>NC_041386.1:590256156-590266514 GCF_002162155.2 Triticum dicoccoides
ATAGGTCTCTCTCGCACACTATGTATGATACTCTAGCTAGTCCAAGCTAGATATCTTGGGTGCACTCATTGTACGCACACAAATTCCTTGGCTCTTTGCCCGTAACTCTCTCACGCACCACTATGTCGTCTCGGACCTCTCCCCCCCTCTCTCAAACTCTCCATCCACCTGGGTCACACATACACATGCATATCTCACTCGCACTCGATAGGCCCATCTAAAACTCTATCTCTCCCCCTTGTTCTCTCTCCATCTCACACGCACACACACACAATCTCATGCCCAACTAGCCAAGTATGATGGTCTCTCACTCAATTGTAGGCACACGCAGTCCCCCTATATGTATATGACTAGCTAATCTTAGTCTCCATCACAAACATGTGCATGGTCTATCTTGATTTCTCTCGGGGCATCTTTTTATCGCGCACGCACTCCCTCGATCTCCCACCCATATAGTCCCCTCACGATCTCGACGGGATCTCTCTATCACAAACACACCCTCTCTCGCTCCCCATGCGTCCATGACATCCATGTGTCCCTCTCGACCTTTGTTCCTTGTTGGCCAAACCTCTATTGGACATGTGCTACAGGGGTGTCTCTCTCCGTTGCAAACAATCACACACTAGCTATCTTCGTGTATCTCCTCGCCTCGCTTTTCCATCTCGGAGATGCATGCGTGATATGTTCGCATAAGAAACGAGAAACACACTCTCTCTCTAATTTATCGTTTGTTGTCACTTTCTCTTTCACACACATATTCTTTTTGCACACTTACTCATTCTCCTTCACAGGCACTTGATCTGTCTCGACTGAGGCACTCTCCTCGGTCCATAGCATATAGATTTATTGAAAAGTCAAACATCACAAAGTTTGACCATGTACGTGGAGAAAAAGAATTACATCTAGTACGGCAAACATATACCATTAGATTCACCATGAGATGTAGTTTTGCATGATGTATCTTTGGTATTGTAGATATAAATAACATTTGCGTAAACCTGATTGAAGTTTCCAAAGTTTGACTTCTAAAAAATTTACATGCACTGCATTATCGAGCGGATGGAATATCTCTTTCCCCCTCTCAGCTATATGATGCACCACTCAGCCTTATCGGGGCTCCTCAATCTCTCTCAAACTTTGTTGGTCAGTTTGGTTCGTGACCTGAACCTCATGCCTTGATGGCCGATACTGCCTGGTGTGGACGTCAGATGTAAAATATTTCTGCCTGGCCAGGCTTGTGTGGTGCTGAAGCGTTTGGTTCATGCCTGGGCCAGGCAAAGCATCAACGTCCCATTAATCAATCCATGCATCAATTATTTAATGCTAATATCCATCCATGTTGCTGTTAGCCTTGTGGCCACACGACCAGGCACGACCAGGCGTTCGAAATCGGTCGCCTAGGCCAGGCTACTTGCAATGTCTGGAGTTCAGCCAGGCTAATTAAAGTGCAAGGGAACCCAGGCCAGACGGGCTTTCTTTTTCACAGGATAGCAACCAAACAAGCGTGCATGAAATCCAGCCACGACCCCAGGCCAGGCAAAAGATGCTCAGGACGCAAGCCAAGCTTGCCTTATATCTCCCTGGTTCACACATACACATGTCTCGATCGCGCTATACATATAGACCCATCCAACACTCTCCGCCCTTGTTCTCTCTCCATGTGACACGCACCCCCCTAAGTACCATAATCCCTCACTCCATCATAGGCGCAAGCACTCCCCCCTCCTAAGTACTTTTATCTCTTACTAGCCATCAGGAACACACGTATTGTCTCCTTCCATCCATACGTCTATCTCGATATCTATCGGGGCATCTTCTATCGCGTGCACACCTTGTCACTCGATCTCCCACCCATGTAGTCCCATCACGATCTCCAAGGGATCTCTCTATGACAAACATACACTCTCTCCTCCCCATGTCTGCATTTTGTTCGTACCTCTCTCTCGACCTCTCTCCCTTATTTGTCAGACCCCTCTTGGCCACGTGCTAGGGGTCTTGCTCTCTCGGTTCCAGACAACCACACACTATCTCCTCACCTTGCCTCTGTTGTCGAAGATGCATGTGTGATATGTTTGCATAAGACACACACGCTTTTTCTCTACTTTTATCGTGTGGTGTCCATGTCTATTTCACACACGCACACACACTTTTTTCACTCTCTCTCTCTCTCTAGTTAGGGACTCTGTCACATCCATAATCATATGGATGTTTTGAAAAGTCAAACCTCAGAAAAGTTTGACAAGGTATATGTGGAGAAAAACATTTACATCTGGAACGTTCATTAGATTCATCACAACATGTACTTACTTCATACTATCATTTATCTTTGGTATTGTAGATATAAGTAATTTCTTTATAAACTTGGTCAAAGTTTCAAAAGTTTGACTTAAAAAAATGTTGGAACTACATTATCGAACGGAGGGAGCAGCTCTTTCTCCCTCTCTCTCTCTCTACTATCTCTCACGAGCATCCCCTCTCACGCGAACTCTCTATACCGACAGATTATACGCTCACTGTGTCAGCGTATAGCTCCATATATTGTTTAGTTGACCGATCAACCAATCCACATGCTGCCTTGTCAGCTCGTGTTCTGTATCTTCGTGTGCTGGCCCATGTGGCAGTGGGTGAAAATAAGAAAACTAGAGGCCCATCTGACACGCGGTGAAGTAAACGAAGTTGAAACCACTCGGGGTAGCAGCCCGCATGCTAGTAAATTGAGGGTGCATTGAGGACAAACTTCTTGCGCGTGAAGGACACACTAGCGCACAATTCACCACTGCGCGGCGGCATGCACAGAAGGATGCACTCGCGCACACCCAGCACACAACACACACCAGCACACGTGTACACCGGCGTCGCCGCCGGTTGAGATGGACGGCGAGGCAGCCAACAAGCGGAGGCGGCTCGAGCCAAAACCGCATCCGGCGAGCCTGGACTTCATTAGCAGCCTCTCCGGCAACATGCTGCTTGTCATCATCGGCCTCCTCCCCACAAAATCTGCCATTCGGACCGCCCTGCTCTCCCGGCGGTGGCGCCCCCTCTGGCGCTGCGTCCCCCTCAACCTCACCGTCGATAGCTGCCTCTGCGACTGGGATTGCAAACGCATGGCCGCAGTCTCCAAGATCCTTTCGTCACAACTTGTAATATTGCCGTGTCCTATTCCTGCGTTTTCAAAATCCTGCGAATCAAACAGGTCCTGAGTTGGTGATGATGTTGTGCCTCCCATCTTTCACTAATAGCCGTCGGATCTAGATCTGACGCATACAAACCAAGCTTCTCCATTTTTGCAAAAAGATGCCCGCACTTGTTCCCTATTTACAAACAACTCCTTGTCTCTCACAATCAGCCTTATCTCCTCCCCACCACATCTAGAAGGCCGCGGAAAAATCTGGTGCGATGGCCGCTGCCGGAGCCGTCCACTCCCAATCTTGGTGTTCCGTGCAATGCACGGGCATCTACGCATGGGAAATTATGTCGAACAGGTCTAGTTGTAAGCAGGCTAGCTCTATAGCCATGATGATAGTGACTGCAGACGGTGAGGCTGACTATGGTATGCCGAACACGACGCCTATACTTAGGTGTCATCTCCGGCGCAGGGTCTTGTCACTTCACCGTGAGGAGCAGCACGTAATAATTTGACCAACGGGTAGTACAATGCTAGTACTCCTACTACTACATTGGTAGTACTACTACTAGTAGTAGTAGCACCACCGTCTAGATTTAGGAGTACTACCACGTCCATCTGGATTTTAGTATTTGACTAGCAATATCTAGTAATGCATGTCAAAAAAATGTACTACTCCCTCTGTAAATAAATACATGGTGTTTTATTCCTATCGGCGAGAGAACTTAATGTTTTTGCTAACTAGAGTACTAATAGGATTACATGGAATGAACTAAACACTGCATGTCATGTTTGGTAGTCTGAAGTCATTGAAAGCATGCACGGCCCACATCTCTCATTGGTTGATATGTCACGAAATAAGAAACAAGGAGGGAGTTAATGCACCATGCCTAAGTATTTTGGGATTATTTGGTTTTCGTAAGGTGACTTACACAACATTTTTGTTTACATGCATTAACATTTTATTAGTTAAATCAAAGGTCAAAACTTGGCGCAAAATGCAAAGGGGGCCAATAAACCAGTAAACATCAAACTTCTCTCGTTTGGCCCCAACTAGAGGTCCGGTGAGATGACTATACTGCATCGGCACGGAGGGGGATGCAGCTTCATTGACTTACAGCAACTGCCTTTGGGTGAATGACACGTGGGCCCAGGGGGTGGCTGGTCCACCTATCATACAGCCAAAGGCAGGTGCAGTAGAGGGCCGAGGAGTAGTATGAAATCCTACGCACCTACGCATGCTAACCAAGGGCAAGAGTGATCACTCTAATCGCAAGATCAGTTGACTAGAAGCTAAGCTAGACCCATGGAGGCGATGAGCACGAGCATCAGCCGGCTGTGCCAGATGGTCCAAGATGTTGGCCTACGGCCCGGCACCAAGGAACGTCTCCAGGTAGTATTGCTTGAGGCCGTCAAGGCGAGGGGCCACTTGGACGATAGCTTCCTCTCCTTGTTTGATGAGGTCCTCGTCGGTTTCCTCGACAAGTTCATCGTCGTCAAGAAGCTTGCGGACGACTTTGACGTAAGCCTCCAGCCGACGCGCCCAGGCTCTGTGATGCCCGCGGCCCTCAACGGCCACTATGGTGACAACCTGTTCGACGCATTGGTGGCCCTGCGACTGCCCGCCGTGGTGCCGGAGAATGTCCACCTCGAGGTCGCGCTCGCCGCGCAGCGCCTGGCGCAGCAAGACACCATCGACATAATCACCCACGTCTACGTGCAAATCATCCACAAGGGCTACTAAATGCAAGAGGAGGACGATAGGACGCTGGCCTTCTTGGACCGTGGGGCAACCTTGGACGGCACTGTTCAGAAGCACGTTGAGTTCGCCGCCAACGCTGTTGCTCCTCACACGTCGGTTGGTGACCCGGTGCACTAGGGCGTGAGGATGTCATTGATGGATCCGTATGTATTTTTATCTTTCCGTCAAATCCATGTAGTAGTATATGATACTACAGTAATTATCTTACCGTTCGCATCAACTTCATAATTTTCATACGTACTCCATGCATGAACAGTGCCAGAACCAAAATTCTCATTACTCTAGGCAAAATTGTTATTTTCTATCTGTTGGTCGCGCCATGGAGCAGAACCAAATTTTACAAGTTACGAGTTCAAAAGGAAAAGCCTGCCGTGTTCGCGTCGCACCCCCACACGGTTGGTCCGGCACGCCACTCAAGTTGGAATGCGTGCGGTGTTGCATTTTCACTTACAAGTGGGACCGCAGTTGAGCAAACCGAGTATCGGCAAACCCCCACCCCGCCCACCGCGCGATGGCTGAGAAAATAGGAGAGAGAAGATATGGATGTAGCACGGACTCCAAGAAAGTTGGTGCCGGATGGGACTCGTGTGGGTGGCGTGTGCCGTACTGCTAGATGTGAATGCTAGTTATGGCCCATGCCACCCCACTATATCGAGCCTATATCGGGGTACGTAGAACAAATTTCCTGTAGTCCGTGCTCAGCCCTCCTCTATCTGTCTTCTCAGCCAGCCAGCGGACGCGCGGAGCCCATCGTCTCTTTGCTCACATGCAGCCCCACATGTTAGTGAAAACGCAAGAGGACCCACTGAACCTGCACATCTTTCACCTCGACGTGTTGGTGATGAAAAACAAATCCAATAAAGATACTTGGTGGCCGCTTTTGGAGTTACTCAAGAGTAGTAAGATTCTATTTACATTTTAACCCAAGATGCACATCTTGTGGCTTCAACTACCACTCTATTTTCTTTCATGACACGACCTGGATGCTGGATGTCCCACGTGTCGGCAAAAGGAGGAAGAACCCGACCAAATCTTCAGTTGTGCTCTCGGATTAGACTAGATACATATATATTTTGATAAATAGATGGCATGTATTGTGCAACGGAGGGAGTAGAATGGATGCAAGTTTTTGTATTGGGAAGAAGAGTACATCCATATATTGATAGAACGCAATTTAGTAGATGTTCCATCACTTTTAGCTAGCACAGAGGCTAGAGATGAGATTAGTGCACTTGTTGATACTCCTACTAGAATAGAGGCTAGACATGAGACTAGATGCGAGGAAGCAACGTCTACTTCTTTACACTCGAAGAAGAAAGAAGCACACAGGATCGAGCCTCCACAGATCAACAATGAATGCATCGAGAAGGCACTAATCCAGCTTACAGGAGTAGTAAAATGTATTCTTGTGGTTCTTGTTTTCTTTGGTATTGCTTTTCTAGTAAAAAGTATCGTTGGAGTTCGTGCAAAACAGAGGTCCATTTGGGGTCGTGCGTTGGAGTTGGCCTTACAAGTGGGACCACAGTCAAGGAAACCGACTATCAGCAAACCCCCACCTCGCCCACCGTGCGATGGCTGAAGTTAGAGAAATGACGAGGTTGAAGAGATTGCTCTAGCACGGACTCCAAGAAATAATATGGTGTCAGTTGGATGTCGTGGTGGTGGCGTGTGCCGTACTCCTGGACATGAATGCTTGTTCTGGCCCATGCCACCCTACTACTCCTACTATATAGTACTAGGATCGAGGATTCGAGGTGCTGGTTACGTACAGCGAACACATTAACATATGGCTACAGTAAAAACACCCGCCCGACGCGCGAAGCATGTGAAGCTAGTACAAATAGTGTACTACTATTGTTGATTGGCCTCATCCGATAACCTGTTGCAATGCATGTACAATTATGTATTCGAAAAATATTTTTTTGCCTCATCGCACCACTCACTCAGAGAAGCGACTCGAAAGCCATTCATTAATTTAGTAAGTTTATCACAGGCATATCAGTTTATTACATACAACAGGTCATCAACCCACATAGACAACGAGGATACATTATAAATACTAAAGTTTTCACCACACAACAAATAACAAGCAACGAAATGAACTTCAACTCAACCATTCGTCGGCGTTGGAAACGCTTGCTTTGAACCACAAGTGATTCTCTGGGACGGGCCATCGATTGTCGATCTGGAAACCAACGCAGGACTGATCATCCAGGCTGAAGCGGCCTACTATACCAGTACTAGGGTAGGGAACCACCCAAATGTCCGAGGTATAGACACAGTTGCTTCTCATAAATGGTACTCGTAATGTTGTGTCAACAACAGTTGGATCGCCTTTCACCATCATCGGATAGTTTTGTCCAAGGAAGAGTGAGTTTTCTCCAAGACTAACAATTCTGTACCAGGGAGAAGGAGTTCGCGCTAGCACACTAGTATCCATCCCGAATACCATGCAATGGGTGTTGGAATAGGTTCGTAGAGTGCGACCATGATAGACTACACCTGCTTCCTTAGCAGTAACATCATCAGTGGGATGTATAAACACAAGAAGAGGTGATCCATCGAAATTAGTTGCCAGGCGCCACAGATTATAAGGGCGCTGCTCGCCCTCATGCTTGTGATCATTACCATCGTCATCTCCCCCTTGGTTATAAAAAATTTCAAGTATAGGTGGTGGGATGTTCACAGGACCTTGGAAACACAAGAAGAAGGTTAATTAGTAAAGGGAAACTTGCTAACCCGCATGCATGTGGATGAAACAATTATTATTACGGTGGAAGAAAAACGTACCGAAGCTACAAGGATCCCATGCAAAAATAGTGCCACGAGTGGTGGCAGCAAACACAAGGCCCTCGTATTGAATTGCATCACAGTACTCATCCATGTACAGAAACTAATTTTTGATCAATATCCATCGAGTCAAACCACTAAGGACGGCAACTAGCTTGTCGAAGATAGCAACAACTTGATAGTTGTTGTAATTCCAAGAGCGGTTGGGAACTCGACAAATTGCTATCTTCCATAGAAGACAGTCACCATGATCATATTTGAACATGCGTACAATACCGGTGTGCTCAACCTCTGGGCAGTCTGCTGAGATTTTTGGAAGTGGAACCCGGTCACGAGTGTACACATTCACAAGTTCCCACTCGCAGTTGGACCTAATGTAAACAACCCAATCTCCATTTGCACCCGCCCAAGCCTTGCCCTCAAGCGATGGCATCTTAACATCATACGTATCATTATCAAGCGGCATCAACTAGCATAGGGCGAGGCCTCCATTGTGCCGGCGCCATTCATCAGGGTCATGGTGAAGAAGATAGGGGAGATCAAACCGCTCCTTGACTCTTGGGTTCTTTGTAATTATGTTATTAGTTGAGTCGAGAATGGGCTAGAACGAACCTGCCATGTTAGCTGAGGTGATGACGTCGCACCGATCAATGAGTTCCTCCACCACGTCATCTTTCAGATCGGGGCAAGAATAACGGGGTTGTTTCCGGACTGTTCCCTCCATGGAGAAGACGATCGAACAATGGCAGAAGAAAGGGTGAAGGGCTGAAGGAAAATGGAGGAGGGAGAGGAAGAGCATGCGATAGCGGTTCCAAATCGAGAGGGAAAGGCGAAGAGTCAGTGGACGGTTGTGAGTTTGCCACGGTTCATGAAGAGGCGCCCCGGCCTACACGACCATTCGGAAATACTCCTACTACTCGCTGTCGTCTCACTGATATGTTGGAACGGGACCACATGTCAACAAAACATGGTGTGTAATTTCTCGTGCAAAATGTGATCTGGCCGCGTTGGCCCGAGGTGCCGCATTAGTTATCGACCTTTATTTTTTTTAATGGCGTGCCGATCAGTTTTGAAGCACGACTAACTGGTACTGTACGCAAAGAAAATATAAACTACTCTCCCACTACTCCACCTCCAGTACTAGTAGTATAAAAAAGATATATAGGCTGGAGCTTGCGCACTTTCTTGCTAAGGGCTGCCCACTTGCTTCTCACACTACCACCCTCTCTCTAGATCTAAAAAAGACGGCCCCTCTCTCCCTCCTGACCGGTGGTCACAGATCCGCCGGGGAAGAAAAGGACGTGCATCGTTGACGCACTCGTCATCGGCGAGCGAGGTCACGCACTGACGACAAGGCCGTCCTCTCAGACCTAGCACCCGCGCGGGATGGGCTCCGTCCCCAAGATCGCTGCTATAGTGTGTGTGGAGGACGATGACCACGAGCGAAGCCACTTCCCGCCGACCCTCAGGTATGCTACCTTTTTTCAAACCATAACCTTGTTCTATTGCCCCATCTGCCACATCGTTGCATGTGGATCTTTTTTCACTCCACCATCTTCCCAATTTGCTATCCTCTGCTCTGCTGGCCACGCAGACAAAAACCATAATTTGCACTATTAAAGGAAACCCTACTTCATGCAGACTAATCCATGTATAGGTTGAATAAGGAAAGGAAGGGAGACTGTACTATCCAAGAGAGTAGGCATCGAACCCGCATCTAGGTTGAAAAGGGGAAAATCAGTAGCTAAGGAACGAGTCTCGTGTCTCTTGGTTGAAGAAGGGTAGAAAGGCATGACAACACAATAGAGAATGACCAGGTCAATCGGTTTCTTGTCCTCGCATAGGAAAAATGTGGCTAAAGAGAACAAAAATGGGACGCAATCCACATATGCTGCCTGGATATTTGTTGCTCTGGGCAACCATACCTCCCTCACCACTCTGCGTCCGTGGAGGTACATCGTACTGGTGCGCCCACTGTCCGAATGGGCCTCCCATGCTCTTATTGCCACTTTTTGTTGTTGTTAGTATAACGCCAACAGTCAAGTCAAGCAATGCTACTGCTAAAGTGATGCCACATTTAACTAATGCCGCTCTTAGTCTAATGCCAATGATAAATTTAAGCAATGTCATTTAATGTCACTAGATTATTCCAGGGTTAGCTGTTGATTGTGGATGTATTAAAGATTTTTCATCTAAGGCATTCTAATGTTGTTGCACAGCCAGTATACCAACGATGAAACTTGTTACATACCTCACTTTCATGAGATAACACTACTAGGGAAAACCTTATACACAGAATATTACCAGCAGCGCTCTTCAAAATATGACGCTACTACTATTTAGTAGCAGCGCGTTCCGTGAAAACACGCTGCTGAATAGAAAATAGCAGTAGCGCGTCCTCTCTAAACCGCGCTGCTGCTCCCATTGCCATGACCTCGCCGTCCAGCTAGTTATAGCAGTAGCGCCTTATGCCTTACCCCGCTATTGCTATTCTCCTTAGCTGTAGCGCCTTCTCATGCCCGCGCTACTACTAACCCTACCTTATCCCCACACATACGGCCGACCCTGTCTCTCTCACTCACTCTCCCTCTCTTAGTCACTCCCGCCCGCGCCGATAACCGTTGTCGTTCGTCGCCACCGCCGCCGTCGTTCGTCCGCCACCGAGGTACTCCCTCCTTCTGT
>NC_041386.1:590266649-590274108 GCF_002162155.2 Triticum dicoccoides
TGCAAAGCATAGGTAACTAGTTTATTTAGTAAGTGATTATTATAACTAGTTCATTTATATTAAGTGCTTAATAGAACTAGTTTATTTAGTATCTGCTTAATAGAACTAGTTTATTTAGTAAGTAGTTAACAAAATTAGTTTATTTACTGTTAGGATTATATATAAGATATTTTTAAATGTTTTTTTTTCATATTTTGAACCATTGAAATGCAATGACCATCGATAAGTGGCCTATGTTTTGCCGGAGTGTTGATTAATTTCTGTTCCGGCAAATTTCAGGCGCTCGATATGTCCTTTTTTAGCAAAGGTCATGCCGGATTTTTTGGGTTTTGCCGTCGAGTTATAATCTTTGAATTTTGAACACAGGAGATGTCTGATGGCGATGAGATCCCGGAGTGTGTGTACTGCTACGATGACCGTGGTGTGCGCGACAGGTTTCCTCACCCGCAAAACGATAGGTTTTTAATCGTGAAGCTGGAAGAGACCTTCGATGTTTGTACGGTACGCAACGACAAGCATTTCATCGTATTTAATATCATCACTTGTGCTTCTTTTGTTCAACGTGTAATTTATGGATTTTTTTCAATTTGAATAGTACATCCCATGCCATGCTAGACCATATGTATTGGAGAAGCTTGGTTTTGGTTTAGATGACTTTGAGAATGTGGAGACGAGGAGGGCTCACTTAAGAACTAAACATGGTTATGAGTTTCTGGTTAAGTTCTACAATGCGGTCGATCGCTCCCATTTTGCTTTGCTCTAATTGGGAAGCTCTCTGCAAGTCATATGGATTTGAGGAGGGAATGCGAATAAGATTTGATATTCATCTCGAAGATTATGATGATGATGATAATATCGACATCTGGGTGGATGTGGATATGCCTCCAGTCTTGCCTAGATGTGAGTTTGCCAAACTAATTTGTTAAGTTCAGTAATTTATGTTGTTAATTTAAAACTATTTGGTGTTCGTCCATACTAAACTTATTTATTTATAATTTTAATCTTATTTCTTATCTTCAAGAAATACTCGGAAAGTAGTAGATAACACATACTACAACTATGACTCCAAGCTTAATTGTGAGGAGAAAGATTATCTTGTCTCATTCATAGAAGATGTTGAGGCCTTCAAAAACAATCACTCTATCAGCCCAAATTATACTAGATACGTGCCACTAGTCCATACATTGCTTGATGATAACTTCATTGCCAAAAACATGGTAAGATTTTGTTAATGATGGTAACTTCATTGCATACATTATTCTTAAGTAAACCATTGCTAACTATATATGTTACTATTCCATTTTTGAACAGAGGCTCCCGAAGTAGGTTGTGCCTGATATGCTATTTACCGAAGGTGATATGCATATCGTTAGCTTACGACCAACTCCTTCGGAGGCTTACCATAATGCATACTCGATTTCTTCAAATGATGGAAGGCTCAAAATCAAAGAATGGAGCAAAGTGATGAATTCGCACACACAAATAATTGGAGACAAAATGAATGTGCGCAAGCCACAAGTTGGATATAGGTTTATGTCCATTCTCCATTATGGTGAAGGACTGGTTTATATGTTTTATGGTATTTTAGCTAGGAGAGAGGAGTAGGTCCTAAGTATTAAGAACAATTAGTTAGTGTTGATTATATATGACTACAATGTCTTAGACTTGATGGTGATGCTGAGTAGGAGTAGTGATTATGATTACTATGACGATGATGAGGAGGAGTTGTTATTATAACTAGTGACGAAGTTGTTATATGACATTGGACGAAAAAGATGATTATGAGGAGTTATGTGACAATGATGTATTATTATGATAAGTTGTTAATGATATTATGATGATGATGATAAGTTATTATGTCATTGGGTGAAAGAACCGCCGATTAGTTTCAAATGGATGGATCCAAAGTAACCATTGGTTACTTTGGATCCATGCACTTGAAACTAATCCAAGGTTCTTTCACCTAGTGATTTAATAACTCATTATGATGTAAAAACAATCTCTAAATTGCTACTGTATGAAAAATTGTATACAGGTAAATGAATACGACCTAAAATTCAAGAAAAATGGAATAGGGAATAATAGTAGTAGCGATTGTTTTCGAAAGCGCTACTAGTAATTAGCAGTAGCACTTGACTAGGCAAGCGCTACTACTAAGTAGATATAGCAGTAGCGAGTGCCTGTAGGCGCTACTGCTAAGCATTAGCTGGAGCGCCTTATCAGTAGCACGCCTATCCGCGCTACTGATAGGCCAAAAACCGGCACTACTGCTAGGCTTTTCCCTAGTAGTGTAAGTTAATTTTATTTTGTACAATGTCACCAAAATGCCAAGGCGCTGATGTCATTTTATTTTGGTTAAACTGCATAGACAATTATGAAGACAAGAGGAAAGGTCAAGAGTGGGCACCTCCTCCTCCGGCTGTTCTCTTGATTTGTTCGATCAAGTTTTTATGTTTGATCGATTATCAAGATTTGGATAGCAATATTTAAGGTCCCCCTGAGTTCGAAATGATATTTACCTTGGATGTACATGGTTTGCAATTTTTTTATACTGACATTAGTTAATAATGCTAGTTACCTTCAGACTTTTGTATTTGGTTTAATGCTCATGCACAGCTAGTATATCAATGCTGAAACTTGTTACCTTTACATTTTGTATTGTTAATTCTTATAGAAACATTCCAGTGCTAGAGTTTATTGAAATCTGTTCAGTAAAACCATTGTATTGTACCCTATAATAAACTAACTACTCTACTTTTGCTCTAGCCACTGGATTAGTGTATATTTGTAGTATTCAAATGGTGTTGCATTAGCGTATGGACATAAATAAAGTGTGGCAAGCTTTCCCAGATATGTGCTCAAGAAAACTACTACCTGTTTTTCTAAATATTAGACGTTTGGGTACTTTAAATTGAACCGCGAAAACGTCTTATATTAAGGACCAAAGGGTGTAGAGTTCACTCAAATTATCCCGGTAAAGCTAGTCACACCTTTGTTAAAATTAATGTTCATTATGTTATCGGAGGAGGTCTGTATGTTTGTCTCTAATGCCCGTTTCCAGTAAATAAACTGTAAGTGAAGAATTTCATCTAAATGCAACTTCACAATTCGGCGAAAATTCGACTCTAGCCAGGTTAGAGTACGCAGTTCCTCAAGTCCATCAAAATATAAAATGACCTTGTTACAATCTGCAATGAGTGCTTTAGTCTTGGAAAGATTCACATGCCATTTTTTAAGAGCAACTCTGAGAGATTTAAACTTGGCGGAGATAGAACCAGCGGGAGATAGAACCAACTCTGAGGCCTATTCCAAACATCCTGAACACATTCCATAAACCCTGGAAGATTCACCCAATAATTTTCAAAACGGAACAACTTGGCCTTTGGAATGTAGGTTGCAACATTAACTACACACGGGACGTGATCTGAAGCAGAGCGTGCGAACGGTAAGACCAAAGTATTGGGATGATTATTAGTCCAAGAAACAGATGTGAAGAACCAATTGATCTGCTCTAGCAAAGGAATAGACTACATGTTGGACCAAGTATACTGACAACCTTTAATTGGCAGCTCCACAAGGCCCAGATGGCCAATAATTTCATTAAAGTGGAGAATATCATGGACATTACCCCCTGGTAAATTGCGATTATCCAATGAGCGCATAAAGTTAAAATCGCCAACCAACAACCAGTTGTCATCGAAATGGATATCCAAATTGTATAACCATTGCACAAATTCATCGTGAGCCGGGTTTTGACAAGGACCATAAACAGAAACCAAGGTCCAAACTTCAGACGTGTGCATGGAACGAAACTCCATGATGATACCATAGGGTTTAGCTTGAGCTAACTTTCCAGCAAAGAAAGAGGAATTCCAAATAACCACAATTCCAGCAGATGCATCGGCAGATGGTACATACACAAAGTTATCAAAGCGTCATGGGCAAAATTTTCTAAGGAAATGCTGATCAATATGCATGCATTTGGTTTCCTGAAGGCAAATAATCGAACACCCAGATTCATCGATTTTTTGCTTGACTGCTAATTGAGGGGATTCAGAGTTAAGGCCACGTACATTCCAACACAGGACTTTCCAGTCTCTAAACGCGTTGCAATAAATTACAACCCAAAATAAGTTCAGCATGAAGGAGACCACGCAGTGATCTACCCGACCCAAAAGCCAAGTCCACACGATAATTCAACACAAATGAAACAAAGAACATAAAAATGACAATTATTAAGGTACGCCATAGACCCAAGCAGCCGAGGTTGTCACTTATCATCGGAGTTGCTGCTGGTGCGAGACTTGGATGGATCAGCTACAAGCTTCTCCGCAGAGATCTTCTCTGGTGCAATCTGCAGGTGCGCTCCAATACGCTGGAGCTCAGAGATAGATGTGGGTGGTGGCACTTCTGCTTCAAGATTATCTGATGCAGCTGGAGGTGGAGCAGATTCAGTAGGAAGAGCTCTCTTCAGTTTCTTGAACCGAGAACCCTGGGGCAGAGTAACTGGCTTATGTAGGACCTGACGAAAACCATCTCGGAGAGCACTGAGCCTCGCACTGCGACGAACTTCAGATTCAACCAACACATGATTAGCTGCAGACTTACGGGTTCTTTTCTTGGAGTTCTTAGCGGTGGTAGTGAACTGAAAAGATTCAGTGATAGGGTCAGAGACGGTATCGAAACAAAGAGAATGAGCCACCGGCCTCTTGACAGGAGAAAAACATATTGCAGCCTGACTAACAGAAGGAGCAGACAAGAAGCGACAGCCAAGCAGGTCATCAGGCACAGAGAAATCCCAGGACTGGTTGGAGAGCATGAGAAACTTCAGAAGAGGCTGCATCATGGGTTTAGGGATTGTAATGGTGTCAAAACACTGCATCATACTGGAAAAAGTACGTGCCCATTCCATCTCAGGTGGCAGAACTGGCCCAAAGACAGTGAGCGCTTGGCCAATGTGAAGAACTTGTTGAACTTGATGAGCAACAACAGGAGGTTGAAACAACACCACATCATCTTCAGATAGGTCAGCAGGCACCTCATTAAGGTCAAAATCTTCAGCATTGTTGAACGAGCCATCAGAACCTTGCAAGATCATTGATTCCTGCGATTGCGCATCCTCTTCGGCGGGCTCGTCAGGAATATCAGCATCCACAGGCGCATGATTGTTCTCAGCAGGCTCATGAAAGTTCTCAGCGGGTGGAGGAACATCATTCCAACCAATTTCCGGATACTCAGGCATAACCAAATTATGGTTATTTAACTGCATCTGACTAGGAAGAGGGTGCGGATTGCCATTGAAAGGCATCGGATCCTCATCACCAGGAAGAACATCCGCAAAATCTGCTGACAGAACATAAATCGGGGCAGACTAGGACACTCTAACAGCTCCGAAATCTGCATACTCACGATAAACCACTCCATGAGAGACAAGTGACGGCGCAGGAAAAGAAACATATGCCAGAGTACGAACCATCATCTGATCATCCTGATGCCAAACATGAAAACGTCCAGAGTTACTGACAACATCCGCAATATACTATGTGCGACGATAGTACAAAGGAACACCCAGAAGCATGACCCAACCTCTATGGAAAACCTGAGTAGCTCTGTAGTTGGTGCCCTCATCATGCGGAATAAATCGAATAAAACGATCATTGCCTAGATCAAAGGGAGGACGATTCACCATGACATAGCGGGAGGCAGCACTACGAAAATGGAATAGTCCCACCCCCTGAATCCAAGGCTGCACATCTAGCACATCTCTGCCTAGCTGATTGACAACGAAATCACTCACCATATTGCGGTACAGCTGGATTTCTTCAGGCAGTGGCTCTACTTCGATGATGGCGATAGCATACTCTTCATGCCTCCGATCTGGAGCCGTGGCAGGAGCATAGAAAGTGCGCGACAAATGAAGAGGGCCGCCGTCGATGATGTCGAAGCCCGACGGAACATACTCCCAGGGATTGAGTGGAAAGTTGGCCATCGATGCAGGTGGCGGCGGTGGGGTTTCTGGTCTCGGCTCTGGTGGCGGCGGTGGGGTTTCTAGTCTTGGCTCAGTTGGTGGAGGCGGAGGCGGTGTATGCAATGGTGACGGCGTTGGAGGAGATTGCAGAGGCAGGGGTATTGATTGGGAGGAAGTAGTTGCAGGTGGGGCATGCTTGATGGTACTGCTCAATGAGCATAGAGCAGAGTCTTGGAGGGAAATCGAGGCGCCGGGCGAGGAAAACGGTGGTGGGTTAGCAGCCATAGCCTCAATGACGCGTGGGACCCATCTAAAACCCTCAGCTGGCACAGATCCGGTGCAAGATTTGGCCTTGTGGCCCTGTTTAAAGCATCGTCTACATCTCATTTGATTGGTGCAGGCAGCCGTAGGATGAGACATAGAAAAACAATTTTGACATTTCCAATAATGGAACGCCATATCTTCAACCATAGAATGAAAATCCTCCAGATCATCCTCAGGAAATCCAGGCTTAGGAGTTGGAGTCACATTAAGATCTTGCAAGTTGTTCGTCCCAATATCTTGCTCGGGGAAAAAAACATAGGGGGGAATTGGGGTATCCCGAATGGGCTCTGGAATAGACCCAAGGCCTATGGAACTAAGAGGAGGCCCAGAGCTAGATGACGGCCCAGATGGAGAAACATTTGAAATCTTGCCAGACCCGCCCAAAGAAGGTGCCAAAGATACCGCATGGATAGACTTGGTAGGCGAAAACGATGGATCCACTGAACCAAAGGTGATCGGAGGGACCGCCGCCGTCCATTGTAATTTTGGTGCCGGCGGCGTATGAATGATGACACGTTCATGAGAAGAAACCAAGTAACCCCCATCAAGAGCCGTCAGAATGCAATTCTGCATAGCCGGATATCTATATCCCTTGCACACAGGATAAGTTTGGAACGTAGCAAACGAGATCTTCTTTCTAGGCTGACCAGAAGATTTGAGAGCAGATTTGACTGGAGGTTTATACATGGCCAGCATGCCCAACGTAGATCTACGTTTTGTGGGACTAACAAAAATCCATTCAGCATCACATTCTTTTCTCCAGATTAAAACTTCATTTCTCCAATTAGGGCCACCATGTCCCCAAAGATGGAAGTAACACTTGAAATTCGTACACGCAAAAGATCGAAGTGCTAAAATTTGAAGACCAACTTTTTTGCATGAGACATGGAAGGAGAATACCTTGCCCTGAATATGTGAAACCAAGAACTCAATAGCTGAACCCCCAAGGGCAGCTTCCAAGGCCGCGGCCACTGAATCATCAGAGAGGCGAAAATCATGCCTACTAAATGAGACAACCATGATGAAATGACCAGAATCCTCCACGGGGTGCACTGTAACACCAAAAGAGTTGTAGATCGCATCTGCAAAAGCCAAACCCTTGGAGAAGTCCAAGCCAAGGGTGGATCCAGATGGAGAATCCATCAAAGATGGGAATCTCCTTGATGG
>NC_041386.1:590274493-590290842 GCF_002162155.2 Triticum dicoccoides
CCGGAGAGGATGGGTGGATTGGATGGGGGGTTTAGTGGTTGAGATGGGTGATTGCTGGAGAGCCTAGCGCCGGAGGGGTGGGGTGGTGGGGGAGCCATTATTATGATCGAGCAAATGTGAGTGCCTGAAATTTGCCGGAACGGAAATTAACCAACACTCAGGCAAAACATAGGCCCCTCGGAGGTGTAGCCAGCAAACATGGCCGGCCACTTGGGCAAGCACATATCCTATTTGAGCAACACAAGATATACATGTTTATACCTACATCATATGAGCATTCAAACTTGATGGTCATTGCATTTCAATGGTTGAAAATATGAATGAAAACATTTCAAAATATCTTATAGGACTCATATTGACATGGAGATTTAGCTGGTTTCACCTCGAGGTTGGAGGGGGTCGGTGACAGAGACGACGGCGGGGATGATGGAGGGGCTCCTTGATTTCTGAAAAACAAAAAACCTATAAGCTATCAACTAATCAAATGCATACGCCTTGCATAGTGGGGTCCAATTTGAGCATTCAAAATAGGAGTAGTTCTCCAATTTGAGCATTCAATAAGCAAAACCAAATCGTAAAATAAATTAGTATTCAAATTAGCATGCATTCATTAAGCAAAACTAAATCATCTCTTGCGTCCATACAACATCTTATACCTAAATTTTCTTACTAAAAATAAACTAGTTCTATTAATTCAACTAGTTCAACTAAGCACTTACTATAAATAAAAATAAACTAATTCTTACTAAAAATAAACTAGTTCAACTAGTTCTATTATTTTTCTTACTAAAAATAAACCAGTTCTATTAATTCAACTAGTTCTTACTAAAAATAAACTAGTTCAACTAGTTTATTAATTTTCTTACTAATTCTATTAAACACTTACTAAAAACAGTAAAAAACTATATTGAATTTTTTATCTAACCTAAACACTACTGCCCTAATTAACATCTAGTTAGACCTTACTACCCTAACCCTACTGCCCTAGTTCTTAAACATCTACAAATACTAACTAATTAGATGAACCCTAGCTAGGTACTTAAGCATCTACAACTACTTAAGCACCCATTGATGAAACCTAGGAATTTATCCTAAAAACTATTTAAGCATCTACAACTACTGCCCTAATTAACATGTAGTTTACAATTATATTTACTTAACTATATTGGGTGCACGACAACTATATCTATACTTACTAATAAAGGGGCTATTGCTTCTTACCACCGTAATTTTCATTCGTTTAGTCCGTCATAGGATTTTCGTCCATCTATGTACAAAAAGAACGATTCGCCCGTATGAGCCTCAGCCCGAACAGCCAAGGAAGTTATTTTTTTGTCCATCCCACACGGTGGTAATAAAACACCCAAAAATAAACTCTAGTCGAAGTCAAACTCAGAACCTCAAAGTGAGCTTCAACTCCCTTAACCAACTAGGCAACTGTAAACTTGTGATTACTGAAGGTTGTATTTTATTTATATATTAGGAAGAGGCCACACAACGGTACTGGGCCTTCGCCTGTGCTCCAGCGACTGGGCCAAATTCATCAGCGCTTGTACACATCATCAACAAACAAAAAAATAGATATTTCATATTGAATAGTCCCACCTTGCTCCAGAAAACTGAATCTTACCAATTTATATCTGTTCAATGTCGTTGTCTATCGTGAACTAATTAAACGGGATCTCTAACATGCAAGAAAATCATGGGTGTATGTGGGCTGCCTAAAGAAGTATGGATTGTGGGTGAAGTAAATTTGATGAAAAATTATGGGCTGGAAAAAAGAGCATTATTAAAGATGAAGGGTTTGAATGAAAAATTGTGGGCATGAAAAAACTGTAAGCTTTGATTGTGGGCTAGAAAAAAGCATAACTATAAGGATTGTGGGCTGTATTAATTAAAGATTATCGTTGGAGTAAATTGAGTTAAAAATTGTGGGCATGACACGGACAATGCCTCAAATCTAAAACCCAGCTCCTAGGCAAGAAGAAGATAGAATTCACGGAACTCCCCACCCCCCGTGAGATAGAGCATCATGCAACCTATTTCATGTAAGCAGCACATTTTTGTTGCTATCAAAAAAATATTTTTTTGAAAAATATACCTGCTTGATCTATATGCAACTTCGATCAAGCTTTGCTCTGTCAAAACAGAAACACGACAATGCAAGCCCGGCTGATGCTACTGCAAGCGGGACAACGCCAATGTAAAGTCGAGCTCCCAGTGCGTGGCCCTTTAGTTTTTCATGTACGCACATGCCAGTCCTTCTTTCAGTGCTGCAAGAGTTTGGTTTCGAGTTGTCGATGTAAATACTTTTATTTAATAACTTTTTTTCTGCTATCAAAATTTGTTTATTTATTGAAAAATATACCTTCTTGATCTACATGCAATTTCGACCAAACTTCGTTGTGTTAAATGAAAACACGACACTGCAAGCCCGACTGATGCTACTGCAAGCAGGGCGTCAACGATGTGAGGCCGAGCACCCAGTGCGTCTAACCAGAAACACGTTAATGCAACACCTCTATCCTTTTTTACTGAAAATTTGGACCGCCATGTTGCATAATCATGACACAGATGATGCAAGGATGGTCCTCGCTACTACAAGTCGGATGAAAATGTCGCAAAGCCAACCACGTGAACCTGCAAAGATGACCAGCATTGCTACAGGTCAGGCCCATGCCATTGCAAGGTCGTATCGTGGTTAATGTGTAGTTGATATGCATTTCTCCTAGACATTGATGTGCACCTTCATGCAGCTGCCAGCTCCCACTGTCCGGATGTCATCATGCACCGCTGATGGATGTTTTCATGGATGCAATAGTTTTCACTCCCGTTGCAACGCATGGGCATATCTGCTCGTAACTACTTAAGCATCTACAAGTAGTAGCTAATTTGATGAACTCTAACTAACTAGATGAACCCTAGGAACCCTAGCTAGACAGAGGTAGGGGAGGAGGAGGAGGAGGAGGTGTAGGCGTGCTCAACTCGGGCGCCGATAACCCACAAGTATAGGGGATCGCAACAGTTTTCGAGGATAGAGCATTCAACCCAAATTTATTGATTCGACACAAGGGGAGCCAAAGAATATTCTCAAGTATTAGCAGGTGAGTTGTCAATTCAACCACACCTAGAAACTTAATATCTGCAGCAAAGTGTTTAGTAGCAGAGTAATATGATAGTAGTGGTAACGGTAGCAAAAGGTAATGATAGCAAAAGTAATGTTTTTGGTATTTTGTAGTGATAATAGAAATAGCAACGAAAACGTAAATAAGCGAAGAACAATATATGGAAAGCTCGTAGGCAATGGATTAATGATAGAGAATTATGTCGGATGCGGTTCATCATGTAACAGTCATAACCTAGGATGACACAAAACTATCTCCAATTCATCAATGTAATGTAGGCATGTATTCCGAATATAGTCATACGTGCTTATGGAAAAGAACTTGCATGACATCTTTTGTCCTACCCTCCCGTGGCAGCGGGGTCCTAGCGGAAATTAAGGGATATTAAGGCCTCCTTTTAATAGAGTACCGGACCAAAGCATTAACACATAGTGAATACATGAACTCCTCAAACTACGGTCATCACCAGGAGTGGTCCCGATTATTGTCACTTCGGGGTTGCCGGATCATAACACATATTAGGTGACTATAGACTTGCAAGATAGGATCAAGAACTCTCATATATTGATCAAAACATAATAGGTTCAGATCTGAAATCATGGCACTCGGGCCCTAGTGACAAGCATTAAGCATAGCAAAGTCATAGCAACATCAATCTCAGAACATAGTGGATACTAGGGATCAACCCTAACAAAACTAACTCGATTACATGATAAATCTCATCCAATCCGTCACCGTCCAGCAAGCCTACGATGGAATTACTCACGCACGGCGGTGAGCATCATGAAATTGGTGATGGAGGATGGTTGATGATGACGATGGCGACGGATTCCCCTCTCCGGAGCCCCGAACGGACTCCAGATCAGCCCTCCCGAGAGGTTTTAGGGCTTGGCGGCAGCTCCGTATCATAAAACGCGATGAATCCTTCTCCTTTATTTTTTTCTCCCCGAAAGCAAATATATAGAGTTGGAGTTGAGGTTGGAGGAGCTCCAGGGGGCCCACAAGGTAGAGGGCGCCCCCACCCTCGTGGCTAGGGTATGGGCCCCCTGGTCTCATCTTTTGCAAGGATTTTTTTTATTATTTCCAAATTGACGTTCCGTGAAGTTTCAATTCATTCCGAGAACTTTTGTTTCTGCACATCAATAACGCCATGGCAATTCTGCTGAAAACATCGTCAGTCCGGGTTAGTTCCATTCAAATCATGCAAGTTAGAGTCCAAAACAAGGGCAAAAGTGTTTGGAAAAGTAGATACGACGGAGACGTATGAACTCCCCCAAGCTTAAACCTTTGCTTGTCCTCAAGCAATTCAGTTGACAAACTGAAAGTGATAAAGAAAAACTTTTACAAACTCTGTTTGCTCTTGTTGTTGTAAATATGTAAAGCTAGCATTCAAGTTTTCAGCAAAGATTATAAACAAACCATATTCACAATAACGCTTAGGTCTCATGTTTACTCATATCAATGGCATAATCAGCTAGCGAGCAATAATAATAAATCTCGGATGACAACAGTTTCTCAAAACAATCATAATATGATATAACAAGATGGTATCTCGCTAGCCCTTTCTGAGACCGCAAAACATAAATACAGAGCACCTTTAAAGATCAAGGTCTGAATAGACATTGTAATTCATGGTAAAAGAGATCCAGTCAAGTCATACTCAATGTAAACTAGCAGTAATGAATGCAAATGACAGCGGTGCTCTCCAACTGGTGCCTTTTAATAAGTGGATGATGACTCAACATAAAAGTAAATAGATAGGCCCTTCGCAGAGGGAAGCAGGGATTTGTAGAGGTGCCAGAGCTCAGTTTTGACATAGAGGTGAATAATATTTTGAGCGGTATAGTTTCATTGTCAACATAACAACCAATAGATGGCGATATCTTCCATGCTACACACATTATAGGCAGTTCCCAAACAAAATGGTAAAGTTTATACTCCCCCTCCACCAACAAGCATCAATCCATGGCTTGCTCGAAACAACGAGTGCCTCCAACTAACAAGAGTCCCAGGGGGAGTTTTGTTTGCAATTATTTTGATTTGATTTGCATAAAGCATGGGACTGGGCATCCCGGTGACCAGCCCTTTTCTCGTGAGTGAGGAGCGGAGTCCACTCCTCTTGAGAATAACTCGCCTAACATGGAAGATACAGACAGCCCTAGTTGATACATGAGCTATTCGAGCATATAAAACACGATATTTATTTGAAGGTTTAGAGTTTGGCACAAAGGCAGGTAGATACTGTAAATAGGTAGGTATGGTGGACTCATTTGGAATAACTTTGGGGTTTATGGAATTGGATGCACAAGCAGTATTCCCTCTTAGTACAAGTGAAGGCTAGAAAAAGACTGGGAAGCAACCATCTAGAGAGCGACAACAGTCAAGAAATGCATTAAAATTAATCAACACCGAA
The DNA here is from genome assembly GCF_002162155.2 of Triticum dicoccoides. Classification (NCBI taxonomy): domain Eukaryota; kingdom Viridiplantae; phylum Streptophyta; class Magnoliopsida; order Poales; family Poaceae; genus Triticum; species Triticum dicoccoides. The sequence continues at coordinate 590,280,032 of NC_041386.1, forward strand.
TGCAAGCATGAGTAGGATATAATCCACCATGAACATAAATATCGTGAAGGCTATATCATTCAGAGGAGGATACATGCGTGAACATGTGCCAAGTCAAGTCACTCGAATCATTCAGAGGAGGATACCACCCTATCATACCACATCACAACCATTTTAATAGCATGTTGGCACGCAAGGTAAACCATTATAAGCTATAACGCCCTCGATGCAGCTATATCTCCCACGTGTCGAAGCACGACTTAGAGGCATAACCGCATTGAAAGCAATGTCGCAAATGAGGTAATCTTCGCACAATCCATGTAATACATAAGGGAAAAAGATACATAGTTGGCTTACAGTCGCCACTTCACACAATACATAAATAAACATCCATCATTCAGTTAACAATCAATGTCTGACTACGGAACCAAAATAAAAGAAGAATACCCCAAATGCAACACAGATCCCTGATCGCCCCAACTGGGCTCCACTACTAATCGTCTGGAAATGAAACGTAGTAACGACCAAGGGCCTCATCAAATTCCCACTTCAGCTCAGTTGCGCCATCTGCGCTGGCATCACCGGTACCTGCATCTGTTTTGGTAGAATCTGTGAGCCACGGGGACTCAGCAATCTCACACCCGCGAGATCAAGACTATTTAAGCTTAAGGGAAGGCTGGTGTAAAAAGGGGGAGCTGCAGCAAGCGACTAGCATATATGGTGGCTACGATCGCAAAAGAGAGCGAGAAGAGAAGCAAGGCACGGTCGTGAAGCTAATAACGATCAAGAAGTGATCCTGAAACTACTTAGGTCAAACATAACTCCAACACCGTGTTCACTTCCCGGACTCCGCCGAGAAGGGACCATCACGGTTACACACGCGGTTGATGTATTTTAATTAAGATCAACTTCGGGTTTTCTACAACCGGACATTAACAAATTCCCATCTGCCACATAACCGCGGGCACGGCTCTCGAAAGTTTATACCCTGCAGGGGTGTCCCAACTTAGCCCATGACAAGCTCTCGCGATCAACGAAGGAATAGACCTTCACCCAAGACACTCTGATCAGACTCGGTATCCTGGTACATCAAGACAATTCTACAATGGTAAAACAAGACCAGCAAAGCCGCCCGATGTGCCGACAAATCCCGATAGGAGCTGCACATATCTCGTTGTCAGGGCACACCGGATGAGCAAGACGACGGGTTGGCATAGACCCTGGTTGCCCAGGGGGCGCCGGACATCGCTCAGGTTGGACCAACACTCGAAGGAGCACTGGCCCGGGGGGGTAAAATAAAGATGACCCTCGGGCTCCGGAAACCCAAGGGAAAAAAAAGGGCTAGGTGAGGCAAATGGTAAAACCAAGGTTGGGCCTTGCTGGACAAGTTTTATTCAAAGCGAACTGTCAGGGGGGTCCCATAAATCACCCGACCGCGTAAGGAACGCAAAATCCGGGAACATAACACCGGTATGACGGAAACTAGGGCGGCAAGAGTGGAACAAAACACCAGGCATAAGGCCGAGCCTTACACCCTTTACCAAGTATATAGATGCATTAATTAAAACAATAGATATTGTGATATCCCAAAAATATCCGTGTTCCAACAAGGAACAAACTTCATCTTCACCTGCAACTAGCAACGCTATAAGAGGGGCTGAGCAAAAGCGGTAACATAGCCAAACAACGGTTTGCTAGGACATGGGTGGTTAGAGGTTTGACATGGCAACATGGGTGGCATGATATAGCAAGTGGTAGGTATCGCATCATAGGCATAGCAAAAAAGCGAGCATCTAGCAAGCAAAGATAGAAGTGATTTCGAAGGTATGGTCATCTTGCCTGCAAGGTTCTCAGAGTTGTCGAAGGCTTGATCCTCGTAGGCGTTCTCGACAGGTTCCTCGTTCACGTTCTCGTCTCTCGGCTCTACCCAAAGCAAGAACACAAGCAACGGATCCACAATCAAACAAGGATCAATGCACAAGCAATATGATGCAACACATGATATGCGATGCAAGATGTGATATGCTATGCATATGTGTGCTCCGGAAGGAAAATGATGAACCGGGCATATCATGGCATGGAACAAGTACTAGCATGAAGTAGGCCTGAAAATGAAGCTATCCTTGAGCCAAACAACCTCATAGCATGCTTGAAATAAAACACACAAGAATGACAAGACAACATCATGATGTAAAATGACATGTTCATGAACTTGCTCAAATGCAGAAACTAATGCCACCACTGGATTGGTGGGATTTTTCTACCCCAAAAACATATATAATATGTCTAAGTTGCTGTAGAAAAATAGTCACAAGTGCATTAAGTTAAAACCTGCCTAAATTGGAATATGACAGAAATGGCATTTTCCATATTTGGAAACGTCCAGAAAAGGACTTGCCCGAAACGGAAATGTCCTACATGCCAGAAATGGAATATTCGCTGGGGAATAAAATAAATAAAAAAAAAACAGAGGCTACAGGAGGATGATAGGTGGGGCCACCCTGTCATACACACACACGCGCATAACACAGAAAAAGGTGGGGTTAAATGCATCCGCGGGGGTTCGAACCCGGGTCTCCCCGGTGTGGCTCTGCTGCTGCAGCCACTGGGCTAGGCGGGCGCGGCTGATAGGCGAAGGGCTTCGGCTCTTCTTATCAACTGCTACGATGACGCTCCAAAAACAGAGCAAGCCAGCGGAGGACACCGGCGCGGCCAGAGGCGACGGAGGGATCACCGGAGCATCTCCGGCGCCCTAACGGAGTGGCGGATGGGTGCTACGAAATCGCAAGAGAAACCCGCGCTCGCGCCTGGAACGCACGACTCCCAACGGCGATGGAAACGCTGCCGGCGACGAGGTGCAGAGCGGGCAGCGACGAACTAAACCACGACGAGGCGCTGGGTTTAAAGAGCGGCAGGGAGCACGGATCTACCCTATGTGACATGGCGAAGCCTATGGACATGGGCAGACATGCTAAAGAGGTCGGAGCACTCGCTGGAGACGAGGTCCGACGGCGGCGAGATCGGGCCCCCGCGGAGGCCGCGGTTAGAGCATGCAAACGAGGGGGAAAAAGAGCCAGGAAGCTGCCTGTGTTCACCACAAGCACGGGGGTGCGCTTGGCTTGGCGGGAGGTGGACGAAGACGGCAAGGGTGGAGGTCGAACATGTCGGCGGCCGGGTTCGAAGACGAGGAAGAAGCGGACGTTGCAGGGGCTCCGGCTCCACGTAGTCAACGACGGGGACGTAGTGGATGACGGGGAAGAAGATGGACACGCCGGATGGGGTAGAACCCGAAGGAGAGCACGCCGGCGACGAGGACGCACTCTCTGATGCGCTCGGGACGGGGCGGAAGCGGCAGATCTGGTGGTCCACTCACCTGGCGGCGGCGATGGGAGGAAGAGGGAAACCCTAGGGGGCGTGTGGACACGGAGAGGGGATAAAAGAGGGGCTAGGGCGACGGGTGGAGCACGGCGTCGACGCGGCCGTGGCCATGTGCGCGCGCGGCGTGAGCTCGACGAAAAGGCGAGAGGCGGGTGCGCTGTAGCCAGAGGCTGGCTGGTGGGGTCGCGAGTGCCACGTGGGCGTACGAGCTGCTGGGTAACGAGGCGGCTGGGTGAGAAACTACGAGGGCGCGAGCGAGAAAGCGGGCTGGATGGCTGGTGGGCTGGCTGGCGGCAGTGCTAGCTGGGCCGGCCTGGGAGGCCGAGGCCCAGGGGGGGTTGCTGATGCGCTGGCTGCTGCTGCTGCATTTCCATTTTTTTTCAAAACAGAAATGAAAACAGAAAAGCTCAGAGAAAAAGAAGAGGAGTTAGAGGTTAAAGAAAATATTCTCCAACTCCTGGAATTATCCACTATTTTAATAAATTGCATTGGGCATTTTTTTAGAGGTAGAAAAATAAGACAAGTTTGAAATATTTTCAAACTTGTGTCATTTTTGAACCTGACCAAAACAACTTCAAATAAGGATATCTTTGGCAGAGAGGTTTAGGGCAAGGAGCAAGATTAACAGGGAGAAGATGAACATTATTTGAGGAAGAAAAATAGCACTTGAATAAGAGAGGGAAAAGGAGGAGAAGTGAGGGTGCCATGGTTGGAAGGGGGGGGGACAAGGTTATGCCCATGATGCTCATGGCAACAACATGAATGACAATATGCAACATGAGATGACATGAGATGAATATGCACTACATAAAGAGGATGAGTGCAAAATGACAAGAGGCACAAATGCAATATGGTAAGATGAGCATGACAAAGAAAAGAATAAAACCACATAACCAAACAAGATGAGGCCAAACATGATAAAACCCACAAGAATTTGGATGAAGGTCAAGTTGATACATTGCCAAAATGGGACATGATACATCTGGGGTGTTACAACTCTCCTCCACTACAAGAGGATCTCGTCCCGTGATCTAGGACTGAAAGAACTCCGGATATTCGGAACGGAGGTGATCCTCGCGCTCCCAGGTGGCTTCTCGGTCGGAATGGTGTGACCACTTTACTTTCAGGAATTTGATTGACTTGTTGCGAGTCTTGCGCTCGGTTTCTTCAAGAATAGCAACGGGGTGCTCATGATAAGAAAGATCTTGTTGGAGGTCAATTTCTTCAAAGTTGATAGTGCGCTCAGGAATCTTGAAGCACTTGCGGAGCTGTGACACGTGAAACACATCGTGCACGTTTGCAAAGTTGGATGGAAGCTCAAGTTGATAGGCGAGATCGCCTCTTTTGCCAATGATCTTGAAAGGACCCACGTATCTAGGGGCAAGCTTCCCTTTGATACCGAAGTGACGAGTACCTTTCATTGGAGAGACGCGGAGGTAGACATGGTCTCCGATTTCAAAAGCCACATCATGGTGCTTGTCATCATAATAGCCCTTCTGGCGCGATTGCGCGGCTTTAAGATTTTCACGAATGACTTTGAACATTTCTTCGGCTTCTGTGATCAAGTCGTTGCCAAGAAGTTGGCGTTCACCTGTCTCGGACCAATTGAGAGGAGTACGGCACTTTCTGCCATATAGAATTTCGAATGGGGCCTTGCCCGAACTCGCTTGGAAGCTGTTGTTGTAGGAGAACTCGGCATATGGAAGACACTCTTCCCACTTCATGCCAAAGAAAATGACACAAGCCCTGAGCATATCTTCAAGGATTTGATTGACTCGCTCGACTTGGCCACTAGTTTGAGGATGGAAAGCTGTGCTGAAACGAATGTTGGTGCCCATGGCCTTCTGAAAGGAGTCCCAGAACTTAGAAGTGAAGATGCTTCCACGGTCTAAAGAGATCAATTGTGGAATACCGTGCAAGGAGACAATTCTGGAGGTGTATAGCTCTGCCAGCTGAGCTGATGTGATAGATTCTTTGACAGGAAGAAAATGAGCCACTTTCGTAAGCTTGTCAATGACAACGAAGATAGCATCATTTCCATGCTTGGACTTAGGAAAACCAGTCACGAAGTCCATCTCGATATGATCAAACTTCCATTCCGGAATAGCAAGAGGTTGGAGGAGACCAGTTGGTCTTTGGTGTTCTGCTTTCACCCTTCTGCAGACATCACATTCATTCACGAATTGAGCAATTTCTCGCTTCATTCGAGTCCACCAATACGACTGCTTGAGGTCATGGTACATCTTCGTACTTCCAGGATGAATGGATAGAAGAGAATTGTGTGCCTCATTCAAAATGACTTTTCTCAAATTGCCTTTGGGAACCACAATACGGTCCTCGAAGAAAAGAGTGTCTTTGTCATCCAAGCGATAGCACTTGTATTTGGAAATGCCCTTGTCAATACCACGTTTCACCTTCTTCACCATGGTATCCAGGAGTTGTGCCTCACGAATTTGATCTTCCAAAGTAGGAGAGACTATGAGGTTGGCAAGAAAGCCTTGAGGAACAACTTGAAGATTCAGCTTGCGGAAAGCTTCACAAAGATCCGGTTGGAAGGGCTTGAGAATTAGGCTGTTGCAATAAGCCTTTCTGCTCAAGGCATCTGCAATCACATTCGCCTTGCCATGAGTATATTCAATACTTGGATTGTACTCTTGAATCATTTCGACCCATCGAGTTTGCCTGAGGTTGAGGTTTGGTTGAGTGAAGATATACTTGAGACTCTTGTGATCGGTGAAAATGTCCACTTTCCTTCCCAACAAGAGATGTCTCCATGTTATCAATGCATGGACAACTGCCGCCAACTCGAGATCGTGAGTGGGGTAGTTCTTTTCGTTGGGCTTCAACTGGCGAGAGGTATAGGCCACAACCTTCTTCTCTTGCATTAACACAGCACCGAGACCTTGCAAGGAAGCATCACAGAAAACTTCGAATGGTTTGGATTCATCAGGAGGAGTCAAGACAGGAGCTGTGACTAGCTTCTCTTTGAGGGTGTTGAAAGAGACATCACACTCAGGCGTCCATACATACTTGACATGCTTCTGGAGGAGGTTGGAAAGAGGCTTTGCAATCTTAGAGAAATTCTCAACGAATCTTCGGCAATAGCTTGCAAGACCGAGAAAACTGCGGAGCTGCTTGACATTCTGAGGAGGTTCCCAATCCAGAACAGTAGAAACATTCGCCGGATTGACAGCAATGCCCTTGGCGGAGATGATGTGACCAAGATAAAGAACTTCATCAAGCCAGAACTCACATTTGGAAAACTTCGCATAGAATTGATGCTCTCTGAGCTTGTCGACCACCAATCGCAAATGTTTGGCATGATCCTGCTTGTTCTTGGAGAAGACCAAACTATCATCGAGATACACCAAGACGAAATCATTGGTGTAGGGGTTGAAGATAAGGTTCATCATGCGAGAGAAAGTTGGAGGAGCATTGACAAGGCCGAAAGACATGACAGTATATTCATAAGAACCAAAGCTTGTTCTGAATGCTGTCTTGGGAATATCTTGTTCACGAATGCGAATCTGATGATAACCCATACGGAGGTCAAGCTTGGAGAATACTTTAGCACCTTTTAGTTGCTCGAATAGCTCATTGATGTTGGGAAGTGGATACTTGTTCTTGATTGTCTTCTTGTTCAATGGACGGTAATCAACACAAAGTCGGTCCGTGCCATCCTTCTTCTGGACAAAAAGAACTCCACATCCCCATGGAGATGAACTCGGTCTGATCAAACCCAGACGCTCTTTGTTCATCGAGCTGCTTCTTCAATTCTTTCAGCTCCTTGGGTCCAAGCTTGTAAGGACGCTTGCAAACGGGTTCAGTGCCAGGCTCAAGATCGATAACGAATTCGACTGGCCGATGAGGAGGCATACCCGGAAGCTCTTCTGGAAAGACATCTTGGTACTCACAAACGACTGGAATCTGAGAGATAGCATCCAACTCGCCCTTCTCATTGAGAGAAAACAACCGAATGGTTTCATCACGAGCGGCATAGATGATAACATCCTCAGAAGGGTGTGTCAATTGAATTTGCCTGGCAGCACAATCAAGTAGAGCTTTGTGCTGAGAAAGGCAGTCCATCCCAGGAATTAGATCAATATCAGAGTCGCCAAGAACCATTGGAGAAGATAGAAATCTATAGTCGCCCATCTTGATAGAAACATCCGGAGCCATCATCTTGGTGTTCATGAATAAACCCGGAGAGGAAACCGCTATCGGCTTAGGCAGATCAACAATATGCAAATCATGCATGGATGCAAAAGGCTTTGATATGAATGAAATAGAAGCACCCGTATCAAATAAAACTTTTACAGGAATATCATTAACTGAGAGATTACCCATTATCACATCAGTAGATTCCTCTGCTTGCGCTGCATTCATCATGTTCACCTTTGCAGACTTGGGATTATGCTTGACCACTGCATTGCTGGAAGATCTCACAGGAGGAGGAGGCGGAAGGCGCCTTTGGTTATGGCATTTGTTAGCATAGTGACCCTTCTGCTGGCACTTGTTGCAGGTCACCTCTGAGAGCGGATGGTGATAAGGAGCATTTGACCTTGGAGCTTGAGGCCGAGACTTGTTCTGGTAGCTTGGGTTGGGTGGGTGGGAAGATCCACGACCACCTGAGTTCTTCTGCTGATAAGGCTGACGGAACGGAGGAGGGGGAAGGTAGAACTTTTGCTGCTTAGCTGCGCCTTGAGAGGAAGAAGAAGACTGAGCTGCATCCCTGATTCTCTTCTTTGAAGCCTCACACTTGAGCTGAGCACCTTCTTGCTTGAGTGCCATATTGTAGAATTGATCAAACTGAGTAGGCTCAATAAGAACAAGAGCTAACTGCAGATCCTCTCTAAGGCCACCTCTGAACTGATAGATCATACTTTTCTCATCAGGAACGTCTTGTTTAGCGAAGCGAGCAAGTTTCTAAAACTGTATGTTGTATTCGTACACTGACATGTTTCCTTGCTTGAGATTGCGGAACTCCTCACACTTGCTCTCAACAACACTGGTAGGAATGTGGTGAGCTTTAAAGTCCCGACAGAAATCAGTCCAAGTAATCACTCGACCACCTCTGGAATCCTTGTATTGCTGGAACCAATCAGCTGCCTGATCCTTGAGATAAAAAGACGCGAACTTGACGTAGTCCTCAGGTCTGACATTGCTGCATTAGAAATGCTTGTTGATATCCACGAGCCAATCGTCGGCGTCTGTGGCCTCGGCACAGTAGCTGAAAGACTTTGGCTGATTCGCAAGGAACTGGTTGAGGGTAGGAAACTGTGGCTGATGATAGAACTGCCCTTGACCTTGATTCCCTTGGTTGCCTTGGCCTTGGTTACGCTCTTGCATCAGCTGGATCAACAACTGAGCGTTGGCGTTAGTGGTTGCCATCAAAGTTTGCCATGCCTCCGGAGGCGGAGGTGGAGGTGGAGGGTTCGCCTGATTGCCATCACTGCGTTCCGGATTCTGACATGTTGGCGGAGCCATCCTGAAGAGGGTGACATCCGTTAGCATCTTGATAGACAAATAGACAAGTTGAATCAACGGATAGAAATTGCAACATATAGTCTTCACAATAAACATTCGAACAGGGATGAACGAATGAATTCCAAAGTAAACATCACGTCCATTGAGGTGAGAAGCCACTTGATAAGAGATTGATGAATGAAAATAAAAACAAGGTATGAATGGAACAAATATGTGGTAAGGATTACCCAATCACAAACCAAATATCTGCGGAAGAAATGCTAGAGCTACTTGAATCCCACCTATAAACTCCCGAAACTTTCCGGTTATGCAATCAGGTGTTGGGGATACAGGGGAAGCAATATATCTCACCCAAACTAACAATCCCTACATCCAGCTGTATCCATCCTTCAACACATAACCAAGAAACCTTCGGAAATCGTGTACCTCAACCTTCGAAAAGCATCCGTTATACGAGTCATGGCAATACTCCCGTACTCACCACAGTACTAGGTTAGCGGGGTTATCTCACCAACGGACTGCATAAAAGAGATTTTCGATGTCGGCGTACTAAACTCAGGTATTCCAGAACTGCAACGATAAAATTATGACGACAACACCTCAGAGCTCAACTCCCCGGGACACCTCCACTAAACCCCTACTGACGGGAGGCACCAAGACAATGTTGTCATCATAAAACAATCGGAACGATTCTAAGATACCCGCATGATCCTAAAAAAAATTTTTTAGTGAAATTTGAGGAGAGGAAAGTCAAAACTTCTACGTCAGGAGACCTCACCAGAGCAACGAAGGGACTGAGGAGTAAAAGAATTCCTAACTCTCCGATATATATAATCCTAAATGACTCAACACATTTTTCTAGACACAACTCGGCCGCTAAAAACGATCAAGCAGTGGGGGCTCCTAAGGTCGGGGATGGCTCTGATTACCAACTTATAACGCCCTCGATGCGGCTATATCTCCCACGTGTCGAAGAACGACTTAGAGGCATAACCGCATTGAAAGCAATGTCGCAAATGAGGTAATCTTCGCACAATCCATGTAATACATAAGGGAAAAAGATACATAGTTGGCTTACAGTCGCCACTTCACACAATACATAAATAAACATCCATCATTCAGTTAACAATCAATGTCCGACTACGGAACCAAAATAAAAGAAGAATACCCCAAATGCAACACAGATCCCCGATCGCCCCAACTGGGCTCCACTACTAATCGTCTGGAAATGAAACGTAGTAACGACCAAGGGCCTCATCAAATTCCCACTTCAGCTCAGTTGCGCCATCTGCGCTGGCATCACCGGTACCTGCATCTGTTTTGGTAGAATCTGTGAGCCACGGGGACTCAGCAATCTCACACCCGCGAGATCAAGACTATTTAAGCTTAAGGGAAGGCTGGTGTAAAAAGGGGGAGCTGCAGCAAGCGACTAGCATATATGGTGGCTACGATCGCAAAAGAGAGCGAGAAGAGAAGCAAGGCACGGTCGTGAAGCTAATAACGATCAAGAAGTGATCCTGAAACTACTTACGTCAAACATAACTCCAACACCGTGTTCACTTCCCGGAATCCGCCGAGAAGGGACCATCACGGTTACACACGCGGTTGATGTATTTTAATTAAGATCAACTTCGGGTTTTCTACAACCGGACATTAACAAATTCCCATCTGCCACATAACCGCGGGCACGGCTCTCGAAAGTTTATACCCTGCAGGGGTGTCCCAACTTAGCCCATGACAAGCTCTCGCGATCAACGAAGGAATAGACCTTCACCCAAGACACTCTGATCAGACTCGGTATCCTGGTACATCAAGACAATTCGACAATGGTAAAACAAGACCAGCAAAGCCGCCCGATGTGCCGACAAATCCCGATAGGAGCTGCACATATCTCGTTGTCAGGGCACACCGGATGAGCAAGACGACGGGTTGGCATAGACCCTGGTTGCCCAAGGGGCGCCGGACAT
>NC_041386.1:590291200-590319843 GCF_002162155.2 Triticum dicoccoides
GGGGGGGTAAAATAAAGATGACCCTCGGGCTCTGGAAACCCAAGGGAAAAAAGGGCTAGATGAGGCAAATGGTAAAACCAAGGTTGGGCCTTGCTGGACAAGTTTTATTCAAAGCGAACTGTCAGGGGGGTCCCATAAATCACCCGACCGTGTAAGGAACGCAAAATCCGGGAACATAACACCGGTATGACGGAAACTAGGGCGGCAAGAGTGGAACAAAACACCAGGCATAAGGCCGAACCTTCCACCCTTTACCAAGTATATAGGTGCATTAATTAAAACAATAGATATTGTGATATCCCAAAAATATCCGTGTTCCAACAAGGAACAAACTTCATCTTCACCTGCAACTAGCAACGCTATAAGAGGGGCTGAGCAAAAGCGGCAACATAGCCAAACAACGGTTTGCTAGGACATGGGTGGTTAGAGGTTTGACATGGCAACATGGGTGGCATGATATAGCAAGTGGTAGGTATCGCAGCATAGGCATAGCAAAAGAGCGAGCATCTAGCAAGCAAAGATAGAAGTGATTTCGAAGGTATGGTCATCTTGCCTGCAAGGTTCTCAGAGTTGTCGAAGGCTTGATCCTCGTAGGCGTTCTCGACAGGTTCCTCGTTCACGTTCTCGTCTCTCGGCTCTACCCAAAGCAAGAACACAAGCAACGGATCCACAATCAAACAAGGATCAATGCACAAGCATTATGATGCAACACATGATATGCGATGCAAGATGTGATATGCTATGCATATGTGTGCTCCGGAAGGAAAATGATGAACCGGGCATATCATGGCATGGAACAAGTACTAGCATGAAGTAGGCCTGAAAATGAAGCTATCCTTGAGCCAAACAACCTCATAGCATGCTTGAAATAAAACACACAAGAATGACAAGACAACATCATGATGTAAAATGACATGTTCATGAACTTGCTCAAATGCAGAAACTAATGCCACCACTGGATTGGTGGGATTTTTCTACCCCAAAAACATATATAATATGTCTAGGTTGCTGTAGAAAAATAGTCACAAGTGCATTAAGTTAAAACCTGCCTAAATTGGAATATGACAGAAATGGCATTTTCCATATTCGGAAACGTCCAGAAAAGGACTTGCCCGAAATGGAAATGTCCTACATGCCAGAAATGGAATATTCGCTGGGGAATAAAATAAATAAATAAATAAATAAAAACAGAGGCTACAGGAGGATGACAGGTGGGGCCACCCTATCACCCGACCGTGTAAGGAACGCAAAATCCGGGAACATAACACCGGTATGACGGAAACTAGGGCGGCAAGAGTGGAACAAAACACCAGGCATAAGGCCGAGCCTTCCACCCTTTACCAAGTATATAGGTGCATTAATTAAAACAATAGATATTGTGATATCCCAAAAATATCCGTGTTCCAACAAGGAACAAACTTCATCTTCACCTGCAACTAGCAACGCTATAAGAGGGGCTGAGCAAAAGCGGTAACATAGCCAAACAACGGTTTGCTAGGACATGGGTGGTTAGAGGTTTGACATGGCAACATGGGTGGCATGATATAGCAAGTGGTAGGTATCGCAGCATAGGCATAGCAAAAGAGCGAGCATCTAGCAAGCAAAGATAGAAGTGATTTCGAAGGTATGGTCATCTTGCCTGCAAGGTTCTCAGAGTTGTCGAAGGCTTGATCCTCGTAGGCGTTCTCGATAGGTTCCTCGTTCACGTTCTCGTCTCTCGGCTCTACCCAAAGCAAGAACACAAGCAACGGATCCACAATCAAACAAGGATCAATGCACAAGCATTATGATGCAACACATGATATGCGATGCAAGATGTGATATGCTATGCATATGTGTGCTCCGGAAGGAAAATGATGAACCGGGCATATCATGGCATGGAACAAGTACTAGCATGAAGTAGGCCTGAAAATGAAGCTATCCTTGAGCCAAACAACCTCATAGCATGCTTGAAATAAAACACACAAGAATGACAAGACAACATCATGATGTAAAATGACATGTTCATGAACTTGCTCAAATGCAGAAACTAATGCCACCACTGGATTGGTGGGATTTTTCTACCCCAAAAACATATATAATATGTCTAGGTTGCTGTAGAAAAATAGTCACAAGTGCTTTAAGTTAAAACCTGCCTAAATTGGAATATGACAGAAATGGCATTTTCCATATTCGGAAACGTCCAGAAAAGGACTTGCCCGAAATGGAAATGTCCTACATCCCAGAAATGGAATATTCGCTGGGGAATAAAATAAATAAATAAATAAATAAAAACAGAGGCTACAGGAGGATGACAGGTGGGGCCACCCTGTCATACACACACACACGCGCGCATAACACAGAAAAAGGTGGGGTTAAATGCATCAGCGGGGGTTCGAACCCGGGTCTCCCCGGTGTGGCTCTGCTGCTGCAGCCACTGGGCTAGGCGGGCGCGGCTGATAGGCGAAGGGCTTCGGCTCTTCTTAGCAACTGCTACGATGACGCTCCAAAAACAGAGCAAGCCAGCGGAGGACACCGGCGCGGCCAGAGGCGACGGAGGGATCACCGGAGCATCTCCGGCGCCCTAACGGAGTGGCGGATGGGTGCTACGAAATCGCAAGAGAAACCCGCGCTCGCGCCTGGAACGCACGACGCCCAACGGCGATGGAAACGCTGCCGGCGACGAGGTCCAGAGCGGGCAGCGACGAACTAAACCACGACGAGGCGCTGGGTTTAAAGAGCGGCAGGGAGCACGGATCTACCCTACGTGACATGGCGAAGCCTATGGACATGGGCAGAGAGGCTAAAGAGGTCGGAGCACTCGCCGGAGACGAGGTCCGACGGCGGCGAGATCGGGCGCCCGCAGCGGCCGCGGTTAGAGCATGCAAACAAGGGGAAAAAGAGCCAGGAAGCTGTGTGTGCTCACCACAAGCACGGGGGTGCGCTTGGCTTGGCGGGAGGTGGACGAAGACGGCGAGGGTGGAGGTCGAACACGTCGGCGGCCGGGTTCGAAGACGAGGAAGAAGCGGACGTTGCAGGGGCTCCGGCTCCACGTAGTCGACGACGGGGACGTAGTGGACGACGGGGAAGAAGATGGACACGCCGGACGGGGTAGAAGCCGAAGGAGAGAACGCCGGCGACGAGGACGCACTCTCTGATGCGCTCGGGACGGGGCGGAAGCGGCAGATCTGGTGGTCTACTCACCTGGCGGCGGCGATGGGAGGAAGAGGGAAACCCTAGGGGGCGTGTGGACACGTAGAGGGGATAAAAGAGGGGCTGGGGCGACGGGTGGAGCACGGCGTCGACTCGGCCGTGGCCATGTGCGCGCGCGGCGTGAGCTCGACGAAAAGGCGAGAGGCGGGTGTGCTGTAGCCAGAGGCTGGCTGGTGGGGTCGCGAGTGCCACGTGGGCGTACGGGCTGCTGGGTAACGGGGCGGCTGGGTGAGAAACGACGAGGGCGCGAGCGAGCAAGCGGGCTGGATGGCTGGTGGGCTGGCTGGCGGCGGTGCTAGCTGGGCCGGCCTGGGAGGCCGAGGCCCAGGGGGGGTTGCTGATGCGCTGGCTGCTGCTGCTGCATTTCCATTTTTTTTAAAATAGAAATGAAAACAGAAAAGCTCAGAGAAAAATAAGAGGAGTTAGAGGTTAAAGAAAATATTCTCCAACTCCTGGAATTATCCACTATTTTAATAAATTGCATTGGGCATTTTTTTAGAGGTAGAAAAATAAGACAAGTTTGAAATATTTTCAAACTTGTGTCATTTTTGAACCTGACCAAAACAACTTCAAATAAGGATATCTTTGGCATAGAGGTTTAGGGCAAGGAGCAAGATTAACAGGGAGAAGATGAACATTATTTGAGGAAGAAAAATAGCACTTGAATAAGAGAGGGAAAAGGAGGAGAAGTGAGGGTGCCATGGTTGGAAGGGGGGGGGGGACAAGGTTATGCCCATGATGCTCATGGCAACAACATGAATGACAATATGCAACTTGAGATGACATGAGATGAAGATGCACTACATAAAGAGGATGAGTGCAAAATGACAAGAGGCACAAATGCAATATGGTAATATGAGCATGACAAAGAAAAGAATAAAACCACATAACCAAACAAGATGAGGCCAAACATGATAAAACCCACAAGAATTTGGATGAAGGTCAAGTTGATACATTGCCAAAATGGGACATGATACATCTGGGGTGTTACAAAGCTCCTAGCTAATCAAGCATGGCATAAGAAGCTATGATCTCTAGTTGTCATTGCAAACATGTTTATGTTGGGGAACGTAGCAGAAATTCAAAATTTTCCTACGTGTCACCAAGATCTATCTATGGAGAGACTAGCAACGAGGGGAAGGAGAGTGCATCTACATACCCTTGTAGATCGCTAAGCGGAAGCGTTCAAGTGAACGGGGTTGATGGAGTCGTACTCGTGGTGATCCAAATCACCGGAGATCCTAGTGCCGAACGGACGGCACCTCCGCGTTCAACACACGTACAGCCCGATGACATCTCCCACGCCTTGATCCAGCAAGGAGAGAGGGAGAGGTTGAGGAAGACTCCATCCAGCAGCACCACAACGGCGTGGTGGTGATGGAGGAGCGTGGCTATCCTGCAGGGCTTCGCCAAGCACCAGGGGAGAGGAGGAGGAGGAGAGGCAGGGCTGCACCAATAGAGGGAGAAACTCATGTGTTGGACAGCCCTCAAGCCTCAAGTATTTATAGGGGAGAGGGAGGGGGCTGCTCCCCCTCTAGGGTTCCACCCTAGGGGCGGCGGCCAGCCCCAATCCCATCTGTGGGTGGCGGCCACAAGGGGGAGGAGAGGGAGGCGCAGGGAGTATGGGCCTTAGGGCCCATCTGCCCTTAGGGTTTGCCCCCTCTCCCTTCTAGGCGCATGGGCCAAGGTGGGAGGCGCCCTAGCCCACCTAGGGGCTGGTGCCTTCTCATACTTGGCCCATGTATGCCTCTGGGGCCCATGCCCCCCCCTGGTGGACCCCCGAACCCCTCCGGTGGTCCCGGTACATTACCGATAAAACCCGAAACTTTTCCGATGACCAAAACAGGACTTCCCATATATAAATCTTTACCTCCGGACCATTCCGGAACTCCTTGTGACGTCCGGGATCTCATCCGGGACTCCGAACAACATTCGGTAACCACATACAAACTTCCTTTATAACCCTAGCGTCATCGAACCTTAAGTGTGTAGACCCTACGGGTTCGGGAGACATGTAGACATGACCGAGACGTTCTCCGGTCAATAACCAACAGTGGGATCTCGATACCCATGATGGCTCCCACATGTTCCACGATGATCTCATCAGATGAACCACGATGTCAAGGACTCAATCGATCCCATATTCAATTCCCTTTGTCTAGCGTATTTTACTTGCCCGAGATTCGATCGTCGGTATACCGATACCTTGTTCAATCTCGTTACCGGAAAGTCTCTTTACTCGTTCCGTAACACATCATCCCGTGATCAACCCCTTGGTCACATTATGCACATGATGATGTCCTATCGAGTGGGCCCAGAGATACCTCTCCGTTTACACGGAGTGACAAATCCCAGTCTCGATTCGTGCCAACCCAACAGACACTTTCGGAGATACCTGTAATGCACCTTTATAGCCACCCAGTTACGTTGTGACGTTTGGTACATCCAAAGCATTCCTACGGTATCCGGGAGTTGCACAATCTCATGGTCTAAGGAAAAGATACTTGACATTAGAAAAGCTTTAGCATACGAACTACACGATCTTTGTGCTAGGATTAGGATTGGGTCTTGTCCATCACATCATTCTCCTAATGATGTGATCCCATTATCAATGACATCCAATGTCCATGGTCAGGACACCGTAACCATCTATTGATCAACGAGCTAGTCAACTAGAGGCTTACTAGGGACATGGTGTTGTCTATGTATCCACACATGTATCTGAGTTTCCTATCAATACAATTATAGCATGGATAATAAACGATTATCATGAACAAGGAAATATAATAATAACTTATTTATTATTGCCTCTAGGGCATATTTCCAACAGTTTATTCATAATAGGCTGAATCAGGAATGATGAACTAATCATATTTACAAAAACAAGAGAGGTCGAGTTCATACCAGCTTTTCTCATCTCAGTCAGTCCATCATATATCGTCATAATTGCCTTTCACTTGCACGACTGAACAATGTGAATAATAATAATAGTGCACGTGCATTGGACTAAGTTGGAATCTGCAAGCATTCAATAAAAAGGAGAAGACAAGGCAATATGGGCTCTTTTGTCAGATCAACAATAATGCATATAAGAGCACTTCATCAATTTAATCATGGTCTTCTCCTATCGACCACCAAAGAAAAGAAAAGAAATAAAACTATTTACACGAGAAACCTCCCAACAAGCAAAAAGAAGAATAGGAAATCTTTTTGGGTTTTCTTTTTAATTACTACTACAAGCATGGAAAGTAAACTAATTAAAAGCTACAACTAATTTTTGGGTTTTTCTTAAGGTTTATTAAACACACAAGAAGAAAGCATAAAAAGGAAAATAAACTAGCATGGATATTACAATGAAAAAGTATGAACACTGACATCTAGCAATGAGTGTGTGAACATGAATATAATGTCGGTGAGAAATACGTACTCCCCCAAGCTTATGCTTTTGGCCTAAGTTGGTCTATGGCCACGGTTGGCCTGGCGGATATCCATAGTAATAGTTGGGGTCGTACTACGAAGATGAAGACTCTGATTGCCATTGGTTGGTAATCATCTCCGTATCCCACTCGTAATTAGACTGTCGTGGAGGATCAACTTGTGGTTCCGACTCTGGCTCTGTGGCTGATGTAGGGTTCCGGTAGGCGTGAATGGCCTCTAGCGGAAAAAGGTACTTGCCTCCTCACAAAGGAACTAGTGAGATAGTGGTACTGGCGGCACTTTTCTTCCTCAAAGCTCACAAGATCAGCGTTATGCAAATATGCATTAAATTCTTCCTTAATTCCCGCTCGATCCATAAAGTTTTCCGAAGGCCATTCACAAGGACGCACTGGAGCGTCTCTTGGCAGCTCTTCATCAGCATCACGCATTGCAAGGCTGGGTCCTTGCTTCCTTGAAGAACCACATTGGTACATTTTCCTAAGCATATTTCTTCCTCTGCAAAATTTCTGAAATTTTTAGTAACTTCAAGTAAAAGTAAACCAAACTCAACAAAATTGATAGCAACTACTCCTACAAGTGCCTAGAGCCTATATCATGCATCAAAACTACTTGGAACCATATAAATTTGACATGCAAGCTCAAGAACATGGTCACCTAGGCAGCATAAATTTGCGATGAATAAAACACTAGAACAAAAAGTAATTGGACCAATGGAGGAGTCACATACCAAGGAACAATCTCCCCAAGCAGTTTTGTGAGAGGTGCTTTGAGCAAGGAGATCGAAAATGGCAGCAAAATGAGCTTGGACTCGGGTTTGAGCTGGATATTGGTGTTTGTGGGAGGAAGAAGGAGTGTGTGGGTGCAGGAATAAGTGGAGGAGGGCCATCGTGGGCCCGCGAGGCAGGGGGGCGCGCCCAGGGGGTAGGGCGCGCCCTCCACCCTCGTGGCCAGGTGCTTGCTCCCCTGCTGTGTTCTCAGTGCCAAATATTCTCAAATATTCCAGAAAAAAACATATTTAAATTTCAAGGCATTCGGAGAACTTTTATTTTCAGGGTATTTTTATATTGCATGGATAATTCAGATAACAAACAGAAAATATTATTTTTATTTTATTTAATATGAATAACAGAAAGTAAAAAGAGGGTACAAAAGGTTGTGCCTTCTAGTTTCATCCATCTCATGCTCATCAAAAGGAATCCACTAACAAGGTTGATCAGGTCTTGTTAACAAACTCATTCCGATTAATATGGAACCGGAGAAATTTCGAATAACACTATCTTACCTCAACGGGGATATGCACATCCCCAATAATAATAATATCATATTTCTTCTTGAGAGTAGGAAGAGGAAATTCAAAACCCCCAAATATAATCGATGGAATTTTTCCAATAGAGTTAATACTATGAACTTGAGGTTGTTTCCTCGGAAAGTGTATCGTCTGCTCATTACCATTAACATGAAAAGTGACATTGCCTTTAGTGCAATCAATAACAGCCCCTGGAGTATTCAAAAAAGATCTTCCAAGAATAATAGACATACTATCGCCCTCGGGAATATCAAGAATAACAAAGTCCGTTAAAATAGTAACGTTTGTAACCACAACAGGCACATCCTCACAAATACCGACATGTATAGCAGTTGATTTATCAGCCATTTGCAAAGATATTTCAGTAGGTGTCAACTTATTCAAATCAAGTCTACGATATAAAGAGAGAGGCATAACACTAACACCGGCTCCAAGATCACATAAAGCACTTTTAACATAGTTTCTTTTAATGGAGCATGGTATAGTTGGTACTCATGGATCTCCAAGTTTCTTTGGTATTCCACCCTTAAAAGTATAATTAGAAAGCATGGTGGAAATTTCAGCTTCTGGTATCTTTCTTTTATTAGTAACAATTTCTTTCATGTACTTAGCATAAGGATTCATTTTAAGCATATCAGTTAATCGCATACGCAAAAAGATAGGTCTAATCATTTCAGCAAAGCGCTAAAAATCCTCATCATCCATTTTCTTGGATGGTTTGGGAGGAAAAGGCATAGGTTTCTGAACCCATGGTTCTCTTTCTTTACCATGTTTCCTAGCAACAAAGTCTTTCTTATCATAACGTTGATTCTTTGATTGTGGGTTATCAAGATCAACAATAGGTTCAATTTTTATATCATTATCATTGCAAGGTTGAGCATCAACATGAACATTATCATTAACATTATCACTAGTTTCAGGTTCATTACCAGATTGTGTTTCAGTATCAGAAATAGAGATATCATTTGGATTCTCATGTGTAATAGGTTCACTAGAAGCATGCAAAGTCCTATCATTTTTCTTTTTCTTCCTTTTAGAAGGACTAGGTGCATCTATATTATTTCTCTGAGAATCTTGCTCAATTCTCTTAGGGTGTCCTTCAGGATATAGAGGTTCCCGAGTCATTCTACCAGTTCTAGTAGCCACTCTAATAGCATAGTCATTATTCTTATTATTCAGTTCATTGAGCAAATCATTTTGAGCTTGAAGTACTTGTTCTACTTGAGTGGTAACCATAGAAGCATGTTTACTAATAAGTTTAAGTTCACCTTTGACATTAGCCATATAATCACCCAAGTGTTCAAGCATATTTGAATTGTATTTCAATTGTCTACCAAAATAAGCATTGAAGTCTTCTTGCTTAGCCATAAATTTATCAAACTCATCTAAGCATGGGCTAGCAAACTTAGTAAATGGGATTTCAGCTTTATCATATCTATAGAGAGAATTTACCTTTACTACCTGTGTCGGGTTATCAAGACCATGTATTTCTTCAATAGGTAATGGATTAAGATCATATGTTTCTTCAACAGGCGATAAATTAAGACCGTGTATTTATTCAATAGGAGGTAAATTCTTAACATCTTCAGCTTTAATACCTTTTTCTTTCATAAATTTCTTTGCCTCTTGCATATCTTCAGGACTGACAAATAGAACACCTCTTTTCTTCGGAGTTGGTTTAGGAATAGGCTTAGGAAGTGTCCAATTATTTTCATTTGTCAACATATTATTTAATAGAATTTCAATTTCATCCGGTGCTCTTTCCCTGAAAACAGAACCAGCACAACTATCCAGGTAATCTCTGGAAGCATTGGTTAGTCCATTATAAAAGATATCAAGTATTTCATTTTTCTTAAGAGGATGATCATGCAAAGCATTAAGTAACTTGAGAAGCCTCCCCCAAGCTTGTGGGAGACTCTCTTCTTCAATTTGCACAAAATTATATATATCCCTTAAGGCAGCTTGTTTCTTATGAGCAGGGAAATATTCAGCAGAGAAGTAATAAATCATATCCTGGGGACTACGCACACAACCAGGATCAAGAGAATTAAACCACATCTTAGCATTACCCTTTAATGAGAACGGAAATATTTTAAGGATATAAAAGTAGCAAGATTTCTCATCATTAGTGAACAGGGTGGCTATATTATTTAATTTAGTAAGATGTGCCACAACAGTTTCAGATTCATAGCCATGAAAAGGATCAGATTCAACCAAAGTAATTATATCAGGATCAACAAAGAATTCATAATCCTTATCAGTAACACAGATAGGTGAAGTAGCAAAAGCAGGGTCAGGTTTCATTCTAGCATTAAGAGATTGCTGCTTCCATTTAGCTAATAACCTCTTGAGCTCGTATCTATCTTTGCAAGCTAAAATAGCTAAAGCAGCTTCTTTTTCAAAAACATAACCCTCGGGAATAATAGGCGATTCATATTCATTAGGGGGAGAGTCTTCATCATCACTTTCATCAATATTATCAGTTTCAGTAATTTCATTCTCTCTAACCCTAGCAAGTTGTTCATCAAGAAATTCACCAAGTGGCACAATAGTATCAAACATAGAAGTAGTTTCATCATAAGTATCATTGTCGGTGTCAAAACCGGCAGATCTCGGGTAGGGGGTTCCGAACTATGCGTCTAGGCCGGATGGTAACATGAGGCAAGGGACACGAAGTTTTACCCAGGTTCGGGCCCACTTGATGGTGGTAAAACCCTACGTCCTGCTTGATTAATATTGATGATATGGGCAGTACAAGAGTAGATCTACCACGAGATCGAAGAGGCTAAACCCTAGAAGCTAGCCTATGGTATGATTGTTGTTCTGTATGTTGTCCTATGGACTAAAACCCTCTGGTTTATATAGACACCGGAGAGGGTTAGGGTTACACAAAGACGGTTACAATGGTAGGAGATCTACATATCCATATCGCTAAGCTTGCCTTCCACGCCAAGGAAAGTCCCTTCCGGACACGGGACGAAGTCTTCAATCTTGAATCTTCATAGTCCAGGAGTCCGGCTGAAGGTATAGTCCGGCCATCCGGACACCCCCTAATCCAGGACTCCCTCAGTAGCCCCTGAACCAGGCTTCAATGACGATGAGTCCGACGCGCAGATTGTCTTCGGCATTGCAAGGCGCGTTCCTCCTCCAAGTACTTCATAGAAGATTTTGAACACAAAGATAGTGTCCGGCTCTGCAAAATAAGTTTCCACATATTTCCATAGAGAGAATAATATTTACACAAATCTAATTTGATGACGTATTCTGTAGTGTGACATCGCACCATGGCCAAGCCTTTATTCAAATCGTTTTATTGTCCCACCTCAGCGTGTCATGCTAGGCGGTTTCCTTGGCACGTCTTGTTAAAGCAGAGATCGTGTCCCCTTATTCCGGGATTCTCATCAATACGGGCATGGGTAACCCAACCGCTTCTAGGACTCCTAGACTATAGGCAAGTCCAAACGGCCACGGAGAGGATGCTTAATATTCACCCTCTTTATAAAGGGACAAGGCTTTTACTCTTTTCCCTCCCGTGCTCAATCGAATCCTTCCCCCACCTCAAGCTCAAACACCCAAAGTTCAGGTCAGGTGCTCCGAACCTTCAATCATGTCCGGATCTAGCCTTCAAGGCCGATGGGTGCCTTCCTCCGTCATGGAAGAAGACATCAAAAAGTTGAGGGAGGCCAGATATCTGACCGCCGAGGTTTTGCATCGGCTGCCTGCCCGAGGGCAGGCCGTCCCCTCCCTCGAACCCAACGAGAATGTCGTGTTCGTCTCCCACTTCCTCCGAGGTCTAGGCCTTGCTCTGGATCCTTTCGTCAGGGGTTTGATGTTTTATTACGGGCTAGATTTCCATGATCTAGCTCCAGACTCCTTTCTTCATATCACGACATTTATTGTCGTGTGTGAGGCCTTCCTCCGGGTTACCCCTCACTTTGGCCTGTGGCTCAAGACCTTTGAAGTAAAGCCGAAGATGATCGAGGGGCAACATGCAGCGTGTGGAGGTGCCTCAATACGCAAGATGACGGGAGCTCCATGGCCCAAAGGTTCCATTCCAGAGGTGTCTGAATTGTGGCAACAGGAGTGGTTCTACATCACGGCTCCTAGAAGTGCCAAGTGGGCGGCCGCCCCTGTTTTCCGCTCGAGCCCTCCACCACAGCTGATGTCATGGATCAGCAGAGGTCTGAGCTGGGGTCCAGCTGAGGACATGCCTATACTGCAAAGCCGCATTCGTGATCTCTTCAATGGAGATTTTAGTTTGGTTGCGGTAATACAAGTTATGCTGGTTCGTCAAGTCCAGCCTTGCAAACGCCGGCCCCTTTGCTTGTGGGAGTTCAATCCCGCGGGACCGCGTGCCATTCAAAATTTCCTCAGCCTGACGCATGAGGAGATGTACAAGTCATTCTTTGGACCTCAGTTAGAGTGTCCGGAAATCACCGAGGACGTGGGCCTGAGCAGTAACCGCGCCACCGAACAGGTAAGGAATCTTCCGGCCGAACATACTATCTCTCATTTATTACGATGTTATCTCTGAGAGTTTGCTTTTTGACCACGACTGGCTAACAAAGGCGAAGTTGATTCGGTGTTCGGCCCCCCTCCCTGAGGGTTTGGACAATCCGGTATTGGAAAAGATGCTCCAGGTCGCACCTTGCCCCAAGCCCTTAAAGGAAGATACCGGGGAGGAAAATACGGGCGGACGCGGGCCCCCAACGCTGCCCATTCTATCCGAGGGAGCGAGCGTCTCCGTGAAGGAAGACGGCCGGAGGAGGAAAAGGACTGCGCCCGGGGATTCGGAAGCCGAAGCTTTCAAACGGGAGAAGAAGTCTCCCACAGAGGGTCCTACCTTGGGCGGTGCTCTTGCCGCACAAAGTCCGCGGGGGGATCAATTCTCCAGCGAGTCGTAAGTGACCCGAAATACTTTAATAGTATAGGTATGCCATCTTTTTCTTTTGAGAAAATAACCACCGCATATATCTTTGCAGTTCGGGCCTTAGCCCCTCTGAAATGAGCTCGTCTTCGGGGGATCTTCTTCCAGAGATGATGGAGAGTGAGACGCCTCCTCCGGACTCCTCCGCTCCAGAAGCGGGCGACCCCAAAGTGTCGTCGCGGAGGGCCTCTCCGAGTCTAGTGAGGCCAGAAGATAATCCCATTGACCCCCGAAGCTCTCAGTGTCCGGCTCCCGAAGAGAGCGGAAAAAAGAGTCCGACACCGTCTGGTGTGCGATCGGATGTTCTAAGGGAGTTGGTGGGGCGAGCGGCCATCTCAGATGAACACTGTGTGCTGATGAATACGGTGATGGAGAGAATCTCGTCTGCCGAAAGCGGATTGCATGAAGCTTTTATGAGTCTACTAACAGGCTTTGAGGTACGTAAAATAATGTATGATTGTCCTTCACATGCTAGGTGTGCCCTATGTAGATAGTAGCCCCTGAGACTCTGGTTGTCGTCGGAAACGACGACGGACAGAGGATCATATTCCCAGGTAATAACCATACTACCTCTATGTGCAGGTGATGGAAGCTCCGGTGGCTAGCCGGACTAGCGAGTTTGCCCATTTAAAACGGCAGTTGGATGCGGCAGACGCCGACATCGAGCTTGTTAACAAGAGGCTTGACGAGGCATAGGGTAAGTGTCATTATCTGGTAAACGCCATATAGTAAGAGCAGCATGATGCCAGTATCTTTAATATGTTGTTACTGTAGATGGAGCTGCCACTGTTGAAGCCTTGCGGGCAGAACTTGCCCGAGCCAAGGAATAAGCAAGGTTTGGTAATGCGGCTGCTTTGAAGGCGGCCAAAGAGTTGAGAGCCGAGAAGGCCGCGCATGGCGAGAGCCGAGATAAGATGGCCAAGATGGCCATAGAATTAAAAGCCGCCGCCGATCGTTGCCGGGTTCTTGGAAAGGAAAACCTAGCGAAGGCATCGGACCTTGAAAAGGCTGCTACGACGAGAAAAGACATCTGCTCTGCTATGAGGGCGAAGAAGGAGGAGCTGTAGGAAGCCGGGGATATTGTAGCTGGGAAATCCTTTATGTTGCGGAGGAAGTTCAGAGATCCACGGTATGCCTCTCTGGATCGGCTGTGGAGTTCGGAGGATGTGTATATGGATTTGGTGGCGAGCGCTGCCGATGCGGTCAAGTACTCCCAGGGTCAGACGGACCATGAAGTGGACCAGCTGTTTTGGACACAATTCCATTCTCCCGAGCAGCCGCTTTCATTGACTGACCAATTAGCCGAATGGGCCGAACTGAATAGGTTGTCCGGACTCACCATGAGGTCTGTTGTGGATCAGCTATGGCCGAAAAGGCCAAAACCAAACAGCTATTTCAGCTTGGTGCAGCAGCTCCTTGACGTGGTGCCGCGCGTTAATGCGATGAAGAGGTCGGCGTGCATCGAAGGCTCATGGATGGCCTTTGCCCGTGTTAAAGCATACTGGGCGGAGATGGATGCTACCACTGTTGCAGCGCGGGATTCAGCCATAGGTCGAATGGCTGCTAAGCACTACTTTGAAGAAGTTCTTGAGGGTGCTCGTTTGATAGAGACCCAGTGCTCAGAGAATATTATGTTTGAGTGATATGTAATCTCATTATAAGCGAAATGCTTTTATAGATTTTTATAAGGCTATTTTTATACTTTTTCTTGAAAGTAATATGATGCCTCCTGGGCGGCCGTTTATGTATACATGTGTATAACCTGAAAGATTGCAGCCATCGGCTTCAACCCCCACGCATATAATGCGGAGGTGCTCACAAAAAACACGCGTTCACACTAAGCCCAACGTCTTGGTCCTATTAAGGAGGTGATAGC
Organism: Triticum dicoccoides; assembly: GCF_002162155.2. Lineage (NCBI taxonomy): Eukaryota > Viridiplantae > Streptophyta > Magnoliopsida > Poales > Poaceae > Triticum > Triticum dicoccoides. The sequence goes on from NC_041386.1 coordinate 590,305,940, forward strand.
GGAGCGGGCGAGGCAAGCGGACTATAATGCTTTAGCACTTTCACTTAGCCATAGGAGTTTGACAGTGGGGATACTAGATAGCCCCTGGTAGCTCCGTACTCTCCCGATCCCGGGGTGCATACATGCCTGGCCAGAAAACAGCCCTTCGTTAAGGCGGAGGAACTCTAACATTCCAACAGGTCATCGAGTGGTTGACCAGTCTCACGCTATATCATGAAAGTAAGTTTTTGGCTTTCTCTACTGAGGTGCTCGTCCGGATGAACCAGTGCACAATTGCAGTAGTTCTCCTGGTGCTACCTTAGCCGGTAAAGCGGAACGTAAGGCACCAAAACACAGGAGCCGGGCAAACCCAACATTTGACCAAAGACAATGATTCGGAGTTGATGCATATAGGGCCAAACTCGTGACGCCGAACACTCCCTAAGGTATTCGGTCTTTGTGGTATAAACTGGGCCTAAATAATGGCCTTTGTAAGAAGCCCCTTGTGTACAGGTACGTGCATTGTTCTGGCGTGGCCACATGCCAAGACGTCAGCATCCTTCTCAACGGTGGATATGTATCAACAAGAGACAGTAAAAAAGGTTTACGCAGGGTCTTAATCTAAAAAGAATCCTTGGAGCGGGTCCCTGCTGCACGTCTGCGCCTGTGTCTCTGTTGTGCCGTATCCTGGACGGGTGTAGCACGATGATCGTCTGTAAAAGAGACGAATTTAGGTGAAAAAGTTGTCATGCAAAAAGATAGTTTTTAAAGAAACCATGTATAATTCAAGATGAGAAAAAAATTGCCACTTGTCTGCGCGCGTTGAGCCCCTTGTATTGACAAATAGGGGTGTGACTATTTATTCGGTATGAATAGCAGCGCCGGACTTGATTAGTTGTGTCTGAGGTCTTGACGACCTATTGGATGCTTTCGCTGGTCCGGGCGCCTTTATTATGCGGCTGCCAAGGCAGCCGCACTCTCTTCGGCGCGCAGAGATCGCTTGATATTTCCTTTCATTGAAATGATGCCACGTGGATCGGGCATCTTGAGTGTGAGGGAGGCGTAGTGTGGTATTGCATTAAAGCGAGCGAAAGCTTCATGTCCGAGCAGTGCTTGATAGCCGCTTTGGAACGGAGCGATGTGGAAGGTTAAATGCTCGTGACGGAAGTTATCGGGGGAGCCGAATATAACTTGTAGTAGGAGGGAGCCCGTACAATGAGCCCCTGGGCCTGGCGTTACTCCTTTAAAGGTAGTATTGCTATGGCGAATTTTTGTTGGGTCTAACCCCATCCCGCGGATTGTATCCTGATATATTAGGTTTAGACTGCTGCCACCGTCCATCAAGACTCGTGTGAAGTGATATCCGCCAATTACTGGGTCTAATAGCAGGGCAGCCCATCCTGCGCGTCGGATACTTGCTGAGTAATCACGATGGTCGAAAGTGATCGGTTGAGATGACCAGTGGCAGGACTTCGCGGTGGCAGGCACTTGGGTATATTTTCCTGGGAGTGCCACGTCGTTTTTCCCTTGATTACGTGTAACACGTTTACTGTTTTGACTTCTAGTGGAAATTTCTTTTGTTCCCCAGTGTCTTGCTTGGGAGGCTCGTCCTCGTCTTCTTTTGGTGTATCCTCCCCCTTGTGTACGGTGTTGAGCTTGCCGGACTGCTTGAAGACCCAACATTCTCTGTGGGTATGATTAGCAGGTTTACCAGGGGTACTATGGATCTGACATACTTGGTCCAGAATTTTGTTGAGGCTGGACAGTTCATCCCTGGTGCCTTTAGAGGGCGGCTTTTGCTGATCTGGCCGAGAGCTTTTGAATCCGGCGTTTACTATCATGCCCTTCGTGCTGTCTTCTTTATTCCGGCGTTTGTTATTGTTGTCGCACTGTGATTTCCCGTTTCCATCTCTAACTTCAGATGTACTTGGGTCGCCGGTGCTGCATCTGGCTAGCCAGCTGTCCTCACCCGCGCAAAAGCGGGTCATGAGGTTTGTTAATGCGGCCATCGTTCTTGGCTTATTTTGGCCGAGGTGTCTGGCGAGCCATTCGTCAGGGATGCTATGCTTAAAAGCTGCCAAGGCTTCAGCGTCCGGACAGTCGACAATCTGGTTCTTTTTAGTAAGAAACATGTTCCAAAGTTTTCGGGCTGACTCTCCGGGCTGTTGAGTTATATGACTCAAATCGTCCGCACCCGGAGGTCGGATATAAGTCCCTTGAAAATTTGCCCGAAAGGCGTCTTCGAGCTCTTCCCAACTTCCAATGGAGCTTTCGGGGAGGCCTTTAAGCCAGTGACGAGCTGGCCCTTTGAGCTTGAGGGGTAAGTACTTGATGGCGTGGAGATCATCTCCTCGAGCCATATGGATATGAAGGATGTAGTCCTCAATCCAGACCTCAGGATCTGTTGTTCCATCGTATGTCTCTATGTTTACGGGTTTGAATCCCTCTGGAAATTCATGGTCCAGCACCTCATCGGTGAAACATAGGGGGTGTGCAACACCCTTGTAGCTGGGTGTACCGCGTCGTTCGGATGTTTGTTGTGTTGCATTGTATGCTGGGGCGCGCTTGCGTGGTCCATAGATGGATCTTGTTGCTCCATCCTTTGGGTGCGAGCCCTCGCATGGGTCGCGTGTTGTATTGTGAGTGGCATTGTATGCCGCTCTGTGTTGGTAGAGGGGTCGTTTATCCGGCCAGGTGGCTGCTTTGATATTTGGTTGTGGGGGGTCTGAGGCCTCCTCATTGAATTCAGGTAGCAGCTTCCGCTTTGGGTAGCTCTTGGAGGGGCGATTGTCGCCGTACCTCGCTGCTGTGTTGAGTATTTTACTCCATCTGATTTGGAGTGTGTCTTGCGCAGCCTTGAGCCTTTGCTTCTGCTTTTTAAGACTCCTCGCGGTGGCAACAAGGCTTTTACGGGCATTCTGCTGCTCCGGGTGCCTGTCCGGCGTTATGTCGTCCGGACCATTATCCTTGATAGAATTTGATTGTTCGGTTTGATTATCTGGATTGCCGTTGTCCGGCAGCGTCGCTGCTTTGACTGCTTCTCGAGGGGACAAGCCTTCGGTGCGTCCTTCCGCTCCTCGTCGTCATCTTTTGGTGCGTCCACCATGTATACATCATATGACGAGGTGGCTTTCCGGGGCCCAATAGGCGCTGGTTCTTCATCATCTCCTGCATCGGCGTCCATACAGTCGATGTCTTTGGAGTCAAAGTCAAGCATGTCAGTTAAATCGTCGACAGTGGCTACAAAGTGGGTGGTGGGTGGGCTTTGAATTTCTTCATTGTCCGTATCCCAACCTTGCTGACCGTAGTCTGGCCAGGGCTCTCCCGATAAAGAGAGAGACTTTAGTGTCTTCAGAATATCGCCGAAAGGTGAGTGCTGAAAGATGTCTGCGGCAGTAAACTCCTTGATCAGCGTCCAATCGGATTCGATCGGTAGGGGCGCGGAGGGTTCGGAGTCCGGAGAGGAGTCTGACTCCTTGGAGTCACGAGTCTCGTGGAGTGCGGGGTTGGTGTTCGGCTCAATCGCCGCTGGGATCACAGCCCCCGAGGTGGCGTCCAACCACCCGTCCTCGATCGGCGCAGTTGGCTCCGAATTAAGGGTCGAAGCCGATGCGGGTGCGGCCTCCAGGGCACTGTTCGGCGGCAGAGCTAGATCATGCTCGTCGTGATAGTGCGGCGCGCTCGGCAGTGGCTCGAATCCGTCGAAGATCAAGTCCCCGCGGATGTCAGCCGTGTAGTTTAAACTTCCAAATCTGACCTGATGGCCAGGGGCATAGCTTTTGATCTGCTCCAAACGGCTAAGTGAACTGGCCCGCAGTGCAAAGCCGCCGAAGAAGAAGATCTATCCGGGGAGGAAGGTCTCACCCTGGACTGCATCGCTATTGATGATTGTAGGAGCCATCAAGCCTAACGTCGACGACATAGAGGAACTCTCAATGAAATCACCAATGTCGGTGTCAAAACCGGCAGATCTCGGGTAGGGGGTCCCAAACTGTGCGTCTAGGCCAGATGGTAACAGGAGGCAAGGGACACAAAGTTTTACCCAGGTTCGGGCCCTCTTGATGGAGGTAAAACCCTACGTCCTGCTTGATTAATATTGATGATATGGGCAGTACAAGAGTAGATCTACCACGAGATCGGAGAGGCTAAACCCTAGAAGCTAGCCTATGGTATGATTGTTGTTCTGTATGTTGTCCTACGGACTAAAACCCTCTGGTTTATATAGACACCGGAGAGGGTTAGGGTTACACAAAGATGGTTACAATGGTAGGAGATCTACATATCCGTATCGCTAAGCTTGCCTTCCACGCCAAGGAAAGTACCTTCCGGACATGGGACGAAGTCTTCAATCTTGTATCTTCACAGTCCAGGAGTCCGGCTGAAGGTATAGTCCGGCCATCCGGACACCCCCAAATCCAGGACTCCCTCAATGATGCATAGCAGAAGTGGCATCATCAATAACATGCGACATATCAGAACAAATAGCAGAAGCAGGTTTAGGTGTCGCAAGCTTACTCAAAACAGAAGGTGAATCAAGTGAAGAGCTAGATGGCAGTTCCTTACCTCCCCTCGTAGTTGAGGGATATATCTTGGTTTTTGGATCTCTCAAGTTCTTCGTAATGATAAGCAGATATAAATCCCAAGTGACTCAAAGAATAGAGCTATGCTCCCCGGCAACGGCGCTAGAAAATAGTCTTGATAACCCACAAGTATAGGGGATCGCAACAGTTTTCGAGGGTAGAGTATTCAACCCAAATTTATTGATTCGACACAAGGGGAGCCAAAGAATATTCTCAAGTATTAACAACTGAGTTGTCAATTCAACCACACCTGAAAACTTAATATCTGCAGCAAAGTGTTTAGTAGCAGAGTAATATGATAGTTGTGGTAACGGTAGCAAAAGGTAATGATAGCAAAAGTAATGTTTTTCGTATTTTGTAGTGATAATAGCAATAGCAACAGAAAAGTAAATAAGCGAAGAACAATATATGGAAAGCTCGTAGGCAATGGATCAGTGATAGAGAATTATGCTAGATGCGGTTCATCATGTAATAGTCATAACCTAGGGTGACACAGAACTAGCTCCAATTCATCAATGTAATGTAGGCATGTATTCCGAATATAGTCATATGTGCTTATGGAAAAGAACTTGCATGACATCTTTTGTCCTACCCTCCCATGGCAGCGGGGTCCTAGCGGAAACTAAGGGATATTAAGGCCTCCTTTTAATAGAGTACCGGACCAAAGCATTAACACATAGTGAATACATGAACTCCTCAAACTACGGTCATCACCGGGAGTGGTCCCGATTATTGTCACTTCGGGGTTGCCGGATCATAACACATAGTAGGTGACTATAGACTTGCAAGATAGGATCAAGAACTCTCATATATTGATCAAAACATAATAGGTTCAGATCTGAAATCATGGCACTCCGGCCCTAGTGACAAGCATTAAGCATAGCAAAGTCATAGCAACATCAATCTCAGAACATAGTGGATACTAGGGATCAAACCCTAACAAAACTAACTCGATTACATGATAAATCTCATCCAAACCATCACCGTCCAGCAAGCCTATGATGGAATTACTCACGCACGGCGGTGAGCATCATGAAATTGGTGATGGAGGATGGTTGATGATGACGATGGCGACGGATTCCCCTCTCCAGAGCCCCGAACGGACTCCAGATCAGCCCTCCCGAGAGGTTTTATCCTTCTCCTTTATTTGTTTCTCCCCGAAAGCAAATATGTAGAGTTGGAGTTGAGGTCGGAGGAGCTCCAGGGGGCCCACAAGGTAGGGGGCGCTCCCCACCCTCGTGGCTAGGGTGTGGGCCCCCTGGTCTTCATCTTTTGTAAGGATTTTTTTATTATTTCCAAATAGACATTCCGTGAAGTTTCAGGTCATTTCGAGAACTTTTGTTTCTGCACATAAATAACACCATGGCAATTCTGCTAAAAACAGCATCAGTCCGGGTTAGTTCCATTCAAATCATGCAAGTTAGAGTCCAAAACAAGGGCAAAAGTGTTTGGAAAAGTAGATACGACGGAGACGTATGAACTCCCCCAAGCTTAAACATTTGCTTGTCCTCAAGCAATTCAGTTGACAAACTGAAAGTGATAAAGAAAAACTTTTACAAACTCTATTTGCTCTTGTTGTTGTAAATATGTAAAGCCAGCATTCAAGTTTTCAGCAAAGATTATAAACTAACCATATTGACAATAACGCTTAGGTCTCATGTTTACTCATACCAATGGCATAATCAGCTAGCGAGCAATAATAATAAATCTCGGATGACAACACTTTCTCAAATCAATCATAATATGATATAACAAGATGGTATCTCGCTAGCCCTTTCTGAGACCGCAAAACATAAATGCAGAGCACATTTAAAGATCAAGGACTGACTAGACATTGTAATTCATGGTAAAAGAGATCCAGTCAAGTCATACTCAATGTAAACTAACAGTAATGAATGAAAATGACAGCGGTGCTCTCCAACTGGTGCATTTTAATAAGTGGATGATGACTCAACATAAAAGTAAATAGATAGGCCCTTCGCAGAGGGAAGCAGGGATTTGTAGAGGTGCCAGAGCTCAATTTTGACATAGAGGTGAATAATATTTTGAGCGGTATGATGAATCTATGTACCTAGGGTAGGGTCATGGACCTGTCCAGCCTGCCCTCCCCGAGGACATCTTTACAAAGAATTAGAAGTAGTTGAAGAGAAAATATCATCCAGTCGACCATGAAGATGTGCTCACTCGACTTCCTTGAAGACACTCGACCACCTTGAAGACACTCGACCACTAGAAGACGAGAAGCCCTCCACTCTGCAACGGTCGCGACTTAAACCATAGCATTATGGGCATTTATAACACTTTATTGTAGACGTTACCAGTAACGCCCCACCTTTATGAACAATGAACCCTGTGTAAAGGAGGGGAGCTGGGGTCCTGGCGCACTCTATATAAGCCACCCCCTCCTCTGGGATAGGGGTTCACACTTTTGTAAACACACACATGCGTATAATCCAGTCGACCGCCTCAGATCACCGAGACGTAGGGTTGTTACTTCCTCCGAGAAGGGCATGAACTCGTAAAACTCGTGTGTACAACTACTCCATAGCTAGGATCTTGCCTCCTCATACCTACCCCCCATTCTACTGTCAGTCTTAGATCCACGACAGTTGGCGCCCACCGTGGGGCAGGTGTCTTAGCGACTTGTTGGAGAAGTTGCAATTTTTCCGATTCCCATCATCATGGTTCCAGGCGGAGGTTTGGCTGGGGGCCGCGAGATCCGTCTCGGCGCGCTCGTGTTTGTCGCCGACGACTCCGCTTGGCTTCAGGAGGCACCACTCGACGTCGATGCGCTCCCCGCCCGCGGGGTGACGCACTTTCACGCGTGCGTCCGCAGCGTCCTCCTGTGGCAACCGTCAACCCAGTACCAGTCGACTCCTATGGCTTTCCCCCTCCCTGCGACCCACCAGAACAAGCGCATGGCCGGTCGAGGGTTCAACGGTGGGTTAAGCATGCGGTGGCCCACCAGTCGGCCACCCCTCAAGTCGTGGCGCTCGAGCCCGACGAGTCTCTCTACGGCCTGTTCGATCTGTCAACTGGCTCCGTAGACACTGCATCCGAGTGTGGCAGCAATGACTCGGCAGCGGAAGTCCTGATGGTCAATGGACCACGCGGTCCTCCTAGCTTCGATCGTGAAGATGGAGGTGACGGGAACGGTGATCCGTCGCACGTTAACGAGGAGTACCGCCCCGAGCCTCTCTCCTCATAGCAGAGAGAAGAACTTCGTCGCTGAAACATGGATGCCCTACATACCCCTATAGTTGGAGAAACGCCCGAGGCCCAGGCCTTGGAACAGGCTCGCTTGGCCAGTCTGGCTGAGCGCACTCGGCTGGAGAACCTATAGCGCGCACTCGATGATCGCGCTCGTCAACGTGCTCCTGAGTCCAGCCGACGCTAACTTTTTCCACCTCCGGCTCGGGTATACCGAACACCGATCCAAAACCTAGCAGCTGCGGCCCGGATAGCAGAGTCGATTCAACCTTCCCAGTTAGAAGCTGGCCGAGGTCTGGCGCAGATCAGGGCCTTGCTCTGGGCAGTAGGAGAGCAGAATACGGCCGTTTCTCAGTCGCGGGATAGGATCCATAGCAGATCTGTGGTCGCAGATACGGTCCAGTCGGCCCATAGCCTGAGATCGCCCCCGAGGCGTGAGGGACGTGGAGAGCAATGCGATCGGTACAGAAACCAGGAGCAGTATGATCATCGAGCCGATCGCGATGGTCGCCGTCGAGTGCCGACGCCTCCTCCAAGGAGTGGGTCGTACATGCCGCGGCCACATGAAGACAGGCGCCCTAACAGCGCCGGAAGAGGTATTCCAGTCAACCCCAGGGAGCCAGGCTTTGAGTCGAGATCTATTCTCGTACAAGGCTTGGTCGACAGAAATGGAGCTCACCGAGATGGCCATGACAGAGGCCCGTAAACCAGCAACATGGTGCATGTCTCTGGCCCAGAGTGCTTCGGCAGAGCTATCAGAGCTGCAATGATTCCCCCCAACTTCAGGTTGGCGACTGGAGTCAGTAAGTTCACCGGAGAGTCCAAGCCTGACACCTCGCTCGAAGACTACCGAGTGGCTGTCCAGATTGATGGCGGCAATGATGAGGTGGCCATGAAACACCTTCCTCTGATGTTGGAGGGCTCTGCTAGGGCATGTCTGAATCAGTTGGCGCCTGGCAGCATCTATACTTGGGAAGATCTCGCCCGAGTGTTTGTCAGAACATTTGAGGGTACTTGCAAGCGGCCAGCAGGTTTGATAGAATTACAGTGTTGCGTCCAGAAACCAAATGAAACTTTGAGAGATTATATCCAGAGGTGGATCACCCTGCACCACACGGTAGAAGATGTGTCTGATCATCAGGCAATTTGCGCTTTCAAGGAAGGCGTCAGGTACCGAGAGTTGAATCTGAAATTTGGTCGGACAAGAAACATGACTTTGACTCGGATGATGGAAATCGCCACCAAGTATGTCAATGGTGAAGAGGAGGAGCGATTGCGGAGTGGAAAGCGCAAAGAAGTCGCCCACGAAGCCGGAGGAGGAAACTCCAGTTGGAAACAAAAATGCAAGGCCAAACCAGCTGCTCCGGGTGAGGCCTTGGCTGTTGTTCAAGGAAAGTTCAAGGGGAAGCCCAAAGGGCCGTGGAACCCCAAGAAAGTAAAATATCAAGATGGAAATGATGTGTTGGATCTGCCGTGCCATATCTGCACCAAAAAAGACGAAGAAGGTAATTTCATTTACCCGAAGCATACCACTCGACAGTGTCGGCTCCTGATCTAGCAGTTCCGAGAGAAACAACCCAAGGAAAAGGAGAAGGAGGCAGACAAGGCTGAGAGTAAAGGGGAAGATGATGATGGTTATCCTCACGTGAATTCCACTCTGATGATTTTTGCTATTGTTGAAAACAAGAGTCGATTGAAAGTCATCAACAGAGAAGTGAACATGGTCGCTCTGGCGACACCCAATTACTTGAAATGGTCGCAGACTGCCATTACATTTGACCAGTCTGATCTCCCACCGCACATCGCCACCCCTGGGAGGCAAGTGCTGGTGGTCGACCCGGTGGTCGAAGGCACTCGACTGACAAAGGTCCTAATGGACGGTGGCAGTGGCCTGAACAGTCTGTACGCAGAAATGTTGAAAGGAATGGGCATTCCGATGTCCAGACTCACTGAAAGCCACATGAGTTTCCATGGGGTCATCCCAGGCAAGAAGGCTGCGTCCCTCGGTCAGATTGCACTCGATGTGGTTTTCGGTGATGCCAAAAATTACCGCAAAGAAAAGTTGACGTTTGAAGTCGTGGATTTTCAGAGCGCGTATCATGCAATTCTGGGCAGGCCAGCTTATGCATGATTCATGGCTCGACCTTGTTATATGTACCTCAAACTGAAGATGCCTGGTCCCAGAGGAGTGATCACTATCTCTGGTAATCGGAAAAAGGAGGAATAGTGTTTCCAGAAGGGCTCAAAGATCGCCGATGCCCAGATGGCCGTGGCAGAATTGCAAGAATACCAGAAAAATGCAGACCCAAGTGACTTGTTGCGAGCTAAGAAGCCAGCCACGGATTCAGCATTCCAGTCGTCTGGCAAGACGAAGTCTGTTCACATTCACCCGACGGACCCCGATGCAGCTCCAACCCACATTTCGACCACACTCGACTCCAAATAGGAAGAAGCGCTCATCCAGTTCCTCCATGAGAACTGGGACATCTTTGCATGGAAGCCTTCTGACATGCCAGGTGTTCCCAGGGGACTGGCTGAGCATCGTTTGTGAGTCGACCCAAAAGTGAAACCAGTCAAAGAGCATCTTCGATGGTCCGTCATCCAGAAAAGAAAAGCAATCGGCAAAGAGGTGGCTCAGCTTTTGGCAGCTGAGTTTATCCGAGAGATTTACCACTCCGAGTGGTTAGCCAATGTTGTCATGGTCCCAAAGAAAGATGACTCACTCCGCATGTGCATCAATTTCAAGCATATCAATCGGGCCTACCCGAAAGATCACTTCCCTCTCCCTCGCATCGATCAGATAGTCGACTCGACTGCTGGGTGCGAGCGTTTGTCCTTTTTGGATGCCTACTCCGGGTACCACCAGATCCGTCTGTATGGACTCGATGAAATAAAGACAGCTTTTATCACCCCGTTCAGGTGCTTCTGTTATGTCACAATGCCATTCGTCTTGAAGAATGCCGGAGCCACATTTATGCGAATGATTCAGAAGTGCCTGCTCACTCAGATTAGTCGGAATGTGGAAGCATACATGGATGACATTGTGGTCAAGTCACGTAAATGTTTTGACCTGCTGACCGACCACGCCGAAACCTTTGCCAACCTTAGAAGGTATGATATCAAGCTCAATCCATCAAAGTGCACGTTTGGAGTTCCAGGCAGAAAGTTACTCGATTTTCTTGTTTCCGAACGAGGAATCGATGCTAACCCAGAGAAAGTAGGCGCTATACTTCGGATGAAATGCCCTATGCGTGTGCATGATGTCCAGAAGCTTACTGGTTGCTTGGCCGCCCTAAGTCGATTCATTTCTCGCCTCGGTGAAAAGGCCCTGCCTCTTTACCGACTAATGAAGAAATCAGATGCGTTCGAGTGGACTCCAGAAGTTGATATAGCATTTGCAGAGCTAAAAGCCCTGCTTTCCACCCAGCCGGTGCTTGCTGCTCCAATCAGCAAAGAGCCTATTTTGCTTTATATAGCAGCCACTGGACAAGTCATCAGTACAGTACTTATGGTCAAGCGGGAAGAAGAAGGAAAAGCATACAGAGTTCAATGCCCAGTTTATTATATTTCTGAAGTCCTGACCCCGTCAAAGCAGAGATATCCTCACTATCAAAAGCTTGTCTATGGAATTTACATGACCACGAAGAAGGTTGCGCACTACTTCTCAGATCACTCTGTTACAGTCGTTAGCAACGCTCCATTGTCATAGATTCTGCACAACAGGGATGCAACTGGTCGAGTGGCAAAATGGGCGATTGAACTCCTTCCCTTGGATATCAAGTTTGAGGCAAAGAAAGCTATCAAGTCCCAAGCAATAGCAGATTTCCTCGCCGAGTGGATCGAACAGCAACTGTCGACTCAAGTTCACTCGGAGCACTAGACCATGTTCTTTGACGGATCCAAGATGTTGAATGGTTCTGGTGCTAGAGTGGTTCTGGTATCTCCCCGAGGAGGCAAGCTCAGATATGTCCTCTAGATTCACTTTGATTCCTCCAACAATGAAGCAGAGTATGAAGCACTCCTGTATGGGTTGCGCATGGCCATCTCACTCGGCGTCCGTCACCTCATGGTCTATGGCGACTCAGATTTGGTACTCAATCAAGTGATGAAGGAGTGGGACGTCAGAAGCCCAGCCATGACTGGTTATTGCAACGCGGTGAGAAAGCTTGAGAAGAAGTTCGAGGGGTTAGAACTCCACCACATCCCCCTATTGAAAAATCAAGCAGCCGATGAATTGGCAAAGATAGGTTCCAAGAGAGAGGCCATTCCCAGCAATGTGTTCTTGGAGCATATTCACACGCCGACAGTTCAGGAAGACCCTTTCATTGAAGAGCCCCCACAACCCAAGAGCGCCACGGATCCGACTGAACTCGAGGTCCCAGCTGTGGTCGACCTAATCATGGAGGTTCTGGCCATTACTCCCGACTGGACGGTGCCCTACATTGCGTACATCCTCAGGAAAGAGCTCCCAGAGGATGAAGAAGAAGCTCGACAGATCGTCCGCCGATCTAAAGCTTTTACTGTGATAAGAGGGCAGCTGTTCAGAGAAAGTGTGACTGGAGTCGGTCAGAAGTGCATAACACCAGAAGAACGTCGAATGATCCTCAATGACATCCACTCGGAGACCTGTGGTCACCATGTATCCTCTCAGGCCATCGTGGCTAAAGCATACCGTGCTGGATTCTATTGGCCACGAGCAAATGAGATGGCGAAAGATATAGTCGACAGATGTGAAGGCTGTCAATTTTACTCCGATATGTCTCACAAGCCAGCGTCAACCCTGAAGACCATCCCCCTCGTTTGGCCCTTCGCTGTTTGGGGACTGGATATGGTTGGACCGCTGAGGACCGGCAGAAGCGGCTTCACTCACGTGCTCGTTGCAGTCGACAAGTTTACCAAATGGATCGAAGCCAAACCCATCAAGAACCTTGACGCTAGCACCGATGTCAGTTTTATCAGAGAATTGACGTTCCGATATGGAGTCCCACACAGCATCATCACAGACAACGGATCGAACTTCGATTCCGATGAGTTCAGAATTTTCTGCGCCTCTCAGGGCACTCGAGTCGACTATGCTTTTGTTGCTCACCCGCGGTCGAACGGACAAGAAGAAAGAGCCAATGGCTTAATTCTCAAAGGACTGAAGCCCCGACTGATGCGTGATCTCAAACACACAGTAGGTGCTTGGGTTGATGAACTTCCGTCAGTTCTGTGGGGTTTAAGGACAACTCCTAATCGGTCGACTGGAAGAACTCCTTTCTTCTTAGTCTATGGAGCCGAAGCTGTTCTGCCAAGTGACATGTTCCACAACGCACCCCGAGTTGAACTCTTCTCCGAAGCAGAAGCAGAGCAGGCCCGACAAGATTCAGTCAATCTCTTAGAAGAGGAAAGAGAGATGGCCTTGATCCGCTCGACCATTTATCAGCAAGATTTGCATCGGTTCCATGCCAGGAATGTGAGGGGTCGGGCCTTTCAAGAAGGAGACTTGGTTCATCGAGTGGATCAGTAGAAACCACACAAGCTCGCTCCAACTTGGGAAGGCCCCTTCATCGTCACCAAAGTTCTCCACAATGGAGCATACCATCTTTACAGTATCGAGCATCAGAAAGATGAGCCATGGGCTTGGAACGCGGAGCTGCTTCGCCCCTTTTATACTTAAACACTCGTTTGAATAAAATGTAATAAGCAACACCTTTTGTAATTCGTTTATCAAAGACAAGAGCTTATGGTTCTCTCATTCGATTGTGTTATTCTTATTTACTCCTGAAATCCCCCAGTGGGTGGGCTTAGTCGTGAATCCGTTCCGCCTAAGTTCGAAAAAATCCTACCGAGTGAAGAGCAATCCTTCCACTCGGGGGCTTAGCTGCAGTCGAGCACTCGCCTAAGTTCTCTCACTAAGAGGCTTAACGGCAGTCCAGCACTCGCCTAAGTTTGGAAAAATCGTACCTCGTGGAGAGAAATCCTCCTGCTCGGGGGCTTAGCTACAGTCAAGCACTCGCCTAAGTTCTCTCACTAAGAGGCTTAACGGCAGTCCAACACTCACCTAAGTTTGGAAAAATCCAACCGAGTGGAAAGCAATCCTCCCACTCGAGGGCTTAGCTGCAGTCGAGCACTCGCCTAAGTTCTCTCTCTAAG
>NC_041386.1:590320881-590390903 GCF_002162155.2 Triticum dicoccoides
TAAGAGGCTTAACGGCAGTCCAGCACTCGCCTAAGTTTGAAAAAATCCCACCGAGTGGAGAGCAGTCCTCCCACTCGGGGGTTTAGCTGCAGTCGAGCACTCACCTAAGTTCTCTCACTAAGAGGCTTAACAGCAGTCCAGCACTCACCTAAGTTTGAAAAAATCCTACCGAGCGGAGAGCAGTCCTCCCACTCGGGGGCTTAGTTGCATTCCAGCACTCACCTAAGTTCTCTCACTAAGAGGCTTAACGGCAGTCCAGCACTCACCTAAGTTTGAAAAAATCCTACCGAGTGGAGAGGAGTCCGCCCACTCAGGGGCTTAGCTGCAGTCGAGCACTCGCCTAAGTTCTCACAGTAAGAGGCTTAACGATAGTCCAGCACTTGCCTAAGTTTGGAAAAATACTACCGAGTGGAGAGCAATCCTCCCACTCGGGGGCTTGGCTGCAGTCCAGTACTCGCCTAAGTTTGAGACCCATCCCTATCCGCAAGGACGACGAGGTGCAGGTCGACTGCAACCTTCTTCTTCGGAGCTGCGGCACTAATACAACGTCCGCTCCATCCCCATCCGCAAGGACGACGAGGTGCGGGTCGACTGCCACCTTCTGCTTCGGAGCTGCGGCACTAATACAACGTCCGCTCCATCCCTATCCGCAAGGACGACGAGGTGCAGGTCAACTGCCACCTTCTCCTTTGGAGCTGCGGCACAAATACAACATCCGCTCCATCCCTATCCGCAAGGATGAAGAGGTGCAGCCAGCAAAGTCTATCCAAAGGCAAACACAAGCACATTCGGAGATAAACCAAATTCAGATAAATACTAAAAGGTTCCAAGCAGCGAATGAAAAGTACTCGGGCACCAAGCCCGAAGGAGTTTAACGGTTACATAAACCACTCGGCATTCCGAGGCAAATTTAAAGCGTATCCAAGTTTCATAAGATTGTTCACTCAGCCGGAGGAGGACTGGTAGGCTCCACGAATGAGTCCAGATCGATCCCATCAGTGATCCGAGTGGCGGCAGCAATGAAAGTCTCCATGAAGGACTGGAAGTCGTGCATTTTGGTGTTAGCAACTTTGATCACAACCATCTTGTCTTCACGAACCTCCTTGCAATGGACTCGCACTAGGGACAGCGCCATGTCAGCACCACACCGGGCGGAGGATTTCTTCCATTCTTGCACTCAGTCAGGGATCTCATTCAGTCGAGTAATCAGAGATTCCAGATCATTCTGAAGCGTCGCCTCCGGCCAAAGCGTCGAGTCGATTCGAGAGACAACCTCCTTCAGGCGTGCGAGGTAGCTTGTTGCGCTGGCGATACGGGACTCCAGTTGGAGCACGTTCATCGCAGTTTCATCGCAGACCGGGGAAGCGATAGGGTCCAGATCCGTCTCGACCCTCCCAGTTTCTTCGTCAAAGTCTTGACAAAGTTCTGCAGCCAAAAGTCAGTTCAATCAACTGAGCAAAATCCGATGGCAAACATCAACACAGTCGGATTAAAAGAAATACCTCCCAGCATGAGATAAAGCTTCTTGGCGAGGGTCCTCAGATAAGCTTCTGTGTTGTTCCTCTTGCGGATCGCAGACTCCAACTTTTTGTTCAGGGCGACCTTATCCTTCTTCAGGCTGGTCACTTCGCGATTAGCTTCATTAAGCGTTCCGACTGAAGCAAGCTTCTTCTCTGCGAGAGCGGTTTTGTCTTGGGCTGCTTTTTGCGCGGCGGCGAGGTCCGAGTCCTTCTTGTCCAGAGCCAACTTCATTTTCTTTGCAAAAGAAATAATCGAATCAAAAAAGAGATCAAAGATATATATTGAAATTCAGTCGGCAATCAGTTACCTTCCATACCAACGGCCTCGTCTTGAGCTTTTTTCAGATTTTGCTGAGCCAATTCCAAGTCTAAGTTGAGTTGCCTCTGCTTCTCTTCGAGTTCGGCAAACTTGGAGATAAGAGTACAAGACTTCTGCAGGAGGCAAGAGACAGGTCAATCGATAGGTTCGAAAGCAGTTCATTTCTGAGTGAATAAAACCTAAAGAAGTGGACAATAAGCTGTTCAGACCCCAGTCGACTGCTAGCAGTCGACCGCGGTCTCGGGGACTACACCCAGTGGGTGCAATTGGCGTGCCCCCACCGGTTCTGATCCCACTCGCTCGGCCCGCCGGAGTCGAGTGCAAGGAGTAAAAAAAAAGAGAGAGAAAGAACAATTGCGCCATCAAGAAAAGAAGAACTCAGACCACAGTCGACTGCCAGCAGTCGACCGCGGTCTCGGGGATTACACCATGTGGGTGCACTTGGCGTGCCCCCACCGGTTCTTATCCCACTCGCCCGGCCCGCCGGAGTCGAGTGCAAGGAGTAAAAAAAAAGAGAGAAAGAACAATTGCGCCGTCAAGAAAAGAAGAACTCAGACCACAATCGACTGCCAGCAGTCGACCGCGGTCTCAGGGATTACACCCAGTGGGTGCACTTGGCGTGCCCCACCGGTTCTGATCCCACTCGCCCGGACCGAGTGGAAGAGCGAAACTACCAAAAACGACAGCAACACCAAGTGGGTGCTCTAATTCAACGCGAACAACAGGAGATTGTGCAGAAGAAGATTTTTCAACAACAAAAACAATCGGAAATTCTACTCACCTCGACGTTGGCCCGAAGAGTGGCACTAGCGTCGTAGGCAGCCTGACTGCTCTCGTGCACTATCTTCACCCGCTCCATCATCATATCAGCCTGTCGGATGGCTTCCGCAGCCGCTTCCGACTGGTTGTCTGGGACGGGGTAGCTGGTGAAAAAATGTGCAGACGACCCAGGTGCAGCTGCTTGAGGCTCCGTGGTTTGGAGTTGGATAGTTGAAGGAACCACAGGCATGGTCGACCGCGTGGTGTGCCCCCTCGGCAAGGGTGCAGCGAATGTCACAGCGGCCCTGCCCACATCTTCAGCTTGACAGACGGGAGGCGTTGCAGTTGGTTCCTGCCGAGCCACCCTGCCAGCTGTTACCTTCTTGCTCTTCCTAGGCTTAGGAGCCACATCTTCGTCGTCGTTCGGAAGGTCAATGATGTTGGGTGGAGCTGCAAGACAGAACATTCGACCCCAAGTGAACCACTCAACCCTAAAAGGATCAAGAATCGAAATCACAAGAGTTCATACCTGGGTTAGAGGTCACCGCATCCTTCATTTCCTCGTCCCGGTACTGGTATGAAGAGGTCCCTGACGTAGCAGCACTGCAAAGGCCCGCATTCAATCGGTTACACCCAGTTAATTGAATCCACATAAAGGACAAGTCAGATGGTTACCCGGAGATAGTAGGAACGGTCACTTTGATCCGAGGCAAAGCTTTGGGCGGTTTGGAAGAGATGGCTTTCGGCACTTTCGACGCTGGAAGCGGCGCGACCTTGGATTGTTTTGGAGGCTTCTTAGTCGGCGTCGGGGAAGACGTCCTGGGGCGCTTCGAGGATTGCCCGATCGGCGCAGCCACCAAGTCCGGAGCGTGTGTCGGGTCATGAGTGTGCTTGGACCTCCTCTCCCTGCGAGGAGGCGAGTCGACTTCTTCCTCATCGGTCGATTCATCGCTCTCCTCGTCCTCCTCGGCTTCCGAATGCTCCTCGCCGCTCTCGCCCCCGCTCCCTTCTTCTTTAGCGCCGGGGTCCCACACTCCGTTGGGCATCGAGTACATTTCAATGAGGGCCTGAAAGAATAACAATCAAAAGACATTTAGTCGACCACAAACAAGACATCCCGTGGTGAATCGGAAAGATACTTGATAAAACAGAAATATACCTGCTCCGGCTGGCGCGAGTTGTCGAATGGAATCACCCTCCTGGATCCCCGAGGGTTGTCTTTGTTGCTAGTGATTCCCCTCAACCAGTTCTCCAAGATATCCTCGCTGACCTCCTCCGGGTGGATCCGAGTGGTATCTTCGATCCCAGAGTACATCCACATCGGATGATCGCGCGCCTGAAGAGGTTGGATGCGTCGACCGAGAAAAACCTCCAGCAGATCCATCCCAGTCACTCCGTCGTGGACAAGATGGACGACCCGTTCGACCAGCTCCTTGACCTGCGCCTTCTCTTCTGGTAATACCTTCAGGGGAGCAGGCTTCTCCACTCGAGCCAAGGAGAAAGGAGGAAGTCCAGTCGACTTGCCAGGGGTTGGCTGATCCTTGCAGTAAAACCAAGTCGACTGCCAGCCGCGGGCCGAGTCAGGAAGGATCATCATTGGGAAAGTACTCTTGCTCCTCATCTGGATCCCCAGACCACCGCACATCTAGATCACCCGCATCCTCTCGTCACTCGACTTGGCCTTTTTGACTGACTGGGAACGACAAGTGAAGATGTGTTTGAAAAGCCCCAAGTGCGGTCGACAGCCCAAGAAGTTTTTGCACATGGACACGAAAGCGGCCAGATAGACTATGGTGTTCGGAGTGAAATGATGGAGCTGAGCCCCAAAGAAGTTCAAAAAACCCCGAAAGAATGGGTGGGGAGGCAGCGAGAATACACGACCTACGTGGGTTGCTAGGAGGACACACTCACCCTCTCTAGGCTGCGGCTCAGTTTCGTCCCCCGGGAGCCGAGCCAACTTGTGGGGGATCAATCCCCCCTCCACCAGGTCATCGAGGTCGTCCTGCGTGATTGCCGAGCGGATCCAATCGCCCTGGATCCAGCCCGCCGGCAGGCCGGACCTCGACGAGGATCTGCCCCGGCTGGTCCACTTGCCCTTCGCCTTCGCGGTCACCTTCTTCGCGCGTTCCATCGCCGCCGTCTTATCGTTCCCCATGGTGGCAGATCGAGCTCGAGCGGAGGTCCGGCGACGAGGCGGAAGCGAGAGTGGCGGAGAGATCGGGAGAAAGAGAAGAGAGAATGGTGGCGTGCGGAGCAGAGGCCTGGCCCGAGACCTTTTATAAGACCTTCCGCCGAGTGGCTGACTAGTGGACCCAAGCGATCAAAACAAATCCCGCAACAGTTGCGCGCGCAGTACGTGGCGAAAAATGTGGCGCGGGGATTGAGGAGACTTACCTAATCTATCCCGATGACCTCGTTTCCTCCCGTCTGGCGCGCTTCCCAAAATTCGAATCCCCCGAGATCCACGGAGAGCGGAACAACCTGTCAGACTGAAGACAAACACCCTCTACATCATCATTCGAAATTCAACAATGAAAGTTCACTCGACAACAACCAAGAATGGACCAAGGAGACTGAGAAAGGAGTCGACGTCGTCTCCTCAACTCATTGTTTCAGGACAAGGCATATTCATAGCACAAAGAGTGGGTCGGAAGTGTTCTCAACACCTTCCTCATCGAACCCTGATCCATTCGGGGGCTAATGATGAAGCTATGTACCTAGGGTAGGGTCATGGACCTGTCCAGCATACCCTCCCCGAGGACATCTTTACAAAGAATCAGAAGCAGTCGAAGAGAAAATATCATCCACTCGACCATGAAGATGTGCTCACTCGACCACCAGAAGACGAGAAGCCCTCCACTCTGCAATGGTCGCGACTTAATCCATAACATTATTGGAATTTATAACACTTTATTGTAGACATTACCAGTAATGCCCCACCTTTATGAACATTGAACCCTGTGTAACGGAGGGGAGCTGGGGTCCTGGCGCACTCTATATAAGCCACCCCCTCCTCTGGGACAGGGGTTCGCACTTTTGTAAACACACACACGCGTATAATCTAGTCGACTGCCTCAGAGCACCGAGACGTAGGGCTATTACTTCCTCTGAGAAGGGCCTGAACTCGTAAAACTCGTGTGTACAACTACTCCGTAGCTAGGATCTTGCCTCCTCATACCTACCCCCCATTCTACTGTCAGTCTTAGATCCACGACACAGTATACTTTCATTGTCAACATAACAACCAAGAGATGGCGATATCTTCCATGCTACACACATTATAGGCGGTTCCCAAACAGAATGGTAAAGTTTATACTCCCCCTCCACCAACAAGCATCAATCCATGTCTTGCTCGAAACAACGAGTGCCTCCAACTAACAAGAGTCCCAGGGGGAGTTTTGTTTGCAATTATTTTGATTTGATTTTCATAAAGCATGGGACTGGGCATCCTGGTGACCAGCCCTTTTCTCGTGAGTGAGGAGCGGAGTCCACTCCTCTTGAGAATAACCCGCCTAACATGGAAGATACGGACAGCCCTAGTTGATACATGAGCTATTCAAGCATACAAAACAGGATATTTATTTGAAGGTTTAGAGTTTGGCACAAAGGCAGGTAGATACCGTAAATAGGTAGGTATGGTGGACTCATATGGAATAACTGTGGGGTTTATGGAACTGGATGCACAAGCAGTATTCCCTCATAGTACAAGTGAAGGCTAGAAAAAGACTGGGAAGCGACCATCTAGAGAGCGACAACAGTCATGAACATGCATTAAAATTAATCAACACTGAATGCAAGCATGAGTAGGATATAATCCACCATGAACATAAATATCGTGAAGGCTATGTTGATTTTGTTTCAACTACATGCGTGAACATGCGCCAAGTCAAGTCACTCGAATCATTTAGATGAGGATACCACCCTATCATACCACATCACAACCATTTTAATAGCATGTTGGCACGCAAGGTAAACCATTATAAGCTCCTAGCTAATCAAGCATGGCATAAGAAGCTATGATCTCTAGTTGTCATTGCAAACATGTTTATTCATAATAGGCTGAATCAGGAATGATGAACTAATCATATTTACAAAAAAAGAGAGGTCGAGTTCATACCAGCTTTTCTCATCTCAGTCAGTCCATCATATATCGTCATAATTGCCTTTCACTTGCACGACTGAACAATGTGAATAATAATAATAGTGTGCGTGCATTGGACTAAGTTGGAATCGGCAAGCATTCAATAAAAAGGAGAAGACAAGGCAATATGGGCTCTTTTGTCAAATCAATAATAATGCATATAAGAGCGACTTCATCAATTTAATCATGGTCTTATCCTATCGACCCCCAAAGAAAAGAAAAGAAATAAAACTATTTACACGAGAAAGCTCCCAACAAGCAAAAAGAAAAACAGGAAATCTTTTTGGGTTTTCTTTTTAATTACTACTACAAGCATGGAAAGTAAACTAATTAAAAGCTACAACTAGTTTTTGGGTTTTTCTTAAGGTTTATTAAACACACAAGAAGAAAGCATAAAAAGGAAAATAAACTAGCATGGATATTACAATGAAAAAGTATGAACACCGACATCTAGTAATGAGTGTGTGAACATGAATATAATGTCGGTGAGAAATACATACTCCCCCAAGCTTAGGCTTTTGGCCTAAGTTGGTCTATGGCCACGGTTGGCCTGGCGGATATCCATAGTAATAGTTGGGGTCGTACTGCGAAGAAGAAGACTCTGATTGCCACTGGTTGGCAATCATCTCCGGATCCCACTCGTAATTAGACTGTCATGGAGGATCAACTTGTGGTTCCGACTCTGACTCTGTGGCTGATGTAGGGTTCTGGTAGGCGTCAATGGCCTCTAGCGGAACAAGGTACTTGCATCCTCACAAAGGAACTAGTGAGATAGTGGTACTGGCGGCACTTTTCTTCCTCGAAGCTCACAATATCAGTGTTACGCAAATATGCATTAAATTCTTCCTTAATTCCCACTCGATCCATAAAGTTTTCCGAAGGCCATTCACAAGGACGCACTGGAGCGTCTCTTGGCGACTCTTCATCAGCATCACGCATTGCAAGGCTGGGTACTTGCTTCCTTGAAGAACGACCTTGGTACATTTTCCTAAGCATATTTCTTCCTCTGAAAAATTTCTGAAATTTTTAGTAACTTCAAGTAAAAGTAAACCAAACTCAACAAAATTGATCGCAACTACTCCTACAAGTGCCTAGAGCCTATATCATGCATCAAAACTACTTGGAACCATATAAATTTGACATGCAAGCTCAAGAACATGGTCACCTAGGCAACATTAATTTGCGATGAATAAAGCACTAGAACAAAAAGTAATTGGACCAATGGAGGAGTCACATACCAAGGAACAATCTCCCCAAGCAGTTTTGTGAGAGGTGCTTTGAGCAAGGAGATCGAAAATGGCAGCAAAATGAGCTTGGACTCGGGTTTGAGCTGGATATTGGTGTTTGTGGGAGGAAGGAGTGTGTGGGTGCAGGAATAAGTGGAGGAGGGCCATCATGGGCCCACGAGGCAGGGGGCACGCCCAGGGGGTAGGGCGCGCCCTCCACCCTCGTGGCCAGGTGCTTGCTCCCCTGCTGTGTTCTCAGTGCAAAATATTCTCAAATATTCCAGAAAAAATCATATTTAAATTTCAAGACATTTGGAGAACTTTTATTTTCGGGGTATTTTTATATTGCACGGATAATTCAGATAACAGACAAAAAATACTATTTTTATTTTATTTAATATGAATAACATAAAGTAAAAAGAGGGTACAAAAGGTTGTGCCTTCTAGTTTCATCCATCTCATGCTCATCAAAAGGAATACACTAACAAGGTTGATCAGGTCTTGTTAACAAACTCATTCCGATTAATATGGAACCGGAGAAATTTCGAATAACACTATCTTACCTCAACGGGGATATGCACATCCCCAATAATAAGAATATCATATTTCTTCTTCAGAGTAGGAAGAGGAAATTCAAAACCCCCAAATATAATCGATGGCATTTTTCCGATAGAGTTAATACTATGAACTTGAGGTTGTTTCCTCGGAAAGTGTATCATATGCTAATTACCATTAATATGAAAAGTGACATTGCCTTTAGTGCAATCAATAACAGCCCCTGCAGTATTGAAAAAAGATCTTCCAAGAATAATAGACATACTATCGCCCTCTGGAATATCAAGAATAACAAAGTCCGTTAAAATAGTAACGTTTGCAACCACAACAAGCACATCCTCACAAATACCGACATGTATAGCAGTTGATCTATCAGCCATTTGCAAAGATATTTCAGTAGGTGTCAACTTATTCAAATCAAGTCTATGATATAAAGAGAGATGCATAACACTAACACCGGTTCCAAGATCACATAAAACACTTTTAACATAGTTTCTTTTAACGGAGCATGGTATAGTTGGTACTCATGGATCTCCAAGTTTCTTTGCTATTCCACCCTTAAAAGTATAATTAGCAAGCATGGTGGAAATTTCAGCTTCCAGTATCTTTCTTTTATTAGTAACAATTTCTTTCATGTACTTAGCATAAGGATTCATTTTAAGCATATCAGTTAATCGCATACGCAAAAAGATAGGTCTAATCATTTCAGCAAAGCGCTCAAAATCCTCATCATCCGTTTTCTTGGATGGTTTGGGAGGAAAAGGCATAGGTTTCTGAACCCATGGTTCTCTTTCTTTACCATGTTTCCTAGCAACAAAGTATTTCTTATCATAACGTTGATTCTTTGATTATGGGTTATCAAGATCAACAGTAGGTTCAATTTCTATATTATTATCATTGCTAGGTTGAGCATCAACATGAACATTATCATTACCATTATCACTAGTTTCAGATTCATTACCAGATTGTGTTTCAGTATCAGAAATAGAAATATCATTTGGATTCTCATGTGTTTCAGTAATAGGTTCACTAGAAGCATGCAAAGTCCTATCATTTTTCTTTTTCTTCCTTTTAGAAGGACTAGGTGCATCTATATTATTTCTCTGAGAATCTTGCTCAATTCTCTTAGGGTGTCCTTCAGGATATAGAGGTTAATGAGTCATTCTACCAGTTCTAGTAGCCACTCTAATGGCATAATCATTATTCTTATTATTCAATTCATTGAGCAAATCATTTTGAGCTTTAAGTACTTGTTCTACTTGAGTGGTAACCATAGAAGCATGTTTACTAATAAGTTTAAGTTCACCTTTGACATTAGCCATATAATCACCCAAGTGTTCAAGCATATTTGCATTGTATTTCAATTGTCTACCAAAATAAGCATTGAAGTTTTCTTGCTTAGCCATAAATTTATCAAACTCATCTAAGCATGGGCTAGCAAACTTAGTAAATGGGATTTCAGCTTTATCATATCTATAGAGAGAATTTACCTTTACTACCTATGTCGGGTTATCAAGACCATGTATTTCTTCAATAGGTAATGGATTAAGATCATATGTTTCTTCAACAGGCGATAAATTAAGACTATTATGGCAAGGGTATGGGTTAAAAAAATACCCATGGGTACATAAATAGGAAATTTGAAACACATCGGGTATAGTGGGTATGTGTATGGTTTAGTATAACCCATACCCGTGTACCATGTATCCGCATATAATTTTATAAATTGGTCTTAAGTACTATTTATCCACATATTAAACATTTTCTTACATAAATCCCGCAGCTAGCCCATGACGAAGCTAGAATCCCATGTCCAGAATCCCATACATGATACGTATCTAGGTGATTAATGTCTAGAATTGCCTCATTCCTTATATGGCTATATATATATCAATGTTAATTGACGTCCAAAATTACCAAAAATAAGTGTTGTTGCTCATGAGATGTGCTGCTATTTACGAGTATGTGTTGTTGTCAAGATGTGTTTCTCTACTATCTACTAGTAGAATGTCCTTGCGTTGCCACGGGCTAACAAAATATATACACAACAAAAATATGCTACTAAAAATGTATATACAAAGAGAAATGTCATGTGATATGGGAGTGATAGACAATTGACATGTGATGATATTTCATTCTTGTGATGGGGTAGATAAATGCATCTCCTCGTCATCTTTCTCTTCCCCTCCCTATCTCACAATCTTTTCTTCTTCGTGTGTTTCTCATGGGGGCAAGCATAATCATTGATATGAATAGTCATGAAAATATCATATCACCACAACAACAATCTATCATCTGCTCCAAAATTGACACCTATATGCTTACTATACATACCAGAAAAAACAACTACAGTGTTGCAGTCAAGACAAAATTTTGAAAGCACATTCTCTCAAAACAATATTAATCTTTCGTTCGAGCTTCTATAGCCCCTCCGCCGCACAGACCTGGCCGTCTCCCCTCACTCGCCTCATAGGCAGCAGTTGCTCCACGTGTTAATCCACTCATTTCCGTCTCCACTCACACCTCTCATAGGAATACCGAACCATAAAAATATTTTCAGAGTATTAGGATTGTTTCATGAATTATGTTCACTTCTATCAACACCTCAAGACACAAAACTTTTGTGTTTGGTAAGAAAATTCAGCAGATATGAAGGTAAAATGAAATCATCAATATAATTCCCACCTAAACTACTGCATGGAACAATAATACAAAGCATTCAATACTGACTTGCACATACTTCGCAATTAGCAAAAGGTTTCATCCAGTATGTAGATGCGGTGAACATGAGCACGTACTTGGACAGAGCATAACGCATGGGGGCGAGGCTCCAGTCCAACACTTCCCCAGCCCTCCGATTTTATTGTAGTACTTTGTATGTCATAGGTGCCTTTTATTCACACGTGTAGTACTATTTTTCGTTGACATGGATGATACCTTAAATAAAACTTCCTAGACTATTACATCAAATACAAGCTCCTTTCGTTCATATTTGTGGAGCACTTCTCAAAAAATACCAAAATCTGAAAGTAACTAAATCACTGTACATTAACTGAGACCTCAGGTATGGGAGTGTTTCTGTCCACACACACACACACACAGAGAGAGAGAGAGATAGATAGATAGATAGATAGATAGATAGATAGATAGAGAGAGAGAGAGATTGCCTTGAGGCAAGCAAATAACAAATTATAAATTTGACAAGCATGTCGGTTCATATTTAAACAGGGTAATAAATATACCAAGATGTGAGACTATTCTATGGTGTACCTAATCATTTTTTAACTTTGTGATTCAGTTGTATATATGTAACTGTAGAAAAATATTGACATCCACAAGAGATTAAAAATAGCACCATGTCATACCTACACGTATTTGATTGGTTCCATGTGTTGGGGAACGTTGCAGAAAATAAAAAAAATTCTACGGTTTCACCAAGATCTATCTATGAGTTCATCTAGCAACGAGTGATAGGAGTGCATCTACATACCTTTGTAGATCGCGAGCGGAAGCGTTCAAGAGAACGGGGTTGAGGGAGTCGTACTCGTCGTGATCCAAGTCACCGGAGATCCTAGCGCCGAACGAACGGCACCTCCGCGTTCAACACACGTACGGCGCGGATGACGTCTCCCGCGCCTTGATCCAGCAAGGAGGAGGGAGAAGTTGAGGAAGATGGCTCCAGCAGCAGCACGACGGCGTGGTGGTGATGGAGAGGCAGTACTCCGGCAGGGCTTCGCCAAGCTCTGCGGAGGAGGAGGAGGTGTTGGAGTGGGAGAGGGAGGCGCCAGGGGCATGCGTGCGGCTGCCCTCCCTCCCCCCTCTATATATAGGGTGCCTAAGGGGGGCGCCGGCCCTAGGAGATGGGATCTCCTAGGGGGGCGGCGGCCAAGGGGGTGGAGTGCCCCCCAAGGCAAGTGGAGGCGCCCCCTCCCCTAGGGTTCCCAACCCTAGGCGCAGGGGGGCAAGGGCGGGGGGCACCAGCCCACTAGGGGCTGTTTCCCCTCCCACTTCAGCCCATGGGCCCCTCCGGCATAGGTGGCCCCACCCGGTGGACCCCGGGACCCTTTCGGTGGTCCCGGTACAATACCGGTGACCCCCGAAACTTTCCCGATGGCCGAAACTCGATTTCCCATATATAATTCTTTACCTCCAGACCATTCCGGAACTCCTCGTGACGTTCGGGATCTCATCCGGGACTCCGAACAACTTTCGGGTTACTGCATACTCATATCTCTACAACCCTAGCATCACTGAACCTTAAGTGTGTAGACCCTACGGGTTCGGGAGACATGTAGACATGACCGAGATGGCTCTCCGGCCAATAACCAACAGCGGGATCTGGATACCCATGTTGGCTCCCACATGCTCCTCGATGATCTCATCAGATGAACCACGATGTCAAGGATTCAAGCAACCCCGTATACAATTCCCTTTGTCAATCGGTATGTTACTTGCCCGAGATTTGATCGTCGGTATCCCAATACCTCATTCAATCTCGTTACCGGCAAGTCACTTTACTCGTACCGTAATGCATGATCCCGTGACCAAACACTTGGTCACCTTGAGCTCATTATGATGATGCATTACCGAGTGGGCCCAGAGATACCTCTCCATCATACGGAGTGACAAATCCCAGTCTCGATCCGTGTCAACCCAACAGACAGTTTCGGAGATACCCGTAGTATACCTTTATAGTCACCCAGTTACGTTGTGACGTTTGGTACACCCAAAGCACTCCTACGGTATCCGGGAGTTACACGATCTCATGGTCTAAGGAAAAGATACTTGACATTGGAAAAGCTCTAGCAAACGAACTATACGATCTTGTGCTATGCTTAGGATTGGGTCTTGTCCATCACATCATTCTCCTAATGATGTGATCTCGTTATCAATGACGTCCAATGTCCATAGTCAGGAAACCATGACTATCTGTTGATCAACGAGCTAGTCAACTAGAGGCTTACTAGGGACATGTTGGTGTCTATGTATTCACACATGTATTACGATTTCCGGATAACACAATTATAGCATGAATAAAAGACAATTATCATGAACAAGGAAATATAATAGTAATCCTTTTATTATTGCCTCTAGGGCATATTTCCAACAGTCTCCCACTTGCACTAGAGTCAATAATCTAGTTACATTGTGATGAATCGAACACCCATAGAGTTCTGGTGTTGATCATGTTTTGCTCGCGGAAGAGGTTTAGTCAATGGATCTGCGACATTCAGATCCGTATGCACTTTGCAAATTTCTATGTCGCCATCTTGAACATTTTCATGAATGGAGTTGAAGCGACGCTTGATGTGCCTGGTCTTCTTGTGAAACCTGGGCTCCTTGGAAAGTGCAATAGCTCCAGTGTTGTCACAGAAGAGTTTGATCGGCCCTGACGCATTGGGTATGACTCCTAGGTCGGTGATGAACTCCTTCACCCAAATTGCTTCATGCGCTGCCTCCGAGGCTGCCATGTACTCCGCTTCACATGTAGATCCCACCACGACGCTCTGCTTGCAGCTACACCAGCTTACCGCTCCACCATTCAACATATACACGTATCCGGTTTGTGACTTAGAGTCATCCAGATCTGTGTCGAAGCTAGCGTCGACGTAACCATTTACGACGAGCTCTTCGTCACCTCCATAAACGAGAAACATGTCCTTAGTCCTTTTCAGGTACTTCAGGATATTCTTGACCGCTGTCCAGTGTTCCTTGCCGGGATTACTTTGGTACCTTCCTACCAAACTTACGGCAAGGTTTACATCAGGTCTGGTACACAACATGGCATACATAATAGACCCTATGGCTGAGGCATAGGGGATGACCCTCATCTCTTCTATATCTTCTACCATGGTCGGACATTGAGCTGAGCTCAATTTCACACCTTGCAACACAGGCAAGAACCCCTTCTTAGACTGATCCATATTGAACTTCTTCAATATCTTATCAAGGTATGTGCTTTGTGAAAGACCTATGAGGCGTCTTGATCTATCTCTATAGATCTTGATGCCTAATATATAAGCAGCTTCTCCAAGGTCCTTCATTGAAAAACTCTTATTCAAGTAGGCCTTAATGCTGTCCAAAAGTTCTATATCATTTCCCATCAAAAGTATGTCATCTACATATAATATGAGAAATGCTACAGAGCTCCCACTCACTTTCTTGTAAACGCAGGCTTCTCCATAAGTCTGCATAAACCCAAACACTTTGATCATCTCATCAAAGCGAATGTTCAAACTCCGATGCTTGCACCAGCCCATAAATGGATCGCTGGAGCTTGCATACCTTGTTAGCATTCTTAGGGTCGACAAAACCTTCCGGCTGCATCATATACAGTTCTTCCTTAAGATAACCGTTAAGGAATGCCGTTTTGACGTCCATTTGCCATATCTAATAATCATAGTATGCGGCAATTGCTAACATGATTCGGACGGACTTCAGCTTCGCTAGGGGAGAGAAAGTCTCATCGTAGTCAACCCCTTGAACTTGCCGATAACCCTTAGTGACAAGTCGAGCTTTATAGATGGTAACATTACCATCCGCGTCCGTCTTCTTCTTAAAGATCCATTTGTTTTCTATCACTCGCCGATCATCGGGCAAGTCTGTCAAAGTCCATACTTTGTTTTCATACATGGATCCTATCTCGGATTGCATGGCTTCAAGCCATTTGTTGGAATCTGGGCCCGCCATTGCTTCTTCATAGTTCGAAGGTTCACCGTTGTCTAACAACATGATTTCCAGGACAGGGTTGCCATACCACTCTGGTGTGGAACGTGTCCTTGTGGACCTACGAAGTTCAGTAGCAACTTGATTCGAAGTACCTTGATCATCATCATTAATTTCCTCTCTAGTGGATGTAGGCACCACAGGAACATTTTCCTGAGCTGCACTACTTTCCGGTTCAAGAGGCGGTACTTCATCGAGTTCTACTTTCCTCCCACTTACTCCTTTCGAGAGAAACTCTTTTTCCAGAAAGGATCCGTTCTTGGCAACAAAGATCTTGCCTTCGGATCTAAGGTAGAAGGTATACCCAATGGTTTCCTTAGGGTATCCTATGAAGACGCATTTTCTGACTGGATTTGAGCTTTTCAGGTAGAAGTTTCTTGACATAAGCATCGCATCCCCAAACTTTTAGAAACGACAACTTAGGTTTCTTCCCAAACCATAATTCATACGGTGTCGTCTCAACGGATTTAGACGATGCCCTATTTAAAGTGAATGTAGCTGTCTCTAGAGCGTATCCCCAAAATGATAGCGGTAAATCAGTAAGAGACATCATAGATTGCATCATATCCAATAGAGTGTGATTACGACGTTCAGACACACCGTTACGTTGAGGTGTTCCAGGCGGCGTGAGTTGTGAAACGATTCCACATTTCCTTAAGCGTGTGCCAAATTCGTGACTTAAATATTCTCCTCCACGATCTGATCATAAGAACTTTATTTTTCGGTCACGTTGATTATCTACCTCATTCTGAAATTCCTTGAACTTTTCAAAGGTCTCAGACTTGTGTTTCATCAAGTAGACATACCCATATCTACTCAAGTCATCAGTGAGAGTGAGAACATAACGATATCCTCCGCGAGCCTCAACGCTCATTGGACCGCACACATCAGTATGTATGATTTCCAATAAGCTGGTTGCTCGCTCCATTGTTCCGGAGAACGGAGTCTTGGTCATTTTTCCCATGAGGCATGGTTCGCATGTGTCAAATGATTCATAATCGAGAGACTCGAAAAGTCCATCAGCATGGAACTTCTTCATGCACTTTACACAAATGTGACCAAGGCGGCAGTGCCACAAGTATGTGGGACTATCGTTATCAACTTTACATCTTTTGGTATTCACACTATGAATATGTGTAACATCACGTTCGAGATTCATTAAGAATAAACCATTGACCATCGGAGCCTGACTATAAAACATATCTCTCATATAAATAGAACAACCATTATTCTCGGATTTAAATGAGTAGCCATCTCATATTAAACGAGATCCGGATACAATGTTCATGCTCAAACTTGGCACTAAATAACAATTATTGAGGTTTAAAACTAATCCCGTAGGTAAATGTAGAGGTAGCGTGCCGACGGCGATCACATCGACCTTGGAACCATTCCCGACGCGCATCGTCACCTCGTCCTTCGCCAGTCTCCGCTTATTCCACAGCTCCTGCTTTGAGTTACAAATATGAGCAACGGCACCGGTATCAAATACCCAAGAGCTACTACGAGCACTGGTAAGGTACACATCAATTACATGTATATCACATATACCTTTAGTGTTGCCGGCCTTCTTGTCCGCTAAGTATTTGGGGCAGTTCCGCTTCCAGTGACCCTTCCCTTTGCAATAAAAGCACTCAGTCTCAGGCTTGGGTCCATTCTTTGACTTCTTCCCGGCAACTGGCTAATCGGGCGCGGCAACATCCTTGCCGTCCTTCTTGAAGTTCTTCTTACCCTTGCCTTTCTTGAACTTGGTGGTTTTATTGACCATCAACACTTGATGTTCCTTTTGGATTTCTACCTCCACTGATTTCAGCATTGAAAATACTTCAGGAATGGTCTTTTCCATCCCCTGCATATTGTAGTTCATCACAAAGCTCTTGTAGCTAGGTAGGAGCGACTAAAGGATTCTGTCAATGACCGCCTCGTCTGGGAGGTTAATGTCCAGCTGGGACAAGCGGTTGTGCAACCCAGACATCTTGAGTATGTGCTCACTGACAGAACTATTTTCCTCCATCTTACTGTTGTAGAACTTGTCAGAGACTTCATATCTCTCGACCCGGGCATGAGCTTGGAAAACCATTTTCAGCTCTTCGAACATCTCATATGCTCCGTGTTGCTCAAAACGCTTTTGGAGCCCCGGTTCTAAGCTGTAAAGCATGCCGCACTGAACGAGGGAGTAATCATCAGCACGCTGCTGCCAACCGTTCATAACGTCTTGGTTCTCTGGGATGGGTGCTTCACCTAGCGGTGCTTCTAGGACATATTGTCTCCTAGCAGCTATGAGGATGATCCTCAGGTTCCGGACCCAGTTCGTATAGTTGCTGCCATCATCTTTCAGCTTGGTTTTCTCTAGGAACGCGTTGAAGTTCATGTTGACATGAGCGTTGGCCATTTGATCTACAAGACATTTATGCAAAGATTTTTAGACTAAGTTCATGATAATTAAGTTCATCTAATCAAATTATTTAATGAACTCCCACTCAGATTAGAGATCCCTCTAGTCATCTAAGTGAAACATGATCCGACTCGACTAGGCCGTGTCCGATCATCACGTGAGACAGACTAGTCATCATCGGCGAACATCTCCATGTTGATCGTATCTTTCATATGACTCATGTTTGACCTTTCGGTCTCTTGTGTTCCGAGGCCATGTCTGTACATGCTAGGCTCGTCAAGTTAACCTAAGTGTTTGCATGTGTAAATCTATCTGACATCCGTTGTATGTGAACGTTGGAATCTATCACACCCGATCATCACGTGGTGCTTCGAAACAACAAACTGTCGCAACGGCGCACAGTTAGGGGAAACACTTTATTGAAATTATTTTGAGGGATCATCTTATTTACTACCGTCGTTCTAAGTAAACAAGATGCAAAAACATGATAAACATCACATGCAATCAAATAATAGTGACATGATATGGCCAATATCATATAGCTCCTTGATCTCCATCTTGGGGATCCATGATCATCTTTTCACCGGCATGACACCATGATCTCCATCATCGTGTCTCCATGAAGTTACTCGCCAACTATTACTTCTCCTACTATGGCTAACACGTTTAGCAATAAAGTAAAGTAATTTACATGGCGTTTCTCAATGACACGCAGGTCATACAAAAAATAAAGTCAACTCCTATGGCTCCTGCCGGTTGTCATACTCATCGACATGCAAGTCGTGATTCCTATTACATGAACATGATCTCATACATCACATATATATCATTCATCATTCATCACAACTTTGGCCATATCACAACACAAAACACTTGCTGCAAAAACAAGTTAGACGTCCTCTAATTGTTGTTGCAAGTTTTACGTGGCTGCAATAGGGTTCTAGCAAGAACGTTTTCTTACCTACATAAAAGCCACAGCGTGATTTGTCAACTTCTATTTACCCTTCATAAGTACCCTTTTCGTCGAATCCACTCCAACTAAAGTGGGAGAGACAGACACCCACTAGCCACCTTATGCAACTAGTGCATGTCAGTCGGTGGAACCTGTCTCACGTAAGCGTACGTGTAAGGTCGGTCCGGGCCGCTTCATCCCACAATACCGCTGAAGCAAAATAAGACTAGTAGCGGCAAGAAAGTTAACAACATCTACGCCCACAACAAATTGTGTTCTACTCGTGCCAAGAGAACTACGCATAAACCTGGCTCATGATGCCACTGTTGGGGAACGTTGCAGAAAATAAAAAAAATTCTACGGTTTCACCAAGATCTATCTATGACTTCATCTAGCAACGAGTGATCGGAGTGTGATAACCCACAAGTATACGGGATCGCAACAGTTTTCGAGGGTAGAGTATTCAACCCAAATTTGTTGATTTGACACAAGGGGAGCCAAACAATATTCTCAAGTATTAACAACTGAGTTGTCAATTCAACCACACGTGGAAACTTAGTATCTGCAGCAAAGTTTTTAGTAGCAAAGTAATATGATAGTGGTGATAACGGTAACAAAGTAAAGACAGCAAAAGTAATGTTTTTGGTATTTTTGTAGTGATTGTAACAGTAGCAGCGGAAAAGTAAATAAGCGTAAACCAGTATATGGAAAACTCGTAGGCACCGGATCAATGATGGATAATTATGTCGGATGTGGTTCATCATGTAACAGTCATAACATAGGGTGACACAGAACTAGCTCCAGTTCATCAATATAATGTAGGCATGTATTCCGTAAATAGTCATACATGCTTATGGAAAAGAACTTGCATGACATCTTTTGTCCTACCCTCCCGTGGCAGCGGGGTCCTATTGGAAACTGGAACAAAGCATTAACACATAGTGAATACATGAACTCCTCAAACTATGGTCATCACCGAGAGTGGTCCCGATTATTGTCACTTCGGGGTTGCCGGATCATAACACATAGTAGGTGACTATAGACTTGCAAGATATGATCTAGAACTCACATATATTCGTGAAAACATAATAGGTTCAGATCTGAAATCATGGCACTCGGGCCCTAGTGACAAGCATTAAGCATAGCAAAGTCATAGCAACATCAATCTCAGAACATAGTGGATACTAGGGATCAAACCCTAACAAAACTAACTCGATTACATGATAAATCTCATCCAACCCATCACCGTCCAGCAAGCCTATGATGCAATTACTCACGCACGGCGGTGAGCATCATGAAATTGGTGATGGAGGATGGTTGATGATGACGACGGCGATGAATCCCCCTCTCCGGAGCCCCAAACGGACTCCAGATCAACCTTCCCGATAGAGATTACGGCTTGGCGGCGGCTCCGTATCGTAAAACGCGATGAAACTTTCTCTCTGATTTTTTTCTCCTTGAAAGCCAATATATGGAGTTGGAGTTGGCGTCGGAGGGCCACCAGGGGGCCCACGAGGTAGGGGGGCGCGCCCCCCACCCTCGTGGAGCGGGTGTGGGCCCCCTGGTCTTCATCTTTGGCGAGGATTTTTTATTATTTATTCTAAGATATTCCGTGGAGTTTCAGGTCATTCCGAGAACTTCTGTTTTTTGCACATAAAACAACACCATGGCAATTCTGCTGAAAACAGCGTCAGTCCGGGTTAGTTCCATTCAAATCATAAAAGTTAGAGTCCAAAACGAGGGCAAAAGTGTTTGGAAAAGTAGATACGACAGAGACATATCAACTCCCCCAAGCTTAAACCCTTGCTTGTCCTCAAGCAATTCGGTTGACAAACTGAAAGAGAAAAAGAAAAACTTTTACAAACTCTGTTTGCTCTTGTTGTTGTAAACATGAAAAGCCAGCATTCAAGTTTCAGCAATTATTATGAACTAACCATACTCACAATAACACGTAGGTCTCACAATTACTCATATCAATAGCATAATCAGCTAGCGAGCCATAATAATAAAACTCGGATGACAACACTTTCTCAAAATAATCATAACATGATATAACAAAATGGTATCTCGCTAGCCCTTTCCGAGACCGCAAAGCATAAATGCAGAGCACCTTTAAAGATCAAGGACTGACTAAACATTGTAATTCATGGTAAAAGAGATCCAGTCAAGTCATACCCAATATAAACCAATCATAATGAATGCAAACGATAGTGTGCTCTCCAGCGGGTGCTTTTTAATAAGAAGGGTGATGACTCAACATAAAAATAAATAGATAGGCCCTTCGCAGAGGGAAGCAGGGATTTGTAGAGGTGCCAGAGCTCGATTTTTGAAATAGAGATAAATAATATTTTGAGCTGCATACTTTCACTGTCAACGCAACAACTATGAGATGGTTGTATCTTCCATACTACATGCATTATAGGCAGTTCCCAAATAGAATGGTAAAGGTTTATACTCCCCCTCCTCCACAAGCATCAATCCATGGCTTGCTCAAAACAACGAGTGCCTCCAACATTCAACGGGTCCCAGGGGGAGTTTTGTTTAATTATTTTGATTTGCTTCGATCTTTTTGGATCATGGGACTGGGCATCCCGACTACTGGCCCTTTCTCGTGAATGAGGAGCGGAGTCCACTCCTCTTGAGAATAACCCACCTAGCATGGAAGATATAGGCAGCCATAGTTGCACATGAGCTGCTCGAGCATACAAAACAGAATTTCATTTGAAGGTTTGGAGTTTGGCACATACAAATTTACTTGGAACGGCAGGTAGATACCGCATATAGGAAGGTATAGTGGACTCATATGGAACAACTTTGGGGTTTAAGGAGTTTGGATGCACAAGCAGTATTCCCGCTTAGTACAAGTGAAGGCTAGCAAAAGACTGGGAAGCGACCAACTGAGAGAGCGACAACAGCCGTAAACATGCATTAAAATTAATTCACACCGAATATAAGCATGAGTAGGATATAATCCACCATGAACATAAATATCATGAAGGCTATGTTGATTTGATTCAACTACATGCGTGAACATGTGCCAAGTCGAGTCACTCAATTCATTTAAAGGAGGATACCATCCTATCATACCACATCATAATCATCTCAATAGCATGTTGGCACGCAAGGTTAACCATTATAACTCATAGCTAATCAAGCATGGCACAAGCAACTATAATCTCTAAATGTCATTGCAAATATGTTTACTTCATAATAGCTGAATCAGGAACGATGAATCATCAT
The DNA here is from genome assembly GCF_002162155.2 of Triticum dicoccoides. Classification (NCBI taxonomy): domain Eukaryota; kingdom Viridiplantae; phylum Streptophyta; class Magnoliopsida; order Poales; family Poaceae; genus Triticum; species Triticum dicoccoides. The sequence goes on from NC_041386.1 coordinate 590,342,715, forward strand.
ATTTACAAAAACAAGAGAGGTCGAGTTCATACCAGCTTTTCTCATCCCAATGAGTCCATCATATATCATCATTATTGCCTTTCACTTGCACGACCGAACGGTGTGTATAATAATAAGAGTGCACGTGCATTGGACTAAGCTAGAATCTGCAAGAATTCAACTCAAGAGAGAAGACAAGTAATATGGGCTCTAAGTTAAATAAACAATCTTGCATATAAGAGCCACTTAGCATTTTCAATATAGTCTTCTTGACCCCCAAAGAAAGGAAACGAAAAATAAAAAACTAGTTACACTGGAAAGCTCCCAACAAGCAAAAGAAGGACGGGAAATATTTTTGGGTTTTCTTTTTAATTCTACTACAAGCATGGAAAGTAGACTAACACTAATTTTTTTTGTTTTTCTTAAGGTTTATTAAACACACAAGAAGAAAGCAGGAAAAAGGAAAATAAACTAGAATGGATATTACAGTGAAAGAGTATGAGCACCGACATCTAGCAATGAGTGTGTGTGAACATGAATGTAATGTCGGTGGGAAATATGTACTCCCCCAAGCTTAGGCTTTTGTTCTAAGTTGGTCTATTGCCAGGGATAACCTGGCTGATATCCGTAGGTGAAGCTGGGGTCGTACTGCGATGAAGAATAGTTGGGATCATAATGTGATGAAGAGGAATCTGACTGCCACTGGCTGGCAACCGCCTCAGGATCCCAAGAATAAACAGACATTCGTGGAGGCTCCGGTTCCGAGGCTGGTGTAGGATTCCGATAGGCTTGAACAGCCGCCCACGGAACAATGTAAGTACCCGCAGACAAGTTAAACAAAGAGGGAGCAAGCAAAGTAATAGTCTCAGGGTGATGTTTATCAAAGTACAATTTATATTTAAGCGCCCCTTCGTGATTCTTAACAAGAAAATCATGCGTTACCATACTCTTATAATCTAAATAAGAACGGGGCAGCGTTGTTTCTTCTTTCTCCTCATGCCTAATAGGTATTTCAAAATGTTCAGCTATGCGTGAAGCATAAATAACTCCAAAGATGGGGCCCTTAGTACGGTTCATACTCAACCGTCTAGCAACAATTCCACCCATACTAACAGAGTTATTGCGGTATAAACCATGGAGCAAAATAATAATATCAGGAATACTAAGGTTCCCACAGTTCCCGCGACCAATCAAGCAACGACTAGCAAATAAGGCAAAGTAGCGTAAAACAGGGAAATGTATGCTAGTAATTCTTGCATCAGAAACCTTCCTGGTTTCTCCCACAGTGATAGTGTCAATATAAGCTTCCACTTCATTACGGTGTGGTTCATCTAAAGAACCCTCGAAAGGTATTTTGCAAACCTCGCAAAATGCAGCTAATGTCATCTCCCTAGCAACATCATATAAATGGAACTCTACTGTTGTAGGTGATTTCTTAGGGAAAAGGTAGAAGTTCTACACAAAAGTATTTGTGAGTAAGAGATACTGATGACGTTGGTCGTGGAGGAAGTTGGTGACGCCAGCGTTCTCAATCAATAGATAGAAATCTTCATAAATCCCGGCACTTCTCAAGAAGTCATCGGAAGGCCATTCACACGGCCGGACCTCCGCGATACGAGGCAGATTAAATTTGGGCTTCTGTTCTTCTTCCTTTTGTTTCTCCTTAGAACTTAGGCTCGACGAGCCCCTCAAAAGTCTCTTCATTATTTCTAAAACAATCTGAAATATTTAGTAACTTCCAACAAAGTGAACCAACTTCAATAAGATTGATAGCAACTACTCATACAAGTGCCTAGAGCATATATCAAGCATTAGAACTACTTGGAACCATATATATTTGACATGCAAGCTCAAGAACATGGTCACCTATGCAGCACAAATTTGCAATGAATAAAGCACTAAAAAGAAAACTAATTGGACCAATGGAGGAGTCACATACCAAGGAACAATCTCCCCAAGCAGTTTTGCGAGAGGTGCTTTGAGCAAGGAGATCGAAAATCGCAGCAAAAGTTGCTGGAACACGAGCTTGAGTTGGTTTTTCGGGTTTGTGTGAGACAGAGGAAGAAGATGGGTATAGGAATAAGTGGAGGACGGCCAGCGTGGGCCCACAAGGCAGGGGGGCGCGCCCTCCACCCTCGTGACCAGGTGGCAGCTCCCCCCGCGGTAATTTTTGCACTAAAAATCCTTAAATATTCTCGAAAAAATCATATTAAATTGGCATGGCATTCTGAGGACTTTTATTTTCGGGATATTTTTATATTGCACGGATAATTCAGAAACAGACAGAAAAATACTATTTTACTTTATTTCTACTAAAGAACAGAAAATATAAAGAGGGTACAGAAGGTTGTGCTTCTAGTTTCATCCATCTCATGCTCATCAAAAAGAATCCACTAACAAGGTTGATCAAGTCTTTCTAACAAACTCATTCCGATAATCATGGAACCGGAGAAATTTCGAATAACACTATGTTACCTCAACGGGGATATGGACATCCCCAACAATAAGTATATCATATTTCTTTTTGACAGTAGGAAGAGGAAATTCAAAACCTCCAAATATAATCGATGGAATTTTTCCAATAGAGTTGATACTATAAAATTGAGGTTGTTTCCTCGGAAAGTGCACCGTATGCTCATTACCATTAACATGAAAAGTGACATTGCCTTTGTTGCAATCAATAACATCCCCTGCAGTATTAAGGAAAGGTCTTCCAAGAATAATAGACATACTATCATCCTCGGGAATATCAAGAATAACAAAGTCCCTTAAAATAGTAACGTTTGCAACCACAATAGGCACATCCTCACAAATACCGACAGGTATAGCAGTTGATTTATCAGCCATTTGCAAAGATATTTCAGTAGGTGTCATCTTATTCAAGTCAAGTCTACGATATAAAGAGAGAGGCATAACACTAACACCGGCTCCAAGATCACATAAAGCAGTTTTAACATAATTTCTTTTAATGGAGCATGGTATAGTAGGTACTCCTGGATCTCCAAGTTTCTTTGGTATTCCACCCTTAAAAGTGTAATTAGCAAGCATGGTGGAAATTTCAGCCTCCGGTATCTTTCTTTTATTAGTAATGATATCCTTCTTATACTTAGCATAAGGATTTGTTTTGAGCACATCAGTCAAATCGCATACGCAAAAAGATAGGTCTAATCATTTCAGCAAAGCGCTCAAAATCCTCATCATCCTTTTTCTTGGATGGTTTTAGAGGAAAAGGCATGGGTTTCTGAACGCATGGTTCTCTTTCTTTACCATGTTTCCTAGCAACGAAGTCTCTTTTATCATAACGTTGATTCTTTGATTGTGGGTTATCAAGATCAACATCAGGTTCAACATCTACATCATTATCATTACTAGGTTGAGCATCATCAAGAACATCATCATTAACATTTTCACTAGGTTCATGTTCATTACCAGATTGTGTTTCAGCATCAGACATAGAGATATCATTTGGGTTATCAGGTGGTTCAGCAATAGGTTCACTAGAAGTTTGCACAGTTCTATCATTTTTCTTTTTCTTCCTTTTAGAAGAACTAGGTGCATCAATATTATTTCTTTGAGAATCTTGCTCGATTCTCTTAGGGTGGCCTTCAGGATACAAAGGTTCCTGAGTCATTCTACCAGTTCTAGTAGCCACTCTAACAGCATAATCATTTTTCTTACTATTCATTTCATCAAGCATTTCTTTCTGAGATTTAAGTACTTGTTCTACTTGAGTGGTAACCATAGAAGCATGTTTGCTAACAAGTTTAAGTTCACCTCTAATATTATCCATACAATCACTCAAGCGTTTAATCATAAAGGTATTCTGCTTTAATTGTCTACCAAAATAAGCATTAAAGTCATCTTGCTTAAACATAAAGTCATTAAACTCATCAAAGCACTGACTAGCAATTTTAGTTGGAGGGACTTCAACTTTATCATATCTATAGAGAGAATTTACCTTTACTACCTGTGTCGGAATATCGGGAGGTTCTTCAGTAAATAAGTAATTGAGATCATATACTTCTTCAACAGGCGGTAAATTAAGACCATGTATTTCTTCAATATGAGGTAAATTCTTAACATCTTCAGCTTTAATACCTTTTTCTTTCATAGATTTCTTTGCCTCTTGCATATCTTCGGGACTGAGAAATAGAACACCTCTCTTCTTCGGAGTTGGTTTAGGAATAGGCTCAGTAATTGGCTCAGGAGCTGGCTCAGGAGTTGGCTCGGGAGGTGGCTCAGGAGGTGCCCAATTATTTTCATTTGCCAACATATTATTCAATAAAATTTCAGCGTCATCCGGTGTTCTTTCCCTGAAAAGAGAACCTGCACAACTATCCAGGTAATCTCTGGAAGCATCAGTTAGTCCATTATAAAAGATATCAAATATTTTAGGTTTCTTAAGAGGATGATCAGGCAAAGCATTAAGTACTTTGAGAAGCCTCCCCCAAGCTTGTGGGAGACTCTCTTCTTCAATTTGCACAAAATTGAAGGAAATATGCCCTAGAGGCAATAATAAAGTTATTATTTATTTCCTTATAATCATGATAAATGTTTATTATTCATGCTAGAATTGTATTAACCGGAAACATAATACATGTGTGAATACATAGACAAACAAAGTGTCACTAGTATGCCTCTACTTGACTAGCTCGTTAATCAAAGATGGTTATGTTTCCTAACCATGAACAATGAGTTGTAATTTGATTAACGGGATCACATCATTAAGAGAATGATCTGATTGACATGACCCATTCCATTAGCTTAGCACCCGATCGTTTAGTATGTTGCTATTGCTTTCTTCATGACTTATACATGTTCCTATAACTCTGAGATTATGCAACTCCCGTTTACCGGAGGAACACTTTGGGTACTACCAAACGTCACAACGTAACTGGGTGATTATAAAGGAGTACTACAGGTGTCTCCAAAGGTACATGTTGGGTTGGCGTATTTCGAGATTAGGTTTTGTCACTCCGATTGTCGGAGTGGTATCTCTGGTCCCTCTCGGTAATGCACATCACTTAAGCCTTGCAAGCATTGCAACTTAATGAGTTAGTTGCGGGATGATGCATTACAAGAACGAGTAAAGAGACTTGCCGATAACGAGATTGAACTAGGTATTCGAATACCGACGATCGAATCTCGGGCAAGTAACATACCGATGACAAAGGGAACAACGTATGTTGTTATGCGGTCTGACCGATAAAGATCTTCGTAGAATATGTAGGAGCCAATATGGGCATCCAGGTCCCGCTATTGGTTATTGACCGGAGACGTGTCTAGGTCATGTCTACATTGTTCTCGAACCCGTAGGGTCTGCACGCTTAAGGTTACGATGACAGTTATATTATGAGTTTATGCATTTTGATGTACCTAAGGTTGTTCGGAGTCCCGGATGTGATCACGGACATGACGAGGAGTCTCAAAATGGTCGAGACATAAAGATTGATATATTGGAAGCTTATATTTGGACATCAGAAGTGTTCCGGGTGAAATCGGGATTTTACCGGAGTATCGGGAGGTTACCGGAACCCCCCGGGAACCATATGGGCCTTAATGGCCTTTAGTGGAAAGGAGAAAGGGGCAGCCCAAGGTGGCCGCGCGCCTCCCCCTCCCCTAGTCCTATTAGGACTAGGAGAGGTGGCCGGCCCCCCTCTCTCTCTTTCCCCCTCGGGGAATCCTAGTCCAACTAGGATTGGGGGGGGGGAGTCCTACTCCCGGGAGGAGTAGGACTCCTCCTGCGCCCTCCTCCTGGCCGGCGGCCCCCTCCCCCTTGGCTCCTTTATATACTGAGGCAAAGGCACCCCAGAGACACACAAGTTGATCCACGTGATCTATTCCTTAGCCGTGTGCGGTGCCCCCGGCCACCATATTCCTCGATAATACTGTAGCGGAGTTTAGGGGTAGCCCTGCTGCTGTAGTACATCAAGATCGTCACCACGCCGTCGTGCTGACGGAACTCTTCCCCGACACTTTGCTGGATCGGAGTCCGGGGATCGTCATCGAGCTGTACGTGTGCTCGAACTCGGAGGTGCCATAGTTTCGGTGCTTGATCGGTTGGATCATGAAGACGTACGACTACTTCCTCTACGTTGTGTCAATGCTTCCGCAGTCGGTCTGCGTGGGTACGTAGACAACACTCTCCCCTCTCGTTGCTATACATCACATGATCTTGCGTGTGCGTAGGAATTTTTTTGAAATTACTATGAAACCCAACAGTGGCATCCGAGCCTAGGTTATTTATGTTGATGTTATATGCACGAGTAGAACACAAATGAGTTGTGGGCGATATAACTCATACTGCCTACCAGCATGTCATACTTTGGTTCGGCGGTATTGTTGGATGAAGCGGCCCTGACCGACATTATGCGTACGCTTACGCGAGACCGGTTCTCCCGACGTGCTTTGCACATAGGTGGCTTGTGGGTGACAGTTTCTCCAACTTTAGTTGAACCAAGTATGGCTACGCCCGGTCCTTGCGAAGGTTAAAACGGAGTCTATTTGACAAACTATCGTTGTGGTTTTGATGCGTAGGTGAGATTGGTTCTTGCTTAAGCCCGTAGCAGCCACGTAAAACTTGCAACAACAAAGTAGAGGGCGTCTAACTTGTTTTTGCAGGGCATGTTGTGATGTGATATGATCAAGACATGATGCTGAATTTTATTGTATGAGATGATCATGTTTTGTAACCGAGTTATCGGCAACTGGCAGGAGCCTTATGGTTGTCGTTTAATTGTCTGCAATGCAATCGCGATGTAATGCTTTACTTTTATCACTAAGCGGTAGCGATAGTCGTACACAAGCTTGGCGAGACGACAACGATGCTACGATGGAGATCATGGTGTCACGCCGGTGACGATGGTGATCACGACGGTGCTTCGGAGATGGAGATCACAAGCACAAGATGATTATGGCCATATCATATCACTTATATTGATTGCATGTGATGTTTATCCTTTTATGCATCTTATCTTGCTTTGATTGACGGTAGCATTATAAGATGATCTCTCACTAAATTATCAAGAAGTGTTCTCCCTGAGTATGCACCGTTTGTCGGGGTGCTGATCCACGGGCACCTATGGGACCGACGGACCGGGTCCCTTTCGGTTCGGCGGGGGCGGAGATCGTGCAAAGAGCAAATCGAGGCGAAGCACGCGAGCGATTTACCCAGGTTCGGGCCGCACGGATGCGTAAAACCCTACTCCTGCTTTGTGGTTTGTATTGATTTCTAGCTCGGGAGCGCGGAGTGCTACAGTACACACCAGCAGCTAGCGAGACCGAGCGTGAGTGTTCGAACCCCCCTCTACGTTGCACACGGGCCTCCTTTTATATGCTTAAGGGGTTACCGACAGGTGGCAACGGAGGTACAGGGCAAAAATGGAAAGGTGTTGTGGTAGGCACAGCTACCTGCTACAGTGTATCGTACCTAACCCTGACGGCAGGGGACAAGGGCTTTAAATGCCCGTCTGCGTCGCCTAAACAGTGCGAAAAGGGACCGCCAGGGACGCCACCGTTCGCCACGATGGCGGTTTTGTCAGCGCCGCTTGCCACCGCGCACCTCAAGCTGCACAGCCTCCCGACACGTATGCCTGGAAGGGTCCCAAAGCGACACGTTGGTGGATGTGCTGGAGAGCGGGCATAGTGGTGCCCTGCCGCAGCAAGTGCCTTTCCGCGGTTGTTGACTTGTCGCGTCCGGGAGCTTGTCGCTCACCGGGCCTTGCCGGGGCGCGTGGTGCGCCGCGGTAAGTTCCTTGAAATGCCTTGGGTGGCCTTCCCCGCAAGCTCCTCTTGCCGGGGTCTTGGGATGCTTTTGCTAGCCTTCCCGGCAAGCTCCTCTTGCCGGGGTCTTGTCTTCTTGGCTTGAACACTTTGTTCTTGAATGGCTCCAAAGGAACCACGGAGGACCTTGGCGGTCACCCGGCAAGCCTTGCCGCGGGACACTGCGACTGCCCGTGCACAAGTTCGGGATACTAGGGTACCCCTACTCTAGTACACCGACAAGAGCCCCCGGGCCTGGGCCGTACACGGTGCCGAGCGCTGTTGGGCCAGGCCCAAAATAGGGCACGGGCACGCGCGGCCTAGGTTACGCCGTATCTTACTCCGTATCCGCCGCGCCCTCCCCGAACGGCACGCGTCGAACGCGGCGTCGTGGGAGAGATCGTGGGGGTTTCTTTATTCGGAAATGTGGAACGTCCGCCCCCTCCCCCTTTATAAGCAGGGGAAACAGGGGCAGTTCGCCCATTCGCCCGTTACTACTTCCAATCTCAGAAACCTCCGCCGCTCCCTCGCCTTCCCAGAGCTGAGAGAGAGAGAGCAGCGCTCCGCCCCCCATCGCCACCAGCGCCACCAACGCCGTCGACCTCCTCCACCACCTCCGCAATGGCTCCGAAAGCCGACAAGGGGAAGGCCGTGAAGTCGAACGAGGCGCAGAGGCTCGCGGCGCTGCGGAAGGAGCGGGCCGTCTTCCCCCCAAGCTTAGCGCGAAAGACCTGATGGAGGACTATTACCTTTTCTGGTCGGCGGAGACGCGCGTGCATCCGGTCACAAAGGTACTCCCCGCCGCAGCTTGGAAGAAGGCTCCGAATGGATACCCCTTTTTTGCTCTGTTCTTCTACTGCGGGCTCTGCCCGCCTTTCTCTGATTTCTTCTGCGACATCATGAATACCTACGGATTCCACCTTCTTGACTTCACCCCCTATGTCGTCCTGACCATGGCAGTTTTCGCACATCTCTGCGAAAACTTTGTCGGAGTCCTTCCCAATGTATCCCTCTTCCGCCACTTCTTCATCCCCCGAGTAGAGAGAGGAGAGCCTCTGTCCGGCGGGATCGCCTGGATCTCAAGGTCCGGCAAGAAGGAAACGTATCTGGAGGGAGAATTCCGCGGCAAGTGGGAGGAGTGGAGAGCTGATTGGTGCTGGATTGACGAGGAGAGCCCGCAGCCATTCACCACCCGGCGCCGAACCCCAGTAGCCCGCGACAGCGATTGGAGTGATGTGGCCCCGGAGGATGACAAGCTGAAGATTGCTGTCACCAGGATCCTGCACCTGAGGCTTGCCGGGCTTACTGTTGGCGCTGTTGGTGCAGACTTCCTTCGCCGCCGCATCGCCCCTGCAGGAACGGGGGAGGCCCACCTGGGAGTTCAAGAACGCGGAAGACATCATGAGGCTGCGGCCGGGCCTCAATTACAACTTCACAGTCCTGGAGCTCAACGCAATGCTGTAGGAGCTGTTCAAGTATGACCTCCAACATCTCGAGGTGTTCAGGTTGCCGGGGGCGTCGTTTCGTTGTGCAACAATTCCGTGCTCGACCGCATCCGTGCAATGATGCCGGAATGCGACTCGCACGGGATTGTGCCAACTTGGCAGGAGCCTGCAGACGAGGTCGTGCAGCAGTTCTTCGACGACTTGGTGGAAGTGCCAATACGCCCCGACGAGAAGGACGGCCTCACCCGCGACACCACGGATGCGGAGATGGCGCTCATCGCCACTAGGCTGGAGGAGGCAGTGGCAGCCGCAGCCGCGGGCGAGTTCGGGTTCACTGTGGAGGAAGCAGATGCAGCGGAGGCGGCAAGCCGTGCCGAGCGAGGGGAGCCTGCCGGCAAGAAGGAGCTTGCCGGGCATGGCGCTAAGCCGAGCGAGCCCGCCAAGGACACGAGCAGCTCGTTGGAAATCAACTCCTCTTCCTCCTCATCTTCGAGCAGCTTGCCGCAGGCAGAGCCTCCGTCCCCACCAAGAAGGCGTCTCCGCAAGGTCGGCGACATAGCGGAGCAGCAAGCTGACCAACAGTCACCGTGCCGCGTGACACGCTCCACCGCGGCAAACACCGTTGCCGCGGGAGCGCCTCGTGCTGCGACGGCAACTGGAGCGGAGTCTAGCCGGACCACCGCTTCAGTCCCTACTGCTACTCACGCCACGCCGACAGCCGGGGCGGGGTCTTCTCAGACCGCCGCCACTGCTCCCGCCAAGTGGCCAAGGGAGGCTTCTCCTCCGCCTCCTCGCGCCGGGTGCGCACCGGACTTCAACTTCTCCGTGTTCAACTCTGACGAGGAAGAAGAAGAAGAGTAAGCTTCTCTTGTTGTACTTGTAGTTCTTCGATTCTTGCTGTTGATCTTGTTTCTCACTTGCTTTTCTTATGAACTTGTTCCTTTTTAGGACTCTAGCCCAGAGAGCGGCAAACAGAGCTAAGGCCCCAGTGATCATCATCGAGGACGAGCCCACTGCGATAGCAGGTGGCGCGCCCGAGACGACCTTGCCGGACCCGGCGACTTTTCTCCAGAGCAGCCCCCAGCGTAAGTGTCTGATTTACTTTCCGCTGTGAGGCGCGCATGGGTACTTGTCTTTGCTGATATCTGCTTGTTGACTTGTGTAGGAGCCGAGCAGCCCCACCAGGAGCCAAGGGAGAATCCCCCGACAAGGGAGAACTCTCCGGCAAGGGATGGCTTCCCGGTAAGGGAGAAGTCTCCGGCAAGGGAGGGCTCTCCGGCAAGGGAGAAGTCTTCGGCAAGGGAGGGTTCTCCGGCGAGGGATAGCACCAGCGGCCCCCCGACGGACCACAACTGCAGAACCTGGTGCATGTACTCCACTTGCTTCAAAACTCCCCTTGGGTTCTTCTTCTTTTGATCTTCTTGAGTTTTTGCTGGATTTTGCTTGACTCTTCCCCCTTTTTCGGCCGTCAGATCCATCCGCCGCGGAGCAGACGGAGACAGAGGTCGCCGCCGACGAACCAGCCGGTGCTGGAGATGCCGCCGACGCAGAGGCCGCCAAGGCTGACACCGCAGCAACTGGCGAGGGGTCTGGTGATCGTACTGATGGCCCAGAGGCCGCAGGAGCGCCGGGCGCTACGCCGACCGCCGACCCGTCCGCCGAAGCCGCAGCGCCAAGCTCCAAGGAGCCCCAGCCGGGCGTCTATTTGAAGGCCGGCGACGACGTCTTCATCAATCTTCCCAGGGCATCAAGCTCCAGAGCGCCGGTTGAGGGGGAGATCTTCGACCGAGAAGTGCTTGCCTCCGCGGGGTTGACACTGGTCGACGCGCCAAGCAGCAGCAGCAACGAGCCCGAAGAAGAGCGGTTGCTGCGCAGGTTGATGTTGCTCTACCGCGCGCGACAAGCCAAGCTGGAGTCCCACGAGGCGCTTGTCGCGAAGGCGGAGGCTGACATCGAAAAGCGCATAGAAGAGCTCGGGGGTTTCCACCGGGAAGCCCTCCGATCCCTGGCGGAGGAGCGGGAGCAGCTCGCTGAAGCGTGGAGAGCCTTCCTCCTCGAGAAGGCCGAAGCTGAAGAGCGGCAGCGACTTGCCGCTGTGAAGCTAGCCGCGGAGGAGGGCGAGCTGGCGCAGCGGAAAGTCAATCTTGACGCCCACGAGGAGGAGCTTGCCTCGCGCGAGGAGAAACTTGGCGGAGCCCTCAAGCAAGCGGAGGACGCCGCCGCCGCCGCCGAGGCTGCCAAGGAGGAGTTGAAGACGAAGGTGGCGCAGCTAGAAGCCGGTCTCGCCGAGAAGGGCAGAGAGCTCAGCGCCGCCAAGGTCTCCAACGTGGATCTTGAGTTGAAGCTAACCACTTTGACCAAGACTCTGGACATCGCCAAGAAGCGGGAGGCGGCCTTGAAGGAGGAAATCAAGGCCGACAAGGCGCTGTTGGAGAGCGCTGCCGCCGCCCAGAATGCCTTCAGGGAGACTGTGACGCACTGGACGGAGAGTCTGGTGAACGCTGCCACAGATATCGACAAGGAGCTGGCGCAGCTGGGGATGGAAGATCTTGGGTATCCCTCCGACGACAACCTCCAACCCAGCGCCAAGCTCGTCCTGTTCTTCAAGGGCGTGGCGACGGCCCTCCAGCGACTCCGGCAGAGGATCCCCAAGCAACTGGCTGACGAATCGCGCAAGATCTGCGCAGGAGCCCTCCAGAAAGTGTTGATGAAGGTGGCCTTCCGCAATCCGGGCCTCCGCCTCACCAACATCCTCAGGACCTTGCCGCCGGAGGCTGATCTTGAGGAGCTCAAGGGCCTTGTCGCACCCATTGTGGACAAGTTGAGCGGGATCAAGAGGGTCGAAGGCGATCGCGTAGATTAGGCCGCCCATTTCTTCTTTCCTTGTCGCTGTTTATCTTGTCATGAAAATAATCTGTTAGAGTTGCGACAAGCTATTTGTAATACAACTCTATTCTGGGCAATGGTCGCAATGTTACTCCCTTTACTTGACTCCTCCCTTTGTATGTCTTTTCACCCTACGCTTTTAGGGAACTTGCCGGTGCAGGCACCAGAGCCGCGAGCACTGAGTGCGGAACGTCAGCAGCCTACTGGCGGTGCTGCTACCGGCAAGAAACCTTGTCGCAACTAGTTGCAGCTCACTTAAGTTGTCGAGCAGACTCGAAACAACGTAAGGGCGCTAGCAGCTCACTTAATTTGTTGAGCGGACTCAAAACAAAGTAAGGGCGCTAGCAGCTCACTTAAGTTGTTAAGCGGACTCAAAACAAAGTAAGGGCGCAACTAGCTACGAGTAGGTTCCTCCGCGCACAGGTTTTCCATACAAAGTGCGGTTGTTCAAGGGAAATAAGTTAAAATTTAAAAAATTTGATTGCTCAAACTTTGGCAACTTAGCTTTTCTGTTGTTTGCTTCCCGGCAAGGCGAAACTTCCTTGAACGACGCCTGGTCCATACCATCGTCTTCTCCCTTCCCCCCGGCAAACTTGTGGGCGAGGGGAACCTTCCTTTCAAAAGATAGAAGAGACAATGCAGATATGGAGCTTTACGGCTCGTTATTGCTTACCGTGGAGTAGGTGCTGCACAAAGTGTCAGATCATATATGCCAAAAAATGGAAAGCATGGGATCGACAGAACATGCGGAGCACATGAGCTTTATTTACGCACGGGGTCTGCGCCCGGCTCTGTACAAAGGATTACATGCAACAGCGGCAAGACTTGTACAGAAGGTGGTTGCCGGAACAGATTCCGGCAACCGCGCCTTACGGGTAAAACTTACGAAGATGCTCTATGTTCCAGGAGTTGCTCACCGGAATGCCATCTTCAGTCTCAAGGCGGACTGCGCCAGGCCTAGTGACTCGTTTCACCCGGTAAGGGCCTTCCCACTTTGGCGTCAACTTGTTGGAATTCTTGGCGGACTGAACACGCCGAAGAACAAGGTCGCCTTCCTCGAGACTTCTGGCGTTAACTTTGCGGCTATGGTAGCGGCGCAAAGCTTGCTGGTAGCGAGCAGCTCGCACAGCAGCCTGAAGACGGTATTCCTCAAGGAGCAGCGCATCATCTTGTCGCAGCTGCTCTTGCTCGAGCTCATCATAAGCGAGCACTCGAGGTGACCCGTATACGAGTTCCGTGGGGAGAACTGCCTCTGCTCCATAGACTAGAGCGAAAGGTGTCTGGCCAGTGGCTCGATTTGGCGTCGTCCTGATCGACCAAAGAACCACCGGCAGCTCCTCGATCCAGTTTCTTCCGCACTTGTGCAGCCTGTCGAAAGTTCTGGTCTTGAGCCCGCGCAGCACTTCAGCATTTGCCCTCTCCGCTTGACCGTTTCTTCTCGGGTGAGCAACAGAAGCGAAGCAGACCTTGGCACCAAGATCTTGGACATACTGCATGAAGGTGCGGCTCGTGAATTGTGTACCGTTGTCGGTGATTATCCTGTTAGGGATCCTGAAGCGGCAAACAATCGACCTGAAGAACTTGACTGCTGACTATGCGGTCACCTTCCTCACCGGTTCCACTTCCGGCCACTTTGTGAACTTGTCGACTACAACGTACAAGTACTCAAAGCCCCCGACAGCTCGGGGAAAGGGGCCGAGGATGTCGAGCCCCCAGACCGAAAATGGCCAGGATAAAGGGATCGTCTGGAGAGCTTGAGCTGGTTGGTGTATCTGCTTGGAATGGAATTGGCACGCTTCACACTTGGTTACTTGTGGAGTTGCATCCTGGAGGGCTGTTGGCCAAAAGAAACCTTGCCGGAATGCTTTTCCAACAAGTGCTCTTGCACCAATGTGGTGACCACATATGCCTCCATGTATCTCTGCCAACAGCTTTTGTCCGTCTTCCCGGTGAATACACTTCAATTTCACACCGTTGAGTCTTTTTCTGTACAGTGTCTTGTCGACAAACTGGTACATACTTGACTGCCGGGCTACTCTTTCCGCTTCTTCTTGCTCTTTGGGAAGTTCTCCTGTCTGAGGAAATGGACAATCTGCTGCGCCCATGCTGGAGCTTGCGGCTCGACAACAAGGACTAAAGGCAAATCTGCTGCTGCGGGAACATCCGCTTCTACGGCAAGAACCTGCGGGTCTGCCGGAGCGTGACGTTCCCTGGCAAGCTTGACGAAGCAAAACTTGTCAGGAGCTTCTGCTTCAACGAAACAAACCCTAGGGCTTGCCGGAGCAGACTGCTCCTCAGCGCTTTTGGCGTTGATTTTGGGATTCTTGGCGGCGGCTTCGGGAAGCTCTGCCGGCAAATAGTCACCAGAAATCAACTTCCTCTTCTTGCTCTGTCCAGTTGATGGCGTTACGGACGGCTGAGTCAGCTTGAGCACAAAGATCCCTGGTTCCACAGGTAACTTAAGTGCGGCGCACTTTGACAGACCATCGGCAATGGCGTTCTGAGCTCTTGGAACATGTTCCATTTGTAGGCCATCAAAGTGCTATTTTAGCTTTCTCACTTCGTCAACGTAAGCTTCCATCAAAGGACTCTGATAATTCTTGTTTACTTGGCGGACAACAAGCTGCGAGTCACCCCTGACAATGAGCTTCTTGATCCCAAGGTCTGCTACGATCCTGAGACCGGCAAGCAATCCTTCATACTCTGCAGTATTGTTTGCCGCTTGCTCCTTGGGAAAGTGCATCTGGACTACATACTTGAGGTGCTCTCCGGTGGGTGTGACAAGCAGCACACCAGCGCCGGCGCCCTACAGCGAAAAGGCACCATCAAAGTACATCAGCCACTCTTTGCTTACTTCCTTGTCAGGGATGCTCGTTTCTGGAATCTCTTCGTCTGGTGTTGGCGTCCATTCTGCTATAAATTATGCCAATGCTCTGCTCTGGATAGTTGAAGTACTTTCAAACTTGAGTCCAAAGCTTGACAGTTCCAGTGCCCACTCAACAATCCTGCCTGTCGCTTCTGGATTCTGCAATATCCTCTTCAGCGGAAAGTGAGTGACAACTGTGATCTCATGTGCTTGGAAGTAATGGCGCAGCTTTCTCGAGGCCATGAGGAGGCCGAAAAGCAATTTCTGCACGCCAGAGTACCTTGACCTAGCCCCCTGCAGAAGGGAACTGACAAAGTAAACTGGGCGCTGCACCATTTTCTTCTGTATCTCCTCTTGCTTCTGCGCAGACCAGAGCTTGTCACTGGATGTGCTTGCCGTGGTTGCGGGCTCATCATCTGCCTCCCTCTCTGCTACTAACGCAGCACTAACCACTTGATTGGTTGCCGCTATATACAGCAGCAACTTCTCTTGTGTCTTAGGCGCGACAACTATTGGAGGGGAGGACAGGTATCTCTTCAAGTCTTGCAGCACAGCCTCTGCTTCCGGAGTCCATTTCATTGGACCTGCCTTTTTCAATAATTTGAAAAACGGCAAGGCGTGCTCAGCAGACCGAGAGATGAAACTGCTGAGAGCAGCCACGCAACCGGCAAGTCTTTGTACATCCTTGACGCGCTTGGGTGCTTCAATCTGCTCAATGGCCTTGATCTTGTCGGGATTGGCTTCAATTCCCCGCTGAGACACGAAGAACCCGAGAAGCTTGTCGGAGGGAACTCCAAACACACACTTCTCTGGGTTGAGCTTGAGGCTGATCTTGCGTAGATTTGCAAAGGTATCGTCTAAATCTTGGATCAGAGTTGCCGTGTCCTTGCTCTTGACCACTATATCATCCATGTAGGCTTCCACATTTCTGTGTATTTGCGGCTCAAGGGCGACATGGACTACTCTTGCAAATGTTGAACCAGCATTTTTTAATCCGAAAGGCATCCGTATGAAACAGTACGTGCCACATGGAGTAATAAATGCGGTCTTCTCTTCATCCTCTTCTGCCATGAAGATCTGATGGTATCCTGAGTATGCGTCAAGAAATGAAAGCAAATCACATCCGGCTGTGTAGTCAACAATCTGGTCAATGCGCGGCAAAGGAAATGGGTCTTTGGGACAAGCTTTGTTGACATCGGTAAAATCGATACAAAGTCTCCATTTTCCGTTTGCCTTGCGCACGACTACAGGATTGGCCAACCACGTGGGATGGAGCACTTCTCTGACAAGGCCTGCTGCTTCCAACTTCTTGATCTCTTCTGCAATGAACTCTTGGCGCTCCACTTCTTGTTTCCTAACCTTCTGCTTGACGGGCCGCGCATGAGGACAAATGGCAAGGTGGTGCTCAATCACTTTCCTGGGAACACCGGGGATGTCAGACGGCTGCCACGCAAACACGTCGACATTTGCCCGCAGGAAAGCAACGAGCGCGCTTTCCTATTTAGGGTCGAGAGTGGCACTGATGGTGAAGGTATCACCAGTGCCGTCCTCCTTGGCGGACACCTTTTTCGTCTCTAGCGGAGCTGCCATCGTCTTCTTACACTTGCCGGTGGAGCTAGATGGTGCGTCCTCGACGGCAGCGCAGCACTCCGAAGAGGTGCGCTTGCCGGAGTGGGCATCAGAACTCTTGCCGGACTTGGTCTTCTTCCCCCCGGGAGCTTCAGCGGCAAGTGACTCGCGTTCTGGTGCGGCTGCTGCTTCCCGGTAAATCTTGTCGGCACAGATAAGAGCCTCCTTCTTGTCGCCAGGGACAGAGATGACGCTTATCGGGCCTAGCATCTTGAGCATGTTATATGAGAGGCTGCCATGAACTTGGCGAGTGCTAGACGGCCAAGTATCCCATTGTAAGGCAATGGAATATCGGCAACGTCAAATGTGACCCTCTCAGTCCTGAAGCTGAGCTCGCTGCCAAATGTTACTGGCAGTGTGACTTTCCCCTTCGGCTTGCTCCTCCCCGGGTTGATTCCTTGGAATGTGCCGGTTTCTTCGAGCTCGCTGTCAGGGATCTGGAGTTTCTGGAGTATAGCGGAGGAGATCAGGTTCAAGTCGGTCCCGCCGTCAACTAACATCTTAGTGACCTTGAGGTTGCGGATAGTTGGTGAAACCAACATCAGCAAGCACCCGACCGCAGTTGTGCGATCAGGGTGGTCCTCAATGTCAAAGATGATAGGCGTGCTGGACCATTTCAAAAGCTTGCGCGACTCGGCAGGTGGCTCTACTGCATTGACTTCTCGCACCCACTGCTTGAGTTGGCGGTGTGAGGAATGCAGAGAAGCACCGCCGTCAACGCACAAGACCTCTATGGCTTTCTGAAACTCCTGCTCACTGGTCTCAACATCATCCATGTCTTCGTCGTCGTCATCGTCTTCATCATTGTCGCGGCCGCGGGGAGGTCTGTCTCCTTTCCGCTGCTTGGGCTTGCCGCGGCGCCCTCCCCGGCCGGCACGCTTCTTGCCGGATTCTCCAGCACCTCCTTGGGCCCTCTCCTTGTCGCGCCGCTCGTACTCAGCCTTTTGCTGCTGGACAAGCTGCTCGACCTTCTTGCAACTCTGGAGGTCATGGCCCTTGGTGCGGTGAATCTTGCAGTACTGCTTGTCGGTGCCGTCCTGCTTGTCGGCGGCCGCCACAGCCTGGCAATTGGTGCACGCGGAAACCTCCTTGCCGGAGCTACCAACTTTGGCTTTCTTGGCGCCACCTTCGTTGCCGGACTGCTCAACGACTAGCACCTCTTTGCCTTTCTTCTTTCTGTTCCGCCGCCGGTTTCTCTTTGTCGGGGCAGCATCCTCACTGTCTGATCCTTCTGCTCCGGTCTTCTCTTCGGGAAGTTTCCTTCCTTCCTCAACACGTGCACACTTGTCGGCCAGGCCATACAGCTCACTGACGTCTCTAAGCCTGCACATCACCATCTCCTCCCGCATCCTGCGGTTACGCACGTTCTGATGGAACGCGCTGATGACCGCGGCGGGGTGGACGTCTGGGATGTTATACTGTACACGACTGAACCTCTGAATGTACTTGCGCAGGGGTTCCCCTTCCTTCTGGGCGAGCAGATGAAGGTCGCTCTCTTGGCCATGAGGTTTGTGGCCACCTGTAAAGGCGCCGACAAACTGGTGGCATAGGTCAGCCCAGGAAGATATGGAGTTGTCCGGCAAGTGCATGAGCCAGGACCTGACGTTGGGCTTGAGCACCAACGGGAAGTAGTTGGCAAGGATCTTGTCGTCCCGCCCCCCGGCAGCCTGCACCGTGATGGTGTAGATGCTGAGGAACTCCGACGGATGCATCTTGCCGTTGTACTTCTCTGGTACATCTGGTTTGAAATTCTTCGTGCTGGGCCACTGGACTTGCCGCAGCTCACGAGTGAACGCAGGGCAACCTACCGCGTACCGCAAGTCGCCTGGTTCCCCTGGCGCATGCATGTCAACAGAGGGCCCAGCGCGCTGGTCTGACTGACGTCGCGCTTCCCTTCGGTGCTCGATGCGAGTACGAGCGTCTTCTTGTTGTCTTTCTTGAAGAACTTGGCGCTAATCGCGACGAGCTCGCGGGTCTGACGACGCGGTGGAGTCGCTGTCGAGGTGGATCCGGCGAGTCGGCGATCTTGGCCTTCGGGGCGGAGAGTGCATAGTAGTTCCACCCCCACCAGTCTTGTCCTCTCCGGCCCGTGCCTGGCTAGCTTGCCGCGGCTGTGACGTGCTCGGCTGCCGTGGAGTGTCGCCGTTGGCGAAGCCGATGAGACTCTGGATGGTGGCCCTCCAATCGTCGATCTTGTCTGCCGTTGGAGGGTAGTCTAGGAGCAGCTGAGCTCGCGCCAAAGCTTCTGCTGCAGTGGCGGGTGGTGGTGGCGAACGGTGCGAGGAGCGGGATATGCTCGGACTTCTAACTACGTTAGAAGGAGCAATATCCTGACCATGCGACCGTGCCTCGCTCGTGCCAGCATGCTGGTGTGCATGGTGGTCCCGAGCGCTCCGAGATCCACCAGCTCGATCTTGGTCTAGCAA
Organism: Triticum dicoccoides; assembly: GCF_002162155.2. Taxonomy (NCBI): domain Eukaryota; kingdom Viridiplantae; phylum Streptophyta; class Magnoliopsida; order Poales; family Poaceae; genus Triticum; species Triticum dicoccoides. The sequence continues at coordinate 590,361,707 of NC_041386.1, forward strand.
ACGCATGGTACCACGAGTACCATGACGCTGCCGGTCCCGCGCCTCCTGAGACGGGCGCGATGCATGTACGGACGCCGAGGTTTTGGAGTGCGCCCGGTCGTTGTGGGAACCGACCACGCCACCGACGGGCAGCGTAGCCCTGTCCTTGGACCTGGCAGCACCGCAAGCTCCCTCGTCGACGCCCGTTCTTCCGCCGGCGTCTGCCCCACCAACCGTTTGCTCCGGCGGTGGTTGGCTCGGCGCGGACGGAGCAGCTGCCTCCTAAACCTTCTTCTTCGGCGGCATGTTGATGAAGATGATGAAGATCTAGCTCACGAGAACGCCAGATCTGGTTCACACAACATTGACGCCCCTACCTGGCACGCCAAAGATGCCGGGGTGCTGATCCACGGGCACCTATGGGACCAGCGGACCGGGTCCCTTTCGGTTCGGCGGGGGTGGAGATCGTGCAAAGAGCAAATCAAGGCGAAGCACGCGAGCGATTTACCTAGGTTCGGGCCGCACGGATGCGTAAAACCCTACTCCTGCTTTGTGGTTTGTATTGATTTCTAGCTCAGGAGCGCGGAGTGCTACAGTACACACCAGCAGCTAGCGAGACCGAGCGTGAGTGTTCGAACCCCCCTCTACGTTGCACATGGGCCTCCTTTTATATGCTTAAGGGGTTACCGACAGGTGGCAACGGAGGTAAAGGGCAAAAATGGAAAGGTGCTGTGGTAGGCACAGCTACCTGCTACAATGTATCGTACCTAACCCTGACGGCAGGGGACAAGGGCTTTAAATGCCCGTCTGCGTCGCCTAAACAGTGCGAAAAGGGACCGCCAGGGACGCCACCGTTCGCCACGATGGCGGTTTTGTCAGCGCCGCTTGCCACCACGCACCGCAAGCTGCACAGCCTCCCGCCACGTACGCCTGGAAGGGTCCCAGAGCGACACGTTGGTGGATGTGCTGGAGCGCGGGCACAGTGGTGCCCTGCCGCGGCAAGTGCCTTGCCACGGTTGTTGACTTGTCGCGTCCGGGAGCTTGTCGCTCACCAGGCCTTGCCGAGGCGCGTGGTGCGCCGCGGTAAGTTCCTTGAAATTCCTTGGGTGGCCTTCCCGGCAAGCTCCTCTTGCCGGGGTCTTGGGATGCTTTTGCTAGCCTTCCCGGCAAGCTCCTCTTGCCGGGGTCTTGTCTTCTTGGCTTGAACACTTTGTTCTTGAATGGCTCCAAAGGAACCACGGAGGACCTTGGCGGTCACCCGGCAAGCCTTGCCGCGGGACGCTGCGACTGCCCGTGCACAAGTTCGGGATACTAGGGTACCCCTACTCTAGTACACCGACACCGTTGCAAAAGTTCTTCGTGCTGAGACACCATGTGATGATCGGGTGTGATAGGTTCTACGTTCAAATACAATGGGTGCAAAATAGTTGCACATGCGGAATACTCAGGTTATACTTGATGAGCCAACCATATACAGATATGGCCTCGGAACACAGAGACCGAAAGGTCGAGCTTGAATCATATAGTAGATATGATCAACATAGCGATGTTCACCATTGAAAACTACTCCATCTCACGTGATGATCGGTTATGGTTTAGTTGATTTGGATCACGTGATCACTTAGAGGATTAGAGGGATGTCTATCTAAGTGGGAGATCTTTAATTAATTTGATTAACTGAACTTAAATTTATCATGAAACTTAGTACCTGATTAGTATCTTGCTTGTTTATGTTGATTGTAGATAGATGGCTCGTGCTGTTGTTCCGTTGAATTTTAATGCGTTCCTTGAGAAAGCAAAGTTGAAATATGATGGTAGCAATTACACGGACTGGGTCCGTAACTTGAGGATTATCCTCATTGCTACACAGAAGAATTATGTCCCGGAAGCACCGCTGGGTGCCAGGCCTGCTGCAGGAGCAACGCCGGATGTTATGAACGTCTGGCAGAGCAAAGCTGATGACTACTCGATAGTTCAGTGTGCCATGCTTTACGGTTTAGAATCGGGACTTCAACGACGTTTTGAATGTCATGGAGCATATGAGATGTTCCAGGAGTTGAAGTTAATATTTCAAGCAAATGCCCGGATTGAGAGATATGAAGTCTCCAATAAGTTCTATAGCTGCAAGATGGAGGAGAACAGTTCTGTCAGTGAGCATATACTGAAAATGTCTGGGTATAATAATCACTTGATTCAATTGGGAGTTAATCTTCCAGATGATTGCATCATTGACATAATTCTTCAATCACTGCCACCAAGCTACAAGAGCTTCGTGATGAACTATAATATGCAAGGGATGAACAAGACTATTCCCGAGCTCTTCGCGATGCTGAAAGCTGCGGAGGTAGAAATCAAGAAGGAGCATCAAGTGTTGATGGTCAACAAGACCACTAGTTTCAAGAAAAAGGGCAAAGGGAAGAAGAAGGGGAACTTCAAAAAGAACGGCAAGCAAGTTGCTACTCAAGAGAAGAAACCCAAACCTGGACCTAAGCCTGAAACTGAGTGCTTCTATTGCAAGCAGACTGATCACTGGAAGCGGAACTGCCCCAAGTATTTGGCGGATAAGAAGGATGGCAAGGTGAACAAAGGTATATGTGATATACATGTTATTGATGTGTACCTTACTAATGTTCGCAGTAGCACCTCGGTATTTGATACTGGTTCTGTTGCTAATATTTGCAACTCGAAACAGGGACTACGGATCAAGCGAAGATTGGTTAAGGACGAGGTGACGATGCGCGTGGGAAACGGTTCAAAGTCGATGTGATCGCAGTCGGCACGCTACCTCTACATCTACCTTCGGGATTAGTATTAGACCTAAATAATTGTTATTTGGTGCCAGCGTTAAGCATGAACATTATATCCGGATCTTGTTTGATGTGAGACGGTTATTCATTTAAATCGGAGAATAATGGTTGTTCTATTTATATGAGTAATATCTTTTATGGTCATGCACCCTTGAAGAGTGGTCTATTCTTGTTGGATCTCGATAGTAGTAACACACATATTCATAATGTTGAAGCCAAAAGATGCAGAGTTGATAATGATAGTGCAACTTATTTGTGGCACTGCCGTTTAGGTCATATCGGTGTAAAGCGCATGAAGAAACTCCATTCTGATGGACTTTTGGAACCACTTGATTATTAATCGCTTGGTACTTGTGAACCGTGCCTCATGGGCAAGATGACCAAAACACCGTTCTCCGGTACTATGGAGAGAGCAACGGATTTGTTGGAAATCATACATACAGATGTATGTGGTCCGATGAATATTGAGGCTCGTGGCGGATATCGTTATTTTCTCACCTTCACAGATGATTTAAGCAGATATGGGTATATCTACTTAATGAAACATAAGTCTGAAACATTTGAAAAGTTCAAAGAATTTCAGAGTGAAGTTGAAAATCATCGTAACAAGAAAATAAAGTTTCTATGATCTGATCGTGGAGGAGAGTATTTGAGTTACGAGTTTGGTGTACATTTGAAAAGTCGTGGAATAGTTTCGCAACTCACGCCACCCGGAACACCTCAGCGTAATGGTGTGTCCGAACGTCGTAATCGTACTTTACTGGATATGGTGCGACCTATGATGTCTCTTACTGATTTACCGCTATCGTTTTGGGGATACACTCTAGAGACGGCCGCATTCACGTTAAATAGGGCACCATCAAAATCCGTTGAGACGACGCCTTATGAATAGTGGTTTGGCAAGAAACCAAAGTTGTCGTTTCTGAAAGTTTGGGGCTGCGATGCTCATGTGAAAAAGCTTCAACCTGATAAGCTCGAACCCAAATCGGAGAAATGTGTCTTCATAGGATATCCAAAGGAAACTATTGGATACACCTTCTATCACAGATTCGAAGGCAAGACTTTTGTTGCTAAATTCGGAAACTTTCTGGAGAAGGAGTTTCTCTCGAAAGAAGTGAGTGGGAGGAAAGTAGAACTTGACGAGGTAACTGTACCTGCTCCCTTATTGGAAAATAGTACATCATAGAAAACCGTTTCTGTGACACCTACACCAGTTAGTGAGGAAGTCAATGATAATGATCATGAAACTTCAGAACAAGATACTACTGAACCTCGTAGATCAACCAGAATAAGATCCGCGCCAGAGTGGTACGGTAATCCCGTTATGGAAGTCATGATGCTAGATCATGATGAACCTGTGAACTATGAACAAGCAATGGTAAGCCCAGATTCCGCAAAGTGGCTTGAAGCCATGAAATCTGAGATGGGATCCATGTATGAGAACAAAGTATGGACTTTGGTTGACTTGCCCGATGATCGGCAAGCAATTGAGAATAAATGGATCTTCAAGAAGAAGACTGACGCTGACGGTAATGTTACTGTCTACAAAGCTCGACTTGTCGCGAAAGGTTTTCGGCAAGTTCAAGGGATTGACTACGATGAGACCTTCTCACCCGTAGCGATGCTTAAGTCTGTCCGAATCATGTTAGAAATTACCGCATTTTATGATTATGAAATTTGGCAGATGGATGTCAAAACTGCATTCCTGAATGGATTTCTGGAAGAAGAGTTGTATATGATGCAACCAGAAGGTTTTGTCGATCCAAAGGGAGCTAATAAAGTGTGCAAGCTCCGGCGATCCATTTATGGACTGGTGCAAGCCTCTCGGAGTTGGAATAAACGTTTTGATAGTGTGATCAAAGCATTTGGTTTTATACAGACTTTTGGAGAAGCCTGTATTTACAAGAAAGTGAGTGGGAGCTCTGTAGCATTTCTGATATTATATGTGGATGACATATTATTAATTGGAAATGATATAGAATTTCTGGATAGCATAAAGGGATACTTGAATAAGAGTTTTTCAATGAAAGACCTCGGTGAAGCTGCTTACATATTAGGCATTAAGATCTATAGAGATAGATCAAGACGCTTAATTGGACTTTCACAAACAACATACCTTGACAAAATTTTGAAGAAGTTCAAAATGGATCAAGCAAAGAAAGGATTCTTGCCTGTGTTACAAGGTGTGAAATTGAGTAAGACTCAATGCCCGACCACTTCAGAAGATAGAGAGAATATGAAAGATGTTCCCTATGCATCAGCGATAGGATCTATCATGTATGCAATGCTGTGTACCAGACCTGATGTGTGCCTTGCTATAAGTCTAGCAGGGAGGTACCAAAGTAATCCAGGAGTGGATCACTGGACAGCGGTCAAGAACATCCTGAAATACCTGAAAAGGACTAAGGATATGCTTCTCGTATATGGAGGTGACAAAGAGCTCGTCGTAAAAGGTTACGTTGATGCAAGCTTTGACACTGATCCGGACGATTCTAAATCGCAAACCGGATACGTGTTTACATTAAACGGTGGAGCTGTCAGTTGGCGCAGTTCTAAACAAAGCGTTGTAGCGGGATCTACATGTGAAGCGGAGTACATAGCTGCTTCGGAAGCAGCAAATGAAGGAGTCTGGATGAAGGAGTTCATATCCGATCTAGGTGTCATACCTAGTGCATCGGGTCCAATGAAAATCTTTTGTGACAATACTGGTGCAATTGCCTTGGCAAAGGAATCCAGATTTCACAAGAGAACCAAGCACATCAAGAGACGCTTCAATTCCATCCGGGATCTAGTCCAGGTGGGAGACATAGAGATTTGCAAGATACATACGGATCTGAATGTTGCAGACCCATTGACTAAGCCTCTTCCACGAGCAAAACATGATCAACACCAAGGCTCCATGGGTGTTAGAATCATTATGGTGTAATCCAGATTATTGACTCTAGTGCAAGTGGGAGACTGAAGGAAATATGCCCTAGAGGCAATAATAAAGTTATTATTTATTTCCTTATAATCATGATAAATGTTTATTATTCATGCTAGAATTGTATTAACCGGAAACATAATACATGTGTGAATACATAGACAAACAAAGTGTCACTAGTATGCCTCTACTTGACTAGCTCGTTAATCAAAGATGGTTATGTTTCCTAACCATGAACAATGAGTTGTAATTTGATTAACGGGATCACATCATTACGAGAATGATCTAATTGACATGACCCATTCCATTAGCTTAGCACCCGATCGTTTAGTATGTTGCTATCACTTTCTTCATGACTTATACATGTTCCTATAACTATGAGATTATGCAACTCCCGTTTACCAGAGGAACACTTTGGGTACTACCAAACGTCACAACGTAACTGGGTGATTATAAAGGAGTACTACAGGTGTCTCCAAAGGTACATGTTGGGTTGGCGTATTTCAAGATTAGGTTTTGTCACTCCGATTGTTGGAGAGGTATCTCTGGGCCCTCTCGATAATGCACATCACTTAAGCCTTGCAAGCATTGCAACTTAATGAGTTAGTTGCGGGATGATGCATTACAAGAACGAGTAAAGAGACTTGCCGGTAACGAGATTGAACTAGGTATTGGAATACCGACGATCGAATCTCGGGCAAGTAACATACCGATGACAAAGGGAACAACGTATGTTGTTATGCGGTCTGACCGATAAAGATCTTCGTAGAATATGTAGGAGCCAATATGGGCATCCAGGTCCCGCTATTGGTTATTGACCGGAGACGTGTCTAGGTCATGTCTACATTGTTCTCGAACCCGTAGGGTCCGCACGCTTAAGGTTACGATGACAGTTATATTATGAGTTTATGCATTTTGATGTACCGAAGGTTGTTCGGAGTCCCGGATGTGATCACGGACATGACAAGGAGTCTCGAAATGGTCGAGACATAAAGATTGATATATTGGAAGCTTATATTTGGACATCGGAAGTGTTCTGGGTGAAATCGGGATTTTACCGGAGTACCGGGAGGTTACCGGAACCCCCCGGGAACCATATGGGCCTTAATGGGCTTTAGTGGAAAGGAGAAAGGGGCATCCTAAGGTGGCCGCGCGCCTCCCCCTCCCCTAGTCCTATTAGGACTAGGAGAGGTGGCCGGCCCCCCTCTCTCTCTCTTTCCCCCTCGGGGAATCCTAGTCCAACTAGGATTGGGGGGGAGTCCTACTACCGGGAGGAGTAGGACTCCTCCTGCGCCCTCCTCCTGGCCGGCGGCCCCCTCCCCCTTGGCTCCTTTATATACTGAGGCAAAGGCACCCCAGAGACACACAAGTTGATCCACGTGATCTATTCCTTAGCCGTCTGCGGTGCCCCCAACCACCATATTCCTCGATAATACTGTAGCGGAGTTTAGGCGTAGCCCTGCTGCTGTAGTACATCAAGATCGTCACCACGCCGTCGTGCTGACGGAACTCTTCCCAGACACTTTACTGGATCGGAGTCCGGGGATCGTCATCGAGCTCTACGTGTGCTCGAACTCGGAGGTGCCATAGTTTCGGTGCTTGATCGGTTGGATCATGAAGACGTACGACTACTTCCTCAACGTTGTCTCAACGCTTCCGCAGTCGGTCTGCGTGGGTACGTAGACAACACTCTCCCCTCTCGTTGCTATACATCACATGATCTTGTGTGTGCGTAGGAAATTTTTCGAAATTACTACGAAACCCAACAAAAATTGTATATTTCCCTCAATGCAGCTTGTTTCTTATGAGCAGGGAAATATTTAGCAGAGAAGTAATAAATCATATCCTGGGGACTTTGCACACAGGCAGGATCAAGAGAATTAAACCATTTCTTAGCATCACCCTTTAATGAGAACGGAAATATTTTGAGTATATAAAAGTGGCGCGATCTCAGATTATTAGTAAACAGGGCAGCTATTTCATCTAACTTACGAAGATGTGCCACAACAGTTTCAGATTCATAGCCATAAAAAGGATCAGATTCAACCAAAGTAATTATATCTGGATCAACAGTAATATCATAATAATCCTGATCAAGAACACAGATAGGTGAAGTAGCAAAAGCAGGGTCGGGTCTCATCCTACCTCTAAAAGATTCCTTACTCCACTTAATTAGTAACCTCTTACATTCAGGTTTATCCGGACAAGCAAGAATAGCTTCATAAGATTCATTATTAAATAGATAACCCTCAGGAATAACAGGCATAGGTTCATCATCACTAACATCATCGTGTTCAGGTTCACTAATTTCTCTTTCTCTAGACTTCGAAATTTGCTCATCTAGAAATTCACCAAGTGGCACAGTAGTATCTAGCATAGAAGTAGTTTCATCATAAGTATCATGCATAGCAGAAGTGGCATCATCAATAACATGCGACATATCAGAATTCATAGCAGTAGTAGGTTTAGGTGTCGCTAGCTTACTCATAACAGAAGGTGAATCAAGTGCAGAGCTAGATGGCAGTTCCTTACCTCCCCTCGTAGTTGAGGGATAAATTTTTGTCTTAGCGTCTTTCAAGTTCTTCATAGTGTCCAGCAGATATAAATCCCAAGTGACTCAAAGAATAGAGCTATGTTCCCCGGCAACGGCACCATAAAAAGGTCTTGATAACCCACAAGTATAGGGGATCGCAACAGTTTTCGAGGGTAGAGTATTCAACCCAAATTTGTTGATTCGACACAAGGGGAGCCAAAGAATATTCTCAAGTATTAACAGCTGAGTTGTCAATTCAACCACACCTGGAAACTTAGTATCTGCAGCAAAGTGTTTAGTAGCAAAGTAATATGATAGTGGCAATAACGGTAACAAATTAAAGACAGCAAAAGTAATGTTTTTGGTATTTTTGTAGTGATTGTAACAGTAGCAGCGGAAAAGTAAATAAGCGTAAACTAGTATATGGAAAACTCGTAGGCACCGGATCAATGATGGATAATTATGCCGGATGTGGTTCATCATGTAACAGTCATAACATAGGGTGACACAGAACTAGCTCCAGTTCATCAATATAATGTAGGCATGTATTCCGTAAATAGTCATACATGCTTATGGAAAAGAACTTGCATGACATCTTTTGTCCTACCCTCCCGTGGCAGCGGGGTCCTATTGGAAACTAAGGGATATTAAGGCCTCCTTTTAATAGAGAACAGGAACAAAGCATTAACACATAGTGAATACATGAACTCCTCAAACTATGGTCATCACCGGGAGTGGTCCCGATTATTGTCACTTCGGGGTTGCCGGATCATAACACATAGTAGGTGACTATAGACTTGCAAGATAGGATCTAGAACTCACATATATTCATGAAAACATAATAGGTTCAGATCTGAAATCATGGCACTTGGGCCGTAGTGACAAGCATTAAGCATAGCAAAGTCATAGCAACATCAATCTCAGAACATAGTGGATACTAGGGATCAAACCCTAACAAAACTAACTCGATTACATGATAAATCTCATCCAACCCATCACCGTCCAGCAAGCCTATGATGCAATTACTCACGCACAGCGGTGAGCATCATGAAATTGGTGATGGAGGATGGTTGATGATGACGACGACGACGAATCCCCCTCTCCGGAGCCCCGAACGGACTCCAGATCAGCCCTCCCGAGAGAGATTAGGGCTTGGCGGTGGCTCCGTATCGTAAAACACGATAAAACTTTCTCTCTGATTTTTTTCTCCTCGAAAGACAATATATGGAGTTGGAGTTGGCGTCGGAGGGCCACCAGGGGGCCCACGAGGTAGGGGGGCGCGCCCAGGGGGGAGGGGCGCGCCCCCCACCCTCGTGGACATGGTGTGGGCCCCCTGGTCTTCATCTTTGGCGACGATTTTTTATTATTTACTCTAAGATATTCTGTGGAGTTTCAGGTCATTCCGAGAACTTTTGTTTTCTGCACATAAAACAACACCATGGCAATTCTGCTGAAAACATCGTCAGTCCGGGTTAGTTCCATTCAAATCATACAAGTTAGAGTCCAAAACAAGGGCAAAAGTGTTTGGAAAAGTAGATATGACGGAGACGTATCAGAGTGCATCTACATACCTTTGTAGATCGTGAGCGGAAGCGTTCAAGAGAACGGGGTTGACGGAGTCATACTCGTCGTGATCCAAATCACCGGAGATCCTAGCGCCGAACGAACAGCACCTCCGCGTTCGACACACGTACGGAGCGGATGACGTCTCTCGCGCCTTGATCCAGCAAGGAGGAGGGAGAGGTTGAGGAAGATGGCTCCAGCAGCAGCACGACGGCGTGGTGGTGATGGAGAGGTAGTACTCTGGCAGGGCTTCGCCAAGCTCTGCGGAGGAGGAGGAGGTGTTGGAGTGGGAGAGGGAGGCGCCAGGGGCATGCGTGCGGCTGCCCTCCATCCCCCCCTCTATATATAGGGTCCCCAAGGGGGGCGCCGGCCCTAGGAGATGAGATCTCCTAGGGGGGGCGGCGGCCAAGGGGGTGGAGTGCCCCCCAAGGCAAGTGGAGGTGCCCCCTTCCCTAGGGTTCCCAACCCTAGGCGCAGGGGGGGCCAAGGGGGGCGCACCAGCCCACTAGGGGCTAGTTCCCCTCCCACTTCAGCCCATGGGGCCCTCTGAGATAGGTGGCCCCACCCGGTGGATCCCCCGGACCCTTCCGGTGGTCCCGGTACAATACCGATGACCCCAAAACTTTCCCGATGACCGAAACTCGATTTCCCATATATAATTCTTTACCTCCGGACCATTCCGGAACTCCTCATGACGTCCAGGATCTCATCCGGGACTCCGAACAACTTTCGGGTTACTGCATACTCATATCTCTACAACCCTAGCGTCACCGAACCTTAAGTGTGTAGACCCTACGGGTTCGGGAGACATGTAGACATGACCGAGACGGCTCTCCGGCCAATAACCAACAGCGGGATCTGGATACCCATGTTGGCTCCCACATGCTCCTCGATGATCTCATCGGATGAACCACGATGTCAAGGATTCAAGCAACCCCGTATACAATTCCCTTTGTCAATCGGTATGTTACTTGCCCGAGATTTGATCGTCGGTATCCCAATACCTCATTCAATCTCGTTACCGGCAAGTCACTTTACTCGTACCGTAATGCATGATCCCCTGACCAAACACTTGGTCACCTTGAGCTCATTATGATGATGCATTACCGAGTGGGCCCAGAGACACCTCTCCGTCATACGGAGTGACAAATCCCAGTCTCGATCCATGTCAACCCAACAGACACTTTCGGAGATACCCGTAGTATACCTTTATAGTCACCCAGTTACGTTGTGACATTTGGTACACCCAAAGCACTCCTATGGTAGCTTTACTCAAGTGGAAATCCTTTGAATCGAACAAAAAGTTCGTAACCGCTAGGCTGCATCGTCCCCTTCAACCAGAATCATCTAGATTACAGATTTCATAACTGCATTTTGCAAGAAGAGAGTGCCTCCCATTCTCTGGAGTAACGATAATAATAACACTCCAAGTTACACAATCTCATGGTCTAAGGAAAAGATACTTGACATTGGAAAAGCTCTAGCAAACGAACTATACGATCTTGTGCTATGCTTAGGATTGGGTCTTGTCCATCACATCATTCTCCTAATGATGTGATCTCATTATCAATGACATCCAACATCCATAGTCAGGAAACCATGACTATCTGTTGATCAACGAGCTAGTCAACTAGAGGCTTACTAGGGACATGTTGGTGTCTATGTATTCACACATGTATTACGATTTCCGGATAACACAATTATAGCATGAATAAAAGACAATTATCATGAACAAGGAAATATAATAATAATCCTTTTATTATTGCCTCTAGGGCATGTTTCCAACACCATGTTCTATCCACCTTCCCATTCTCCACTTATTCCTCCTTCAAGTCTCCATCTTCTGACTGAATTGAATCAGATCTGAAGCTCATGCATCCTCCTTTTCTTCCCCTACAAATTCAGTGGAATCCAAGAAGCTCCACGGAAATGGAATAAACTGGAAGATATGCAGGTAATACTATGAGAAATTCACTTAGATGGTTTGAGCAAAATGCAGGTTGATCTAAACTACTGCACTTTTGAACGATTTCCTATTAGCATGGAACTGAAAAGTTTAATTTATTATTTGGTAGGTTGCACTCTGACCATTTTATTTTCTCTTCAATCAACCTGCAGAGAGCAACTTAGTTAAATTGTCCCATTATGAGGACAAAAAAGGAACATTCGTATGGTCTTCCTACCTTTTGTATTGCCTGCATTTATAGCACAGATCTAATTTTTGCAACCAAGATTTGACTTCCCAATTAATATTATGTGTTACAGATTTTGTAGAGTACTAATAATTTCTAACGACCATTGTTGGCTTTGCTTTCTTCTACTCGGAAAATAATTATTTTTTAGTATATGTTAAATAAAGGTTTTACGACAATTAAAAAGGCAGCATACGCACATTTGTCGGTGGGACAAATTAATGGTAGTCTAAATGCAGATTTTGCAAAGTCCTGATATTTTTACAGAATGCCTACATGACAGAGTAGAAAGAGAGTAAGGGATTCATCCTACTTGCTCAGATGAGGTCGAGCCGCATCATACTCTAGTTGTTTCGGATATTGCTGCTAGTTAATTGCACGTTCGTTGATATGGGCGAAACAAAGGAAAATGAATTAAACTAACGATTAGGTCACATGAGTGAAGTCCTTTGAATAAATATCGCCTTTTATCAAAAAAATTAGTACATATCGTGAGAGCAACTACACACCTGTTTTTTTTCGATGGTAAAATTATGTGCTCGTCGATGTCTTCCTCCTCTTCATCTTCCCCCTTCCATCCCACAACCCATCCTCCAACATTGGCCGCGGCTATACCTGATATGCTTGACAACTTAAGGGATATTTAGCAAGCTCTTGCATGCTAAATGGACCCAGATTCTCACCGAAATATTTCTACGACAGGAAAACGAGGGCTGATAAGTTGGATCAACATTGCAGTATATACACATTAATTGTGACAAGAAAACATTGTGTACTTGACATGGCTATTGCAGAAGATAAGCATCAGATCAAGTTGATATAAGATGTGTGAAAAAAATAACAACGCACATACACAAGGGATAACCAACTAATTATGTGACTATTAACAGGAAACATCACATGTGCAGTAATTTGAATATACACAATGCATAATTGGAAGCATTAAATCCCTCCAATGGTTGGCGTTGCACATCATAATATTTACTGAATATATTAATAATTATCATTGATGGCCGTTGATGCATAATAAATAGAGTTGAGTGTAGTTGTCGAACGATCAACAGAGAGAGGAACTAGCATGAGGAAGACGAACAAGAACGAGTTGACGAGAGAGTTGTTTTGTGCTGCCTCAACTGCGCAGCTTTTTCTGTTCTGTTATTCCTTGCTTTTAGCGATTACAAACCCGAAGCTAACTACCTCCCGGCCGGGCTGCTCTGATCCGTGACTGTCGCTCCATCCAACGACTGGATCACAAGCAAAAGCCAACGACCGGGAGAAGAGAACGCTAAGAAGAGATGCGTGCTAGCCACGACTCCCCACTACGTACGTGCATGCCCGGGTCACATCCCAACCCATGCATACACATTATTTTAAACAGAAAGAAAAGCTCACACGTTGCATGCATGAGATAAACTAGGCCTAACATTTCACCCCCTTAATCTCACTGCATGACGCCGATCACCCCAAGCCTCTGTCGCATCTCAATGAAGCGGACGCGCCCGAGTGCCTTGGTCAGTGGGTCGGCCAGTTGATCCTGTGTCCCCATATGATCGATCTCCATCTGCTCCTTCCCCATACAGTCTCTGACGAAGTGGAACTTGACATATATATATTTGCTTCGATCATGGTGAACTGGGTTCCTGCTCAAGGCTATGGCTGATTTGTTGTCCACTAGCAGCTTGAACCTTGCCGGCGACACTCCAGTCATGTCTTCCAGCAGTCGGCTCAACCACAATCCTTGACAGGTTGCTGCAGATATGGCCACATACTCTGCCTCACATGAAGAAAGAGCAACAATTTTCTGTTTTTGAGAGCTCCAGGTGATCAAGTTCTTACCAAGGAAGAAGACATGTCCAAAGGTGCTCTTGCGGTCACCGGTGTCGCCGGCGTGGTCACTATCACTGAACCCAAACAACGTAGCAGCTCCCTGTCCTCTCTCATAGCTGCACCCATAGTGAATGGTGCCTTTGATGTACCTTAGTATTTGCTTGACCGCCACCCAGTGGTGTGTACTGGGTTTCTCCATGAACCAGCTAACTATGCCAACCGCGTGAGCAATGTCAGGCCGCGTGTTGACAAGGTAGCGCAGGCTGCCGATCACCTTGCGATACAAGGTAGCGTCGAATGGTTCTCCGCTATCTTCCTTCTTGAGTTTGAGGCGGCCTTCCATGGAAGTGTGGCATGGATTACAGTTCCTCAGGTTTGACATCTCCAGAATCTTGCTGGCATAGCTCTTCTGGCTAAGTGTAATCCCGCTGGTGTTCTGTGTTACCTCAACGCCCAAGTAGTAGCTCAACTAGCCGAGGTCACTCATTCTGAAAAGTTGCTGCATCTGATCCTTGAAGGAAAGTATGTCCGCTGCATTGGTTCCTGTGATGATCAAATCGTCCACATAGACCCCCACCAGCAGGTAGGACTGAGCGTCGCCACATCGATAGACGGCGGGCTCCAGGGGACTCCGCGTGAATCTGAAAGATGTAAGAGTCTCGTCCAGCTTGGCATACCACGCGCGCGGAGCCTAATGCAATCCGTACAATGCCTTGCGCAGCCGCAGTACGCTTCCCTCCTGTCCAGCAACCTCATATCTTGGTGGTTGAGCGACGTAGACCTCCTCGCTGAGATCGCCGTTGAGAAACGCCGACTTCACATCTATATGATGTACCTCCCAGCCCGAGTGCGCGGCGAGAGCAAGCAGCAGCCGGATAGTCTCCATGCGCGCCACGGGAGCGAAAACTTCCTCAAAATCGACCCCTTGACGCTGCACATACCCCTTCGCAACAAGGCGGGCTTTGTGTTTGACGATGTTGCCCGTCGGATCCCTCTTGACCTTATACACCCACTTCAGCCCAATTGCTTTGCGGCCGGCAGGAAGAGTGGCAAGCTCCCAGGTCTCGTTGTCGACGATGGATTTCATTTCATCATCCATGGCGCCCTTCCATGCCTTGCTCCCGAGTGCTTCGTCCACGTCACGCGGCTCCTCGGCACTGAACAGGCAGCGCACCAGAAGACAGCGCTCGAACTGCTCGCGCACTGCCTCATCTTCAGTGTCCTCCAGTACACTCGAGAAGCGACGGTAGCGAACCGGCTGGCCAGTTGGCACATCGCACCCGTCGTCGTGAGACGGAAGCGTGGCCAGCGAGCCCTGGGCGGGTCCGTGGGTGTCACCGGTTCGGACCGCGACGACTCAAGCGCGTCCGCCACTGGTGTGGCGACCGCGGGTGACTGCGGCGTCCCCAAGGCTGGTGTAGAGGGTGTCGCCGCGCTTCGAGGGGTGACCGGCGTGGTGGTCGAGCCACTATCGATCTCCTGGACACTGTTGTCCATGGTGTAGACCATAGTAAATGTTGCCGGCGCCGCATTGACTGCGCTCGTGCCCAGGGTGCTCCAAGTCCATGGCCTGCTCTCCTCAAATATTACATCCCGGGTCACCTGCACTTTCTTAGTGGCTGGATCATACACACGGTAAGCTTTGGAGCCCTCCTCATACCCAACAAAAATCTTCGGGGCCGATCTGTCTGAGAGCTTGCTTACCCCTGGACCTTGCTTCTCGACATGCGCTGTGCAGCCGAACGTGCGTAGGTGTTGCACGCTTGGCCTGCGGCCATGCCAGGCCTCATAGGGCGTCACACCATTCAGGCTTCTTGTCGAAGCTCGATTGAGTATGTACACTGCTGTTCTCACGGCCTCTGCCCAGAGGTAGGATGGAACCTTCATGCTCTTCAGTAAATAGCGCGCCATCTCGACCACAGTCTGATTTCGCCGCTCCATCACACCATTCTGTTGGGGAGAATATGGCGCTGTGGTCAAGTGCTTGACTCCATGCTCTTCACAATATTGCTTGAACTCTGTGGAGTTGAACTCACTATCCCTGTCTGATCTGAATGCCTGCAGCTTGCAATTCCTCTCTGCTTCAGCCAGTTTCTGCACCTTCTTGAAACGCTCAAAGGCTTCATCTTTAGTCTTAATCACTTCCAACCACGTGTACCTTGTGCAGTCATCAACAATTAACAAGAAGTATCTGTTACCTCCTGGCGTGGTTGGCAAGATGGGGCCGCACAAATCGGTGTGAACCAGCTCCAGGTTGCGTTCGGCTCGGTATGCAGCAGCTTGCGGAAAGGGAGCTCGGTGTTGCTTCCCCAGTGCGCACCCATCACAGTACTCCTCGACGTGATCGAGCAGCGGCATCCCGCGTACCATCTCCATAGCAGACATAGCACGCAGAGCACGAAAGTGAAGGTGCCCCATACGGGCGTGCCACCTCCACGTTTCATCGTCTTGCTTGGACAGCAGGCACTTGGGCGCGTCGATGGTCAGGACGCTAGTGTACAGCCTGCTTGTCGTGCGAGCGACATGGGCCAGGACCCGTTGCCCCAGATCATGTATGGTCATGACTGTTCGATGACACGTCTACAGCAGCTCCTAGGTGGCTAACCCACCTCGCCGAGTCTCTAGCTAGGCCAACTGCCCACGCTCTTCATGCGCCTACGTGCGCCCGCACGCCCTGCATGGCAGGGGTGCCATTGTACACTTTCTCCCTCTCTCCATGTACTCCTCCTATATAAGCCCGTCGTGGCCAATGTAATCAGTGTGCGAGAGTAATACAACTTAGCTTGGTATCAGACTTCTTCGATCCACCTTTTCCGCTTTCGCTTCCACCATGGATCGGCTCCTCCGCCGCTCCCGCTCTGCCGATCTCGAATCCCTCTACACCCCTCCCTCTGCCCGGCGCCTCTTCGATGCCCCTCCCGTCCGCACTCTCGCGCTGATGCCCCCCACGGCACCCGCCGCGGCCCGTGTTGCCCCCGTCGCGGCACCCGCTCCCCGTCTCGTGCCCGACGTCGTCCGCGGCAAGGAGCCGGTTCCCGAGGCGGCCCCTTCTTCCTCCTCCACCGCGGCTCCTGGGCTCCACCTTGCCGCGCCTGCCCTCGCCGTGACTCCTCTTCGCACCGCCGGGAGCGATCCTGTCCTGCGCCCCGCTGTGCTCCCGCACCTGGCCGCGCCGGACGTTGGCTCGTCTTCCTTCACCGCCCTCCAGGCGTCCATCGCGCATCACTTCCACACGCCGCTGGAATTGGAGTCCGGTAACTACACCAAGCAGCGCAAACTTTTTTACTGTATCTGTTGCAAATACTACGTGCAGACCCATCTTGATGCCTACGCCGCACCGCTCCACCAGAGCGTGGTCTGGCGCAACGATGACCTCACGGTCGTCCTGTGGTTTCACGGGGTCGTCGCCGACGAGCTGCTGGACGTTGTCGCCTCCCCGGAGAGCACCGCGTTCGACATCTGGTCCCAGCTATACCTGCTCTTCTGTGACAATCAAGCGGGGCACGCCATCATCCTCGGCGCGGAATTCCGCAACTTGGTCTAGGGGGACGTGTCCATCGCCGAGTATTGTCGGCTTCTCAAGTCCCTCGCCAACGAGCTCGGTGACGTCGGCGACCACATCACCGATCGCGCCCTCACCCTCCAGCTCATCCGCGGGCTCTCCCACAAATTCCAGATCATGGCCACGCTCCTTCCGATGCAGACGCCGTTCCCCTCGTTCGTGCAGGCGCGCTCGCGCCTCCTCATGGAGGAAATCGCCGCTGACGAGCGCGCTCGCCTTGACGGACGACCCGAGGCCACCGCCACCACCCTCACCATCGCCGGCGGCGCACCCTCCTCCAACGACCGCGCTCCTTCGGCCTCCTCCGCCGACCGGGGCTCCAACGACAAGGGCAAAGGGAGCAGTGCCTCCCCCAACGGTGACCCTGGATCCCGCGGCCGTGGACGTGGCCGTGGATCCTCCTCCGCTGGCCCCTCGACCGGGCGCGGTGCTACTCCACTGACCCCAGACCCGCCGCTCTCTGGTTTCTTCGCCACATAGGACACCATGCTCCCGGGCCCGACTCCACCTCGTCCTGCATGGGCCGCGCCGAACATTGTGGGCATCCTCGGCCCGCGCCCGCTGCCGCCACACCAGGCCTATCCCGTGACCACCGCACCGCCGACCGGGGAGCCCTCATGGGAGCAATATATATAACCAGCTCTACGCGGCCCTCTAGAACCTGTCCATGCTGCACAACGCCGGCGGCGGAGGCCAGGAGTGGTTCCTCGACACCGGAGCCTCCTCTCACGTGACTGGGATGGCACACGCTCTCTCCAAGCTTTCTTCCCCATCTTTGCGTCAATCTTCTGGTATTGTTGTTGGAGATGGGTCTCTCTTACCCGTTAGTGATGTTGGCTCTACTAAATTTTCCTCCTTCTCTCTTAACGACGTTCTAGTATCACCCACTATCATCAAAAACCTTATTTCCGTTCGTCGTTTTACCATTGATAATTCTTGCAGTATAGAATTTGATCCGTTCGGTTTTTCCATGAAGGACCTAGCCACCCGCAAGACCATCATGACGTGCAATAGCCACGGTGACCTCTACCCATTCTTCTCCAACACCGGCGTGCAAGCTCTTCTCACTGTCTATTGGGGAACATAGTAATTTCAAAAAAAATTCCTACGCACATGCAAGATCATGGTGATGCATAGCAACGAGAGGGGAGAGTGTTGTCTACGTACCCTCATAGACCGAAAGCGGAAGCGTTAGCACAACGCGGTTGATGTAGTCGTACGTCTTCACGATCCGACCGATCAAGTACCGAACGTACAGCACCTCCGAGTTCAGCACACGTTCAGCCCGATGACGTCCCTCGAACTCCGATCCAGCCGAGTGTTGAGGGAGAGTTTCGTCAGAACGACGGCGTGGTGATGATGATGATGTTCTACCGACGCAGGGCTTCGCCTAAGCACCGCTACGATATTATCAAGGTGGATTATGGTGGAGGGGGGCACCGCACACGGCTAAGAGATCAATGATCAATTGTTGTGTCTTTGGGGTGCTCCCCTGCCCCGTATATAAAGGAGCAAGGAGGAGGGGGCTGGCCAAGGGGAGGAGGCGCGCCCAAGGGGGGAGTCCTACTCCTCCTTTCCTTGTTGGAGTAGGAGAAGGGAAGGGAGAAGGAGAAAGAAGGAAGGGGGCGCCCGACTCCCTAGTCCAATTCGGACCAGCCCATGGGGAGGGGTGCGGCCACCCTTTGGGGTCTTTTTCTCCTTTCCCATATGGCCCATTAAGGCCCAATACGAATTCCCGTAACTCTCCGGTACTTCAAAAAATACCCGAATCACTCAGAACCTTTCCAATGTCCGAATATAGTCGTCCAATATATCGATCTTTACGTGTCGACCATTTCGAGACTCCTCGTCATGTCCCCGATCGCATCCGGGACTCTGAACTACCTTCGGTACATCAAATCACATAAACTCATAATATAACCATCATCAAAACTTTAAGCGTGCGGACCCTACGGGATCGAGAACTATGTAGACATGACCGAGACACGTCTCCGGTCAATAACCAATAGCGGAACCTGGATGCTCATATTGGCTCCCACATATTCTACGAAGATCTTTATCAGTCAGACCACAGAACAACATACGTTGTTCCCTTTGTCATCGGTATGTTACTTGCCCGAGATTTGATCGTCGGTATCTCAATACCTAGTTCAATCTCGTTACCGGCAAGTCTCTTTACTCGTTATGTAATGCATCATCTCGTAACTAACTCATTAGTCACATTGCTTGCAAGGCTTATAGTGATGTGCATTACCGAGAGGGCCCAGAGATATCTCTCCGACAATCAGAGTGACAAATCCTAATCTCGAAATACGCCAACCCAACAAGTACCTTTGGAGACACCTGTAGAGCACCTTTATAATCACCCAGTTACGTTGTGACGTTTGGTAGCACACAAAGTGTTCCTCCGGTAAACGGGAGTTGCATAATCTCATAGGGATAGGAACATGTATAAGTCATGAAGAAAGCAATAGCAGAATACTCAACGATCGTGTGCTAAGCTAACGGAATGGGTCAACTCAATCACATCATTCTCCTAATGATGTGATCCCGTTAATCAAATGACAACTCATGTCTATGGCTAGGAAACATAACCCTCTTTGATCAACGAACTAGTCAAGTAGAGGCATACTAGTGACACTATGTTTGTCTATGTATTCACACATGTATTATGTTTCCGGTTAATACAATTCTAGCATGAATAATAAACATTTATCATGATATAAGGAAATAAATAATAACTTTATTATTTCCTCTAGGGCATATTTCCTTCAGTCTCCCATTTGCACTAGAGTCAATAATCTAGATCACATCGCCATGTGATCAACATCAATAGTCCACATCATTATGTGATTAACACCCATAGTTCACATCGCCATGTGACCAACACCCAAAGGGTTTACTAGATTCGGTAATCTAGTTCACATCGCTATGCGATTAACACCCAAAGAGTACTAAGGTGTGATCATGTTTTGCATGTGAGAGAAGTTTAGTCAACGGGTCTGCCACATTCAGATCCGTATGAATTTTGCAAATTTCTATGTCAACAATGCTCTGCACGGAGCTACTCTAGCTAATTGCTCCCACTTTCAATATGTATCCAGATTGAGACTTAGAGTCATCTGGATTAGTGTCAAAACTTGCATCGATGTAACCCTTTACGACGAACCTTTTTGTCAGCTCCATAATCGAGAAAAATATCCTTATTCCACTAAGGATAATTTTGACCGCTGTCCAGTAATCTACTCCTAGATTACTATTGTACTCCCTTGCCAAAATCAGTGTAGGGTATACAATAGATCTGGTACATAGCATGGCATACTTTATAGAACCTATGGCTGAGGCATAGGGAATGACTTTCATTCTCTTTCTATCTTCTGTCGTGGTCGGGTTTTGAGTCTTACTCAATTTCACACCTTGTAACACAGACAAGAACTCTTTCTTTGACTGTTCTATTTTGAACTACTTCAAAATCTTGTCAAGGTATGTACTCATTGAAAAAAACTTATCAAGCGTCTTGATCTATCTCTATAGATCTTGATGCTCAATATGTCAGCAGCTTCACCGAGGTCTTTCTTTGGAAAATTCCTTTCAAACACTCCTTTATGCTTTGCAGAATAATTCTACATTATTTCCGATCAACAATATATCATTCACATATACTTATCAGAAATGTTGTAGTGCTCCCACTCACTTTCTTGTAAATACAGGTTTCATCGCAAGTCTATATAAAACTATATGCTTTGATCAACTTATCAAAGTGTATATTCCAACTCCGAGATGCTTGCACCAGTCCATAGATGGATCGCTGGAGCTTGCATATTTTGTTAGCACCTTTAGGATTGACAAAACCTTCTGGTTGTATCATATAGAACTCTTCTTTAATAAATCTATTAAGGAATGCAGTTTTGTTTATCTATTTGCCAGATTTCATAAAATGCGGCAATTGCTAACATGATTTGGACAGACTTAACATAGATACGAGTAAGAAACTCTCATCGTATTCAACACCTTGAACTTTGTCAATAACCTTTTTCGACAAGTCTAGCTTTGTAGATAGTAACACTACTATCAACGTCCGTCTTCCTCTTGAAGATCCATTTATTTTCTATGGCTTGCCGATCATTGGGCAAGTCAACCAAAGTCCATACTTTGTTCTCATACATGGATCCCATCTCAGATTTTATGGCCTCAAGCCATTTTGTGGAATCTGGGCTCATCATCGCTTCCTCATAGTTCGTAGGTTCGTCATGGTCAAGTAACATGACCTCCAGAATAGGATTACCGTACAACTCTGGTGCGGATCTCACTCCGGTTGACCTACGAGGTTTGGTAGTAACTTGATCTAAAGTTACATGATCATCATCATTATCTTCCTCATTAATTGGTGTAGGAGTCACAGGAACAAATTTCTGTGATAACTACTTTCCAATAAGGGAGCAGGTATAGTTACCTCATCAAGTTCTACTTTCCTCCCACTCACTTCTTTCGAGAGAAACTCCTTCTCTAGAAAAACTCTGAATAAGTCTTGCCTTCGGATTTGTGATAGAAGGTGTACCCAACAGTCTCCTTTGGGTATCCTATGAAGACATATTTCTCCGATTTGGGTTTGAGCTTATTAGGATGAAACTTTTTCATATAAGCATCACAACCCCAAACTTTAAGAAACGACAACTTTGGTTTCTTGCCAAACCACAGTTCATATGGTGTCATCTCAACGGATTTAGATGGTGTCCTATTTAACGTGAATGCAGCTGTCTCTAATGCATAACCCCAAAATGATAGTGGTAAATCGGTAAGAAACATCATAGATTGCACCATATCTAATATAGTACGGTTACGATGTCCAGACACACCACTACACTGTGGTGTTCCAGGTGGCATGAGCAGTGAAACTATTTCACATTGTTTTAATTGAAGACCAAACTCGTAACTCAAATATTCTTCTCCATGATCAGATCGTAGAAACTTATATTTTCTTGTTACGATGATTTTCCACTTCATTCTGAAATTATATGAACTTTTCAAATGTTTCAGACTTCTGTTTCATTAAGTAGATATACCCATATCTGCTCAAATCATCTGTGAAGGTCAGAAAATAATGATACCCGCTGCGAGCCTCATATTCATCAGACCACATACATCAGTATGTATGATTTCCAACAAATCTGTTGCTTGGTCCATTGTTCCGTAGAACGACGTTTTAGTCATCTTGCCCAAGAGGCATGGTTCACAAGCATCAAGAGATTCATAATCAAGTGATTCCAAAATCCCATCAGCATGGAGTTTCTTCATGCGCTTTACACCAATATGACCTAAACGGCAATGCCACAAATAAGTTGCATTATCATTATTAACTTTGCATCTTTTGGCTTCAATGTTATGAATATGTGTATCACTACGATCGAGATCCAACAAACCATTTTCATTGGGTGTATGACCATAGAAGGATTTATTCATGTAAATAGAACAACAATTATTCTCTAAATTAAATGAATAACTGTATTGCAATAAACATGATCAAATCATATTCATGCTCAACGCAAACACCAAATAACACTTATTTAGGTTCAACACTAATCCCGAAAGTGTAGGGAGGGTGCGACGATGATCATATCAATCTTGGAACCATTTCCAACACACATCATCACTTCACCCTTAACTAGTCTCTGTTCATTCCGCAACTCCTGTTTCGAGTTACTACTCTTAGTAACTGAACCAGTATCAAATATCAAGGGGTTGCTACGAACACTAGTAAAATACACATCAATAATCTGTATATCAAATATACCTTTGTTCACTTTGCCATCCTTCTTATCCGCCAAATACTTGGGGCAGTTCTGCTTCTAGTGACCAGTCCCTTTGCAGTAGAAGCACTTAGTCTCTGGCTTAGGACCAGACTTGGGCTTCTTCACTTGAGCAGCAACTTGCTTGCCGTTCTTCTTGAAGTTCCCCTTCCTCCCTTTGCCGTTTTCTTGAAACTAGTGGTCTCGTCAACCATCAACACTTGATGTTTTTCTTGATTTCTACCTTCGTCGATTTCAGCATCACGAAGAGCTTGGGAATTGTTTCTATTATCCCTTGCATATTATAGTTCATCACGAAGTTCTACTAACTTGATGATGGTGACTAGAGAATTCTGTCAATCACTATTTTATCTGGAAGATTAACTCCCACTTGATTCAAGCAATTTTAGTACCCAGACAATCTGAGCACATGATCACTAGCTGAGTAATTCTCCTCCATCTTGTAGGCAAAGTACTGTCAGAGGTATCATACCTCTCGACACGGGCATGACTATGAAATACCAATTTCAACTCTTGGAACATCTTATATGCTCCGTGGCGTTCAAAACAATTTTTGAAGTCCCGGTTCTAAGCCGTAAAGCATGGTGCACTAAACTATCAAGTAGTTATCATACAGAGCTTTGTCAAAACGTTCATAACGTCTGCATATGCTCATGCAATAGGTCCGTCACCTAGCGGTGCATCAAGGACATAATTCTTCTGTGCAACAATGAGGATAAACCTCAGATCACGGATCCAATCCGCATCATTGCTACTAACATCTTTCAACTTAGTTTTCTCTGGGAACACATATAAAACATAAACGGGGAGTAACATCGCGAGCTATTGATCTACAACATAGATATGCTAATACTACCAGGACTAATTTCATGATAAATTAAAGTTCAATTAATCATATTACTTAAGAACTCCCACTTAGATAGACATCCCTCTAATCCTCTAAGTGATAACGTGATCCACATCAACTAAACCATGTCCGATCATCACGTGAGATGGAGTAGTTTCAATGGTGAACATCACTATGTTGATCATATCAACTATATGATTCACGCTCGACCTTTCGGTCTCAGTGTTCTGAGGCCATATCTGTTATATGCTAGGCTCATCAAGTTTAACCTGAGTATTCCGCGTGTGCAACTGTTTTGCACCCGTTGTATTTGAACGTAGAGCCTATCACACCCGATCACAACGTGGTGTCTCAGCACGAAGAACTTTCGCAACGGTGCATACTCAGGGAGAACACTTATACCTTGATAATTTAGTGAGTGATCATCTCATAAAGCTACCGCCGAACTAAGCAAAATAAGATGTATAATAGATAAACATCACATGCAATCATAATATGTGACATGATATGTCCATCATCATCTTGTGCCTTTGATCTCCATCTCCAAAGCATCGTCATGATCTCCATCGTCACCGGCATGACACCATGATCTCCATCATCTTGATCTATATCAATGTGTCATCACATGGTCGTGTCGCCAACTAATGCTCTTGCAACTATTGCTATCGCATAGCGATAAAGTAAAGCAATTATTTGGCACTTGCATCTTATGCAATAAAGAGACAACCATAAGGCTTCTGCCAGTTGCCGATAACTTCAACAAAACAGATCATCTCATACAACAAAATATAGCATCATGTCTTGACCATATCACATCACAAAATGCCTTGCAAAAACAAGTTAGACGTCCTCTACTTTGTTGTTTCAAGTTTTACGTGGCTGCTACGGGCTAAGCAAGAATCGTTCTTACCTACGCATCAAAACCGCAACGATAGTTTGTCAAGTTGGTGCTGTTTTAACCTTCGCAAGGACCGGGCGTAGCCACACTCAGCAAGGAAGGGGGCGCCCTCCTCCCTAGTCCAATTCGGACCAGCCCATGGGGAGGGGTGCGGCCACCCTTTGGGGTCTTTTTCTCCTTTCCCGTATGGCCCATTAAGGCCCAATACGAATTCCCGTAACTCTCCGGTACTCCGAAAAATACCCGAATCACTTGGAACCTTTCCGATGTCCGAATATAATCGTCCAATATATCGATCTTTACGTGTCGACCATTTCGAGACTCCTCGTCATGTCCCCGATCTCATCCGGGACTCCGAACTACCTTCGATACATCAAATCACATAAACTCATAATATAACCGTCATCGAAACTTTAAGCGTGCGGACCCTACGGGTTCGAGAACTATGTAGACATGACCGAGACACGTCTCCGGTCAATAACCAATAGCGAAACCTGGATGCTCATATTGGCTCCCACATATTCTACGGAGATCTTTATCGGTCAGACCGCATAATAACATACGTTGCTCCCTTTATCATCGGTATGTTACTTGCCCGAGATTCGACCGTCGGTATCTCAATACTTAGTTCAATCTCGTTACCGACAAGTCTCTCTACTCGTTTTATGTAATGCATCATCTCGTAACTAACTCATTAGTCACATTGCTTGTAAGGCTTATAGTGATGTGCATTACCGAGAGGGCCCAGAGATACCTCTTCGACAATCGGAGTGACAAATCCTAATCTCGAAATACGCCAACCCAACAAGTACCTTTGGAGACACCTGTAGAGCACCTTTATAATCACCCAGTTACGTTGTGACGTTTGGTAGCACACAAAGTGTTTCTCCGGTAAACGGGAGTTGCATAATCTCATAGTCATAGGAACATGTATAAGTCATGAAGAAAGCAATAGCAGATTACTCAACGATCGTGTGCTAAGCTAACGGAATGGGTCAAGTCAATCACATCATTCTCCTAATGATGTGATCCCATTAATCAAATGACAACTCATGTCTATGGCTAGGAAACATAACCCTCTTTGATCAACGAGCTAGTCAAGTAGAGGCATACTAGTGACACTATGTTCGTCTATGTATTCACACATGTATTATGTTTCCGGTTAATACAATTCTAGCATGAATAATAAACATTTATCATGATATAAGGAAATAAATAATAACTTTATTATTGCCTCTAGGGCATATTTCCTTCACTGTCATCGGTGGCGACGTATGGCACCAGCGGTTAGGGCACCTGAGCAATAAAACTGTTTCCATGTTATCTAGTCATTTCCTTCCAAACTGTAATAAGGGTGTATCAAACACTTCCGTTTGTACGGCATGCCAACTGGGCAGGCAGCCATGGCTGCCTTTTCCTCATTCACATTCCTTTACTAGTGCCCCCTTTCAATTAATACATTGTGATTTGTGGACCTCTCCTATTAGTAGCTTTTCTGGTTTTCAATATTACTTAGTGATATTAGATGACTACTCACACTACTCCTGGACGTTTCCCCTACGCCACAAATCCGACACCGTCGACGTGCTTCACTGCTTCCATGCATACGTCCTCACCCAGTTCCACGCCTCCATACAATGCATGCAATGCGATAACGGGGGTGAATTCCTCACCACCTCCCTCCGTGATCTCTTCTCTCGCTATGGTGCATCCTTCCGTCTATCGTGCCCCCATACCTCCCCACAAAACGACAAGGCCGAGC
This sequence comes from Triticum dicoccoides, assembly GCF_002162155.2. NCBI lineage: Eukaryota > Viridiplantae > Streptophyta > Magnoliopsida > Poales > Poaceae > Triticum > Triticum dicoccoides. The sequence continues at coordinate 590,388,407 of NC_041386.1, forward strand.
GCCTCATCCGCACCACCAACGACATTCTGCGCGTCCTCCTCATCCACGCCAATCTACCCCCCACATTCTGGGTCGAGGCCCTCCACACTGCCACCTACATCCTAAACCGGCGGCCGTGCTCTTCCATTGCATCCGAGACGCCCTATCATCGTCTCCTCGGCAAACATCCTACCTACGATCACATGCGCATATTCGGGTGCTTATGTTTTCCCAACACCGTCGCAACCAGCCCCCACAAACTCTCACCTCGCTCCTCCCGGTGTGTTTTTCTTGGCTACCCCCTCGAACACAAAGGGTACCGATGCTTGGACCTCTCTACGTGCAAAGTCATCATCTCACGTCACGTTACCTTCGACGAACACGTCTTCCCATATTTCTCTGGCGACACACCATCTACAGCCCCGCGTCGCACGTCCACAGAAAATCCCAGGCTAGATATCTTTCCCAGATCCCGAACCGCGCCTACCTCGTACCAGCTTCCTCCACTTTCGGTGGCAACCAATCGGCGTGAACCCGCTGGACCCGCGCCTTCCAACCCAATCCCACCACCCGCTCCGGGATCCCCGCCCAATTCCGCCCGCTCGCCGCGCGCGCTACCGGCCACCGCTCCCTGACCCCACGCGTCCCCCACGTGCTCCCTGCTGCATGCCCGTACGCCACCACATGCACGTACGCCATCGCCCGCTCGCACGCCCCCGCCCATCTCTGCGTCCCCGCACCATGCAGATCACGCGCCCCCCAATGCTAGCGGCCCCACGCCACCAACCTCCCATGCAGACTCCATGCCTTGCACGTCTAAAGTACCCACGCCACGCCAGTCTCCTGCCGCTCCGCATGTACCCACGCTGCCTCCTCGTGCCATCCCAGTTACGCCTCCGGTTAACTTTCACTGCATGCGCACGCGAGCTAAAACCGGGTTTGCTCAGCCCAAGGCTCTCACCACCTCCTCTCCGCCCCCGACCACCATCAGTCCCATCCCATCTTCCTTCCGGGTAGCTCTTCGAGTCCCCAATTGGTACAACGCAATGAAGGAAGAATATGATGCACTGATGCGGAATAACACTTGGAGTTTAGTGTCGCGTCCTGCAGGTACCAACGTTGTCACGGGCAAGTGGATCTTCCGCCACAAGTTCCACTCCGACGGCTCGCTTGCTCGCTACAAGGCGCGATGGGTACTCCGTGCCTTCACTCAGCGCGCTGGCGTCGACTACGATGAGACTTTCAGCCCCGTCGTCAAGCCGGCGACCATCCGCACGGTTCTCGGTCTCGCCACCAGTAAGGGTTGGCCTATCCACCAGCTGGACGTCAAGAACGCCTTCCTTCACGGACATCTCGCGGAGACAGTCTACAATGCCCAACTATCCGGCTTCGTCGATGCTACATCACCCTCGCACGTCTGTCGGCTGAACCGTTCCCTCTACGGCCTCAAGCAGGCGCCGAGGGCATGGTTCTTGCACTTCACCACGTACCTGCGCTCCATCGGCTTCGTCGCATCGCGGGCGGACTCGTCGCTGTTTATTCTCCGCCGTGGCGGGGAACTCGCCTACCTCCTGCTGTACGTGGACGACATCATCCTCACCGCCAGCACTGTCGCCGTTCTCGACTCCGTCATCCAGGCGCTCCATCGCGAGTTCGCGATGACTGACCTCGGCGCGCTCCACCACTTCCTCGGGATCAACGTCACCACCTCCCCATGCAGCTTGTTCCTTTCTCAGGAGCAGTATGCGTTGGAGATCCTCGACCGTGCCGGGATGCTCAACTGCCGGCCACTCTCGACGCCCGTGGACACGCTCGCCAAGCTCTCCGCCGACTCCGGGCCTCTTTTCCACGATCCATCACTCTACTGAAGCCTGGCCGGCGCGCTGCAATACCTCACGTTGACACGCCCCGATCTCTCTTACTCGTCCAACAGTGCTGCTTATTCATGCATGTGCCGCGTGACTGCCACTTTCAGCTTGTCAAACGCATCCTCCGGTACCTGCGAGGGACGACGCACCTCGCGCTCCAGCTCCATCAGGACACCTCCAGCGAGCTCATTGCCTACTCCGACGCCGACTGGGCAGGTTGCCCCGACACACGCAAGTCGACCTCCGGCTTCTGCGTCTTTCTCGGCAGAAACCTTCTCACATGGTCGTCGAAGCGGCAGAGTACCATCTCCCGATCCAGTGCCGAGGCCGAGTACCGCGCCGTGGCAAACGCCGTCACCGAGACGGTGTGGCTACGACAACTACTGGGCGAACTCCATTAGCCTCCCGCGCGAGCTACGGTGGTCTACTGCGACAACGTCAGCGACGTCTGCATGTCCAGCAACCCGGTGCAGCACCAACGAACGAAGCACATTGAGATAGATCTTCACTTTGTTCGTGAACGCGTCATGCTAGGCGAGCTGCATGTTCTTCATGTCCCCACGAGCTCTCAGTTTGCGGACATCTTCACCAAGGGGCCGCCGACACGCGTCTTCAACGACTTTCGGTCCAGCCTCAACGTCGGCGAACCC
>NC_041386.1:590391055-590397060 GCF_002162155.2 Triticum dicoccoides
CCGAGTCTCTAGCTAGGCCAACTGCCCACGCTCTTCATGCGCCGACGTGCGCCCGCACGCCCTGCATGGCAGGGGTGCCGTTGTACACTCTCTCCCTCTCTCCATGTACTCCTCCTATATAAGCCCGTCGTGGCCAATGTAATCAGTGTGCGAGAGTAATACAACTTAGCTATGACGCCGGTCTAGATCACCACCTTGCAGCCAACCTCGTCGAGCTGACCTATAGAGATAATGTTGCTGCGCAGACTCGGAATGAAGTAGACCTCGGAGAGTGCATGCTGGTGACCGCCCTGCCCCTTGAAGACGACAGCGCCGTGGCCACGAATCGCAACAAGCGACCCATCTCCAAACTTGACAGAGCCATGCACGCTCTCGTCGAGCGTGGCGAACATGTGACGTTCTCCTGTCATATGACTACTTGCACCAGTACCAAAGTACCAAGTTCCATCAGGCGAGGGGGACTGGGATTACCTTCTCCTCATTGAGGAAAATAGCTTGCGGTGCCACTACTTCCGTGGATACTGAGGTGGTGACCACGGCCATCAGCAAGCCCTGCTCATGCTCATCTCCTGGACGTACGAGATTGGCCTGCTCTTGTCTCCCCTTCTGCTCTTGTTCACGAAGCCACGTGCGACACTCTTTCTTCCAGTGGCCTTGTATACCACAGTGATGACATTTGCCTTTCTTTTTCTTGTTCCCCGAGCCGCCCGCGCCGCCCGCGCCCGCGCTCCCGACGCACCCTTGCCACCGCCGTGAGGCTTGGCCTTGGCGGGCGATTTGTTCTTGCCAGTGTTGCCGCTGCCGCCGCCCGACGATGAACCACCACCGCCGCCCAAGTTCTCGCGGGCCAGCCACTCCTCATGAATGAGCAAGAGGCGCCCGGCATTCTGCGCGTCATCGTCGAGGTCATAGTGATCCTCACAAGTAGAGAAGCGGCCGACGAGCTCCTCAATGGACATGGTTTTTAGATCAAGGAGGGACTCAATTGCCATGGGCATTGGGCGGTACCGGCGTGGCACCACTCGAAGAAATTTCTGAACGGCCTTGTGCTCGGTGACGGGGTCGCCGTACAGCTCTAGATCGGCGACGAGGGCGGAGAGCCGCAGCCCGAAGTCCTCGACGGACTCCCCATCTCTGAAACGGAGATCCTCGAACTCCCGCCGGTACACCTGCGCCTTGGCTTCACGGGCGCGCTCACTGCCCATCCGCATCGTCTTGATGGTCTCCCACGCCGTCTTCACCGTGTCCTTCGCGGCCAGCACACGCAGCATCTCCGGCGGAATGCCGGTGAGAATGATCTGCAGCGGGCGCCGGTCGTCGTTCTCGTCGGCGGCGTCGTCGGTCACCGCGGACCAGACGCGGGCGACCTGCAGCTTGACTTGCATCAGGAGTGCCCACTCCTGATAGTTCGTGCGTGTGAGCATCATGGATGCCCCCGACTCCTCTCGCACGACGCGCTCCACCACCCGGTACTCGCCGTTGCCATTGCCGGTGAGGCGCGCGAGCGGCACCTTGGATGAAGGCGTCTTCGACGGTGACTTTGTCTCGCTCTTGTTCTTCCCGTCTGACTCGTAGCTCGACATGTGCGCCACCACGGATCAAACACCGCCGGCCACCGGAGCAGGATCAAACACCAGGCTCTGATGCCAAATGTAGTTGTCGAATGATCAACAAAGAGAGGAACTAGCGTGAGGAAGACGAACAAGAACGAGTTAACGAGAGAGTTGTTTTGTGCTGCCTCAACTGCACAGCTTTTTCTGTTCTGTTATTCCTTGCTTTTAGCGATTACAAACCCGAAGCTAAGTACCTCCCGGCCGGGCTGCTCTGATCCGTGACTGTCGCTCCATCCAACGACTGGATCACAAGCAAAAGCCAACGACCGGGAGAAGAGAACGCTAAGAAGAGATGCGTGCTAGCCACGACTCCCCACTACGTACGTGCATGCCCGGGTCACATCCCAACCCATGCATACACATTATTTTAAACAGAAAGAAAAGCTCACACGTTGCATGCATGAGATAAACTAGGCCTAACACTGAGCATGGCAAGACCACATGACTGAACTACACCTGCCAAGGTTCATCGACAAATGCCTGAATTGCTACAATAAGGTGATTTACCCAGTCATGTCAGGATAGCATGCAATGATCCACTCCTTGTATCATGCTCCAATACAAGTACTTGGTCGACAAAACGGTTGATGTAGTCCAAGAGTCCGTTGCGGAGGGTCCATGTCACGTGAGTTCAGATTGCTTAAAATCTTCAAAATCTTAACAACGTTGAATTGAAGGAAGAAGACATGGGAAAGCTCGATGTCCCTCAGGCACCCAGTTCTCCCTCTCCATATGGCATATATGAACCTGCCATTCGTTAAGTATACTGATGCACGTACATGTACACCTAAAACAACCTTTTCATCTCCTAGTAACTCCTACAAAAATGAGAAAACATATATCAGATTCAGTGACGTTGTATAGTACTCTTTAGTAGTTTCGTGCCCAAATGGTAAAGTATTTAGACGCAAAAGGATTTTTCATACTACTAAAATGCATAGCCATTCCAATAGCAAATAAAAACCATGGAGAGCTAAGAATGACATGTACATCAAATAACATTTATAAATTAGCTGTGGAATATAGTGTGCTTTGTCGCTCTGTTCTATCGAACTACGTAGTATGCCATAATTTAGAAATTCTAAAAACCTGAATGAAATCATGCTATTTATATTACTACTATACTTAACAATCTGCCTATGATACTACTCAAACAGTAACCATTTGTGTACAGAAATGAGAAATATAAATGAGTGGAGGAGCTACAAACAAAAGGCTGGTCGGGCCAAGCTAAAGGACTATACTTTTTTTTCAAATTATGAACCATAATCAATACTCATAATATATATTCTATTTAGTGGCGGTAAAGTTCCTTCGTAGCTCGTCCTACAGGGTACCCCTTATCTATGCCGTTCGTCACGCTATGGAGATGTGTCCTTTTAAGTAGTATAGGCCTGCTAGTACATGGGGCCCACCCAAAGTTGCATGCGTCCTGTCATACGCAGCTCACTGGTCACATGCAGGATGCAGCTCATTATTCACTGTTCACCTTTCACCCATCACATGCAAACTCAGTGCCTCGTCTCTCTCTTCCTCCACAGCGCAGCGAACAACAATCAACAGTTAGAGAAGATAAGAAGAGGAGTAGTTTGTAAAAATGGCGCAAAAGTCAAACCCAAGTGAGTCAGAGTTGCCACGTGCAAAGGCTTTTCTGGAAGTTTTTTTAGTCTTTTTCATAAATAAACTGCATGCACATTCAAAGACGAGGTATTGTTCTTGCGTACTGTCTCTCATTTTCTTTTCGCATGTGATGGGTGGTAGGTGAGGGAAAAAAGAAAGAGCAAGCAAATTTTATGAGAATGAGAGAGAACGTGGCTACAGTAGCACTGCAGCATGGTCTGCCATAGATGCCAGACTTTTGCAGGTCGCATATGAGTGCTTAAGATTCCCCTGACACGGCTGCACATTTTCAAAGCTTGCGCACATCCTCATGCATCTTCCCACGGTCTGAACGGTGAAGATAGTGGGTACTAAGGAGCTCGGGCTAAGAAAAACACACTCATTTAATGGCCAGAATCAGTACTCATAACATTTTTAAATTGGGTATGAATCAAAGAAAATTACCTATGCAGATTGTAGCGATTCAAGGAAAATTGGACAGAAGGAGCTGCGTTGCTTGCTTGCTTGCCGCTGCTAGCTACTTGCGGTTGCACTTCACGGAACTGAAACGTCAAACCAACTTGTGGCATGACTCTATCTCCACGCGGTAAAACACACAAAGGATAATTTCACAAAGGATTAAGCAGAAAGGTAAATTTCACCAAGGATTAAAATAGAAAGGAGAATTTTTAGATTGTTTTCTGTAGCGACCCGACCCGAATGGGTCAAGTCTCTGTGCTTAAGTGTCATCCCTGGATCGGTATGCTGACACACACAGTACTCGAAGGATTTATAACAGAGGTAAATCACATGTATAAAGTAACGTAAATACTATTACCTCAATCCATATAGCGGAAGCAACAAGGTTGTGGATTCTCATCAACACCAACGGCAAAGTTGAGTGTAGAAATCGTAACCCTAACGTATCACTTACTCATCGTAAGATAATCCTGCAACATGAGACGTTGCAGCCCGAAACGGGTCAGTACATTGAATGTACTGGCAAATTCACACCATAGAGAAAATGAAGAACAATGGCTATCACTACAGGCATATTTGGCTGGTGGAAAAGCTCTATGGTTATAGTTTTTGCGAAAAGCCAATTTTTCCCTACTGCAAAGGAATAAATTTTATTTAACTATCATGGTTGTTGTCGAACATTGAGAATGGTTGACAGCATTCTCAATCCCAATTAAGTAACATCATTAAAACCCAACAATATTCATTTAAAGTAACGTGATGAGATCAACAGGATAATCCAAGAACTAGATACTCAACATGTCCATAACCGGGGACACGACTAATCATGATTAGTTTATACACTCTGCAGAGGTTTGCTCACTTTTCCCCACAAGACTCGATCGCCTCCGTTTGGTTTCTCGCACTACAGGGTGTTTGAGAAGACGGATGACCGAGACATAGTCTTTCGGAAGCGCTAGCACCTTACGATCGGGTAGACCGTACCACCTACATCCCCTACATCTGCTAGTCTACCACTGTAAGAGTTCGCACAACTTAATCAACTATGCCAGAGCCCATAATGGCTTGTGGCTGCACACGGAAGTTTCTAGTATGAATAATCTCATGATCCCATTGAGCTTGGGTGGCGGTTCAAAAGAAAACGGGCAAGTCCCGGATTACCCAAGTGCCTAGACAGGCAATCCTAGAATAACCAGGTGCCTCAATCCACCCAGATGTGTGTTAGGTTGCCACCTTGGATAAACCCTTAATTATCAATCTCACATCTGTCGTGGATATCACTCACCTAATCCACGTCTACTAGCAAAGCATGGCATAATAAGCAAACGTAGAAGTAACTCCCAAAGGTTTGATAATAAACAGGTATTAGGTACTACCTCATCTACTTCCCATCCCACAATTTAATTAGATCCTAACCATGCAATGTGTGAAGATTGATCTAATGCAAAAAAACTGGGTATGTAGAAAAAGGTATGATCCAAGTGTGAACTTGCCTGCAATGTTGATGAAGATGATTCGCACTCAAAACTCTTGATAGATCTACTCGTCACACTCCCGTCAATCTATCGTAATCAAGCAATAGAACCACACATAAGCAATCACTCAAAAGATCAGAAAGAACGAAGAAGACGATTCGGAAAACATCAAAACCAAGCAAATAACTCTTGCAACATAAAACAATTTCTAACAGTACCAAAATTATGTGAATTTGGCCTTACTAGAATGTTTAGGTCAAGAGCTTCGATTTTCAAAAAGAATCAACTCAAACGGAGCTACGAAACGCAAGTTATGATCAAATGAAGTTTGAATTCAAATCTGATCTAATTCAAATTTTAAACTTTTCAAAAACATGTTTAAGTTGTTTATCCGGATAGAGGGGATCATAACGAAGATGTGAGCGTTGGTTTCATTGGATTTGGACTAACGAGCAAAAAGTTACGAGTGTTTGAAGTTCAGGGACTAAACTATAAAGAAAACTCCTCACATATAAGTCCCTGGCCGAAATAAATAAGAAAAAGGAAAAAATACTAAATAGCGAACGTTCGCTACATAAGTTTATATGACGAAAAACGTTCACTGCGAAGACTAAAACAATGAACGTTCACTACTTAACTAGGTTGTTAAGAAAAACCGGTTTTAATCAAAAGAACCGAATCGAACCGGGCAACGGTTTTACTGGTCGGGGCGGTTTTTCTTAGAAAACCAGCGGCGGCGGAGTTCTCTGGCGAGCGAGGCGAGGCGGCTCCGGCGAGGGCGACGGGGCAGGGTGGCGCGGGGCGGCGGCGGCGAGCGGCGAGGCAGCAGAGGCGGCAG
>NC_041386.1:590397635-590404748 GCF_002162155.2 Triticum dicoccoides
CGGTTGTGGCGGCGAGAGGCGGGGAGGAGAGGGAGGCGGGGTCCGGGGCTCCGGTCTTTAAGGGCGGAGGGGAGGCGCGGCACCGACTTGGGGAAGGGGCACGAGGAGGAGTCCTCCTCGGCCACGACGGCGACGGCGGCGTACGCCGGCCGGTCTCCTGCTCGGGGAGAGATACGGCGCGCTGGGCCGGCTGGCCTGGCGCGGGGAGAGAGAGAGAGCAGTGCTGGGCTTCGGCCTGGCACTGTTCGGAGAGTTTTTTTTAAACACAGACAAATGAAAATAAAAAAAAAACCATATAAAATATTATATAGGCATATTATATATCAAAATTTTCAGAAAAAGATTTTCTACACGGTGAACATTTTTATAATTTCAAATAAAATCCACACAAATTCAGATAAAACAAAGAGTGCTACTGGTCTATAAAAATCCAACAAAAATCATTTTAAAAATACCAAAATGATTTCAAATTAATTTTTCTCCAATTTTCTATTGTAGGGAATCATGTTAACCTAATTTCCATATATTTTATTTTTGGAGATAAATAATTTGAATAAAACTCAAAAAAACTCCAAATTGAAAATAAATTCAAAACAACTTTTAATTTAGTTCTTTGAAACTCCCAACTCATATTTCATATAATTTGAAGAAGTCATTTTATCTTCTCTCGTGAAAATCATTGAGTTGCTTAAAGTTTCTGAATTGGAAATATTTTCCAAATGAAATTCTAATATTTTCAAATACCCTTTCATTTAATTTAAATGGAATAAGTCATATCATCTTCTCTCGAGGGTTTTGTATTTGAAAAGGATTTGAATTCACGGAGATCAGAAAGCAAATATGAAAGTTTGGGAAAGTCCTTTTATACCCTCTCATTTAACTTTCAAAAGTTTCGAATTCACTCACTTTCAGACAATCAATCAACAATCAATCAAATCTATCTATTTATTATAACATTCCAAAATTTAGAATTTTGGGATGTTACAAACCTACCACCCTTAAAATGAATCTCATCCTCGAGATTCGGAGAGGCTAGAAAGAAATAGGTTAGGGTTGGGGTCTCCAAAAAAAAATCCATCCATCGTCTCCGGGATCTGGGGTGCTACCACCCTTAGAAGCATGGTTACAGCTCCATCGAAACTCATATACTTCATCCATATTGTTAATAGTGTCGGTCTTCTCAAATCCTCGGAAAATTCCTTCTCTGGCTCTTCCGGTAGTGGCATAACCTTTTCCTCAATTCTTCTGTCCTTTCCTCTTGGTAAGGTTATTCCAAGATTGGGTCTTCTTAGCTGACGGGTCGGGCGCCAAAACTAAACAACTATCGATATCTCATGGTGGTCAACAATTTATGGTTTCTCCTGCAAGAAATGGGTCTGGGTTGATCCTCACCGTATAACCTACGGTTGGCAAAAAGCTGCCGTGTACAAGGGAAAATTTCCTATACCATTCTAAGGTTTAAACAAGGTTTTCATCGTCGTCTCTCTACTATAGGTAAGTCACTCAGATTTACCATTCCATATAGCAAGGCAAACAATAAGAGTAAGTCGGTATGGTGATCAATCCATCCCGCACCCAAATCATTACCTTGTATATGGTTTAGCGAATCTCGCATTCTAACACTCGGTCATCCTCACAAGCATTGCAGAATTTCTCTTGTCGACGAACCAAGTTCGAATAAATCCATAGATTCTGCAAGCCAAATAACCATCTATCGTTCCTTCACAACTCTCAGGTTTTGCGTAACTCCTATAAGATCGTCTGTCGATAAAGGTATATCCACTCCCAGGGTTTTTCCTTCAGCAAGAAGGTGCTTGCTTCTTGGCAGGTCCTGGGGCCTATGGGTTATGGCCCATCTCATCACTTGTAGTCCTTGAACTTATCATCGGGCAACTGATCATTGTTCCAACTTCCTAGTATTCTTAAATCCATCCAATTGTACTGTCTTTTTTCCTTCTATTGGCACCAAACTAAAACGTGATTACTCAAACTCATCATGGAATTTCCATTGATCTATATTTCCAACATCATACCTCCTTTATATCCAATAGTACTTCATCTCTTCATCCTCGTGGGGTATCCCTCATACCGAGATAAAAACTTATACTTATGAAGTCCATATTCCACTTCGTGGAACATCATTATCCTTTTCGCGGTCAAGCGTCCTTATAGGGGAATATTGGCCATCTCTGCATGGCACTTCTTCAACTGGGAAACGTGAAACACATCTTGAACTCCTGACAGTCCTTCCGGTAACTCAAACTTGTAGGCCACTTCTCTCATACGCTCCAAAACTCAGTATGGTCCTACAAATCTCGGGGCTAACTTTACCTTAATTCCAATTCGTTTAACTCCTCCCAGAGGGAACACATGAAGACATGCTCTGTCTCCAATTTCATAGACTACCTCCTTGAGTTTTTAAGTCTGCATAACTCTTCTACCTGGACTGAGCTACTTTCAGTCTATCTCGAATCAACTTAACATTCTCTTCTGACTCCTTGATCACATTTGATCCAAACAACTGACGTCTCCAACTTCATCCCACACACTCTTGGGGTATCGCACATATCAAGGCAAAACTCATATTCATTTTGTCCGAAATCCATTACAGGGTACTACCACCCTTAAAATGCACAAATCTTCCATAGACCATATTTCTCTTATCCTCAAAAATGGTCAAAATCCTTCTTCATAGAGTAAAAACTCATAAAATCCATATTAGTACCAACGATGCAACTTTATTCACTCTCAATTAATTACAATCTCTCGCTTTTCCATTACCTGTCTCAACTCAACACCTCAAGAAAATGTTCTCACTTCCACTACTCCATTACTTTTGTTGCAAACTCAACTACCTAGCACAAGTTTCCTTCTCCTTGGGGCATTCTCTGGCAAAGTGCCCTGCTTCATTACAACGGAAACATATTACTTCTGACAAGTTTCGAGGTTTCCTTGTGATTATATAGCCTCTTGGGGTCCTCATCTTCCCTTTTGGGCAATCATTGAAGTAGTGTCCTGAATTTTTGCACCTGAAACATGTGATATGACTCAGGTCTTTCTTTGTAGAACTTGGTTTGTTCCTGGGATCCAATCTACTTCTCTTCCTGGACTTTTCCATTCCAATCAGGGCTTCTATTTCCTGTGGGTCATAATCTACTTCCTCCGTCGGGAATTCTACTAGCTCCCCATTCATACAATTCTGGGAGATGTGTCCTTCTTCTCCACATGAATAGCAAGACTTGGCGCAGGGTTTAATTGGTTCCTCTTTGGGTGTGTACTCCATCTCTTCCTTCATCACAGGTTCTTCTAAACTTTCCATAAGGGATCCTTTTGTTGCTTCTTCCTTCTGCTGGATGGTTCTTTGTACCAAGGGGTAAATGTGACACTGAGCAGGGTAGTGGGTAGTCCCTTCACACAAGAAACAAGTAATTTGCCTAGTTGGGCATTCTTCAACTGGGTGACTTTCTTCACAATTCGGGCATTCATCCTTATGTCCTTTATGGGTGTGTCCTATTTCTCCGCAAAGCTTGCATGCACAAGTTTTCTTCATATCCTTTCCATAAGGCTTCAATTTCTGGGACACAAACTGAGACTTTAGCAAAGTCAACTTAAATTCTTTCCAAGTGGTTACTCCTTGCCATCCATTGATGGTTTGGTACATCCTCCACCAAGTAGCAGCACCTCTTTCAAAGCATTGAAGAGCATGCTGGGCCATATCCTTTCCGACTATAGGGTTGTTCTCCATATGATCCTCCATGTTCTGAATCCATCGGTCTGTCTCCAATTGACTCATCGGTCCCAAAAATACAAGCTCATCTCCATTCATCCTCTATTAGGTCCATGGGTTTTGGGGTGAGATAAGAGAGATAGAGAGGGATGCACACAATGCAAACAACAGTTTTGAAAAGATAGATTTTATTTGTGGCCATCGGGAAAACATCAAACAAATGACAGCTCACAAACGTCGCATCTAACGTAGGTATAAAACAGGGGTTTGGTCTGCTAAGGTCATCATCGCCAAACTCTTCAAGTCTTGTTCATGCCTCCAATAGCTTCTTCCGGTCGTGCTTATCCTTCTCAACTCCTTTGGCTAGATCATCTCTGTTGACGTGAAATCTCTCGTGACATCCTTTAATATTCCGGAGTTGCATTTCAAACTTCTGGTTTCAACATCCGTCACATGAACCATGGTCATACTGTCCTTCAGTTCCTGACAAATCTCCGGTATCTCGAGGTTGTAGCTCTTCCAGCTTGGCTACTTTCATCTTCAGGATCCCGAGTTCCTCATGAAATACTTCCTTGTCTAATACGACTTCCTCGAGCTCCATTTTAAACTTCTTGATGTACTACTCCAGATCCTGGTGATACACCGGCTAGGGCTAAAACTTCATCTTATGATAGGTGCTCCATCAGCCTTCTTCCATCAAATCCATTCTGATGAAATGCATCCTTAACTCAGCATGGTGACAATAGCATCAACGGAGATGACATCACGGATAACCGTGTTTCCCTTGTCATTGCCATGAGCTATCTTGCCAGTTGATATCTCCTGCCTTAGGGTTTTCTTTGACAAAACTTCGAGTTCTCATACTCCTTGTTTCAGTCTTTCTCCAATACACCTGGATCTCGGGTATTGACACTTCCATAGTCTGCCAAGTTCCATAAGGGTAGCCTTCCTAGGTCATATAAATCTGGGAATTCTTCAGAGCCTCCAAATTCTACTTGTCTTCGGTCTTCAACCATTGTAGTTTCCATTATTCAGATGCACGGAAAATACTCTTCATTCTGAAGTGGTCTTAGTTGTCCGATATCTTGTACTTCTTAGAGTGGTCTCATCAGTCAAATCTTCGTGGTCAAAAGGAAAAAGGGGTATGGTCTCACTAAAAAAAGGAATTTTTTAATAAGCTCAGAAGAGAAGAGAGGTGAAAGGTCTTTTTGAAAAGTAAAGTTTTAGAGAAAGATCTTTCCTATGGGCTTGCTGGTTTCTAGGGTCACGTCCTACAGTCAACATGTGCTCTGATACCATCTTGTAGCGACCCGACCCGAATGGGTCAAGTCTCTGTGCTTAAGTGTCATCCCTGGATCGGTATGCTGACACACACAGTACTCGAAGGATTTATAACAGAGGTAAATCACATGTATAAAGTAACGTAAATACTATTACCTCAATCCATATAGAGGAAGCAACAAGGTTGTGGATTCCCATCAACACAAACGGCAAAGTTGAGTGTAGAAATCGTAACCCTAACGTATCACTTACTCGTCGTAAGATAATCCTGCAACATGAAACGTTGCAGCCCGAAACGGGTCAGTACATTGAATGTACTGGCAAATTCACACCATAGAGAAAATGAAGAACAATGGCTATCACTACATGCATATTTGGCTGGTGGAAAAGCTCTATGGTTATAGTTTTTGCGAAAAGCCAATTTTTCCCTAATGCAAAGGAATAAATTTTATTTAACTATCATGGTGGTTGTTGAACATTGAGAATGGTTGACAGCATTCTCAATCCCAATTAAGTAACATCATTAAAACCCAACAATATTCATTTAAAGTAACGTGATGAGATCAACAGGATAATCCAAGAACTAGATATTCAAGATGTCCATAACCGGGGACACGACTAATCATGATTAGTTTATACACTCTGCAGAGGTTTGCACACTTTTCCCCACAAGACTCGATCGCCTCCGTTTGGTTTCTCGCACTACAGGGTGTTTGAGAAGACGGATGACCGAGACATAGTCTTTCGAAAGCGCTAGCACCTTACGATCGGGTAGACCGTACCACCTACATCCCCTACATCTGCTAGTCTACCACTGTAAGAGTTCGCACAACTTAATCAACTATGCCAGAGCCCATAATGGCTTGTGGCTGCACACGGAAGTTTCTGGTATGAATAATCTCATGATCCCTTTGAGCCTGGGTGGCGGTCCAAAAGAAAACGGGCAAGTCCCGGATTACCCAGGTGCCTAGACAGGCAATCCTAGAATAACCAGGTGCCTCAATCCACCCAGATGTGTGTTAGGTTGCCACCTTGGATAAACCCTTAATTATCAATCTCACATCTGTCATGGATATCACTCACCCAATCCACGTCTACTAGCATAGCATGGCATAATAAGCAAACGTAGAAGTAACTCCCAAAGGTTTGATAATAAACAGGTATTAGGTACTACCTCATTTACTTCCCATCCCACAATTTAATTAGATCCTAATCATGCAATGTGTGAAGATTGATGTAATGCAAAAAAACTGGGTATGTAGAAAAGGTATGATCCAAATGTGAACTTGCCTGCAATGTTGATGAAGATGATTCACACTCAAAACTCTTGATAGATCTACTCGTCACACTCCGGTCAATCTATCGTAATCAAGCAATAGAACCACACATGAGCAATCACTCAAAAGATCAGAAAGAACGAACAAGACGATTCGGAAAACATCAAAACCAAGCAAATAACTCTTGCAACATAAAACAATTTCTAACAGTACCAAAATTATGTGAATTTGGCCTTATTAGAATGTTTAGGTCAAGAGCTTTGATTTGCAAAAAGAATCAACTCAAACGGAGCTACGAAACGCAAGTTATGATCAAATGAAGTTTGAATTCAAATCTGATCTAATTCAAATTTTAAACTTTTCAAAAACATGTTTAAGTTGTTTATCCGGATAGAGGGGATCATAACGAAGATGTGAGCATTGGTTTTGTTGGATTTGGACTAATGAGCAAAAAGTTATGAGTCTTTGAAGTTCAGGGACTAAACTGTAAAGAAAACTCCTCACATATAAGTCCCTGGCCGAAATAAATAAGAAAAAGGAAAAAAATACTAAATACGAACATTCGCTACAGAAGTTTATATGACGAAAAACGTTCGCTGCGAAGACTAAAACAATGAACGTTCACTACTTAACTAGGTTATTAAGAAAAACCAGTTTTAATCAAAAGAACTGAATCGAACCGGGCAACGGTTTTACCGGTTGGGGCGGTTTTTCTTAGAAAACCAGCGCCGGCTGTGTTCTCCAGCGAGCGAGGCGAGGCGGCTCCGGCGAGCGCGGCGGGGCAGGGTGGCGCGGGGCGGCAGCGGCGAGCAGCACAGGCAGGGCGGC
>NC_041386.1:590405175-590416194 GCF_002162155.2 Triticum dicoccoides
GAGGCAGCAGAGGCGGCAGCGAGGCGAGGCGGCGCGCGGCGAGGCAGCAGAGGGGCGCGGCGCGGGTGGCTCCGGCGTCCGCGGTGGCGGCGGTTGTGGCGGCGAGAGGCGGGGAGGAGAGGGAGGCGGGGTCCGGGGCTCCGATATTTAAGGGCGGGGGGGAGGCGCGGCACCGACTTGGGGAAGGGGCACGAGGAGGAGTCCTCCTCGGCGACGACGGCGACGGCGGCGTACGCCGGCCGGTCTCCTGCTCGGGGAGAGAGACGGCGCGCTGGGCCGCTGCTGGGCTGGGCCGGCTGGCCTGGCGCGGGGAGAGAGAGAGAGAGCAGTGCTGGGCTTCGGCTTGGCACTGTTCGGAGAGTTTTTTTTAAACACAGACAAATGAAAATAAAACAAAAGCAAATAAAATATTATATAGGCATATTATATATCAAAATTTTCAGGAAAAGATTTTCTACACGGTGAACATTTTTATAACTTCAAATAATATCCACACAAATTCAGATAAAGCAAAGAGTGCTACTGGTCTATAAAAATCCAACAAAAATCATTTTAAAAATACCAAAATGATTTCAAATTAATTTTTCTCCAATTTTCTGTTGTAGGGAATCATGTTACCCTAATTTCCATATGTTTTATTTTTGGAGAAAAATAATTTGAATAAAACTCAAAAAAACTCCAAATTGAAAATAAATTCAAAAGAACTTTGAATTTAGTTCTTTGAAACTCCCAACTCATATTTCATATAATTTGAAGAAGTCATTTTATCTTCTCGTGAAAATTATTGAGTTGCTTAAAGTTTCTGAATTGGAAATATTTTCCAAATGAAATTCAAATATTTTCAAATACCCTTTCATTTAATTTAAATGGAAGAAGTCATATCATCTTCTCTCGAGAGTTTTGTATTTGAAAAGGATTTGAATTCACGGAGATCAGAAAGCAAATATGAAAGTTTGGGAAAGTCCTTTTATTCCCTCTCATTTAACTTTCAAAAGTTTCGAATTCACTCACTTTCAAACAATCAATCAACAATCAATCAAATCTATCTATTTATTATAACATTCCAAAATTTAGAATTTTGGGATGTTACATTTTCAGTCCATGAAGCACACCACGAAGGAAGCATTCCGCAGTTTAGGAGCTACTTTGAACACAGATACACGTGCTTATGGAGATACCGTGGTTTTAATCACACAAGTGCACTGACCTGGTATACATCACGTAGACAAATAACACATGCACCAAATTCTTAGATTTGATAGAAGAAGCACAAAACTTACAGACGGGATGAGCTTAGTGGCTTGAGGCTAATATCAGCATGACTGAATAACAGCACAGACGTGGTGGCACGACGGCACGGTCCTCGCTGCTACCGGTGCGAGGTCAACCCCCAATGAGCCTACAGGACCGCTCCTCTCCTCCATCTCCGGGCCTGTAGTTGGAGGAGAGCGGCCTCATACTTCACATCCATAATATTTAGAGACTAACGACTCTTGTGGTCCTCTTGTACCTCCTCTCCACCTTGTTCCTGATCTTGACCAGTCGGAGAGCACCCTTCTCAAGCTCGTCCAACTATAAGCAACCACCACAGAACAAAAATTTCAACTAAGATGTATATAATGAACTAATAGGGATTAAAGGAGTTGATGCATTGGTATGGAGTACTACATCAATTATTTCCTCTTAGCATTTTCAAGAACAAGCCTATAAAATTATATTCGGGAGGTCTAATCGAATATCCGATTTGGAGTGTATAGTCCTTACATGTAACTACTCAGCCTAGTTCAGTGTAAGAATTTTGTACTCCCTCCGTTCCTAAATATTTGTCTTTCTAGAGATTTTAAATGCTCACCAAGTACGGATGTATATAGACATATTTAGAGTGTAGATTCACTCATTTTGTTTCGTATGTAGTCACCATTAGAAACCTCTAGAAAGACAAATATTTAGGAGCGGAGGGAGTAGTTTCTACTCCATACATGTAACTAACCTAGTTCAGGGTAAGATTTTTCTGTCAAGAAGAATCAAGCAGCTACGTGAGAAGAAGAAACAGCTTGGATGAGTTTGCAATTTGTAACTAACCTTTGTGATTCTCTGCAATTTGTAAGTATTTCTCAAATCTCAGCAGGGTGTAATCATCAATGTTGAGCCTCCTTCATTATCTGCTCCATATATGTTCACAAGTAATTGAAATGTACAATCAGAAAATTCAAGATAATATGGGATCCAAACGAGCTTACTCCTCCTCGGGCAGCCTTGCAGAAACATCCCATCCCGTCCGCTCCTTTTGCCACTACCATTGGAATCTGTGCCACTGCCACGGGGTTTGAACTGCCCAGCGGTGTGGCAGAAGACCCATCCGCAGCCGTAGCAGGACCTCAAACCGCCTTGCGCCATGCTGGCAGCAACGTCGGCCAAGAAGAAACCCATCGATGTTATAAGCGTGGCGACCTGCTGCGCGAACAAGACACATAATACTTTAGCAACATAAGAGGAACAATAACATATTATTTGAATTTTCAGCACCATTTCAGTTGCATGTGCAACACAAACAATTATAATGTACAATTCTAGGAGACATTATTTCTCATTGCAAAATTTGCAAACATCAAATTTGCTTGGGATTCATAACTACTTATTTTAAATCGATTCATTACATAGAATCTGCATTACCTCTGTACCATACTGAGCATCGCAATACAAAATTGCATCAAGTCACTATATACAAACTACATATGCATTGCATTGTTTGTACTAAGCACCGATTCAACAAGCTACACACAGTCGAGTGAGCAGATGAGGAGCAACACCTTGGGTGGCGACGGAGAGAAGCACAGGTCTCGCCGATCATGTGCCTGTAAGGATGCCCATCAATGATCGCCATCGCGCCCCCTATAGCACCGCCTCCGCAGTCCCGCCAAATCTGGACCCAACATGAATTATGAAAAGGAAAGAACGGTATTATCAATGCACCGATGTGATATGGAAGGGGATGTGAACGAGGTGGTCAGTTGGTACTTGGTAGCGTCGCCTCCATACGACAAGATAGTGGACGCTTAGCCGATCCCTTGAACCAAAATGTAAGATGCAGTCAAAGACATAGTTCACTTGAGGAGCCAAGACAAAATGATGTTAGAGCACATATTTTATTTCAGAATAACTTGGTTATTTCTTTTCATTCCAGAATAACTTGATCAATAATGTTGGCCAAAACATAATGATGTTGGCCCACTCAAGTGCACGACAGTCTAAGCTAGCTAGACTAATGTTTTTCATGTACACTTTTTTTCATGTATACATCGGCGCATCAAAACTTTCTGGAGCATTGCGTCTATGTATCGCTCGAGAAGGTTGTACTCCTAGGAATAGAGATGAGAAGAAACAAGGGAACCATTTTTTCCGTAGCCTGAGTGTTTCAAGGGATCGAGGGATTCTCATAATCAAGGGATTGACAGCCTGTTTGGTAAACACTCGGGCAGGGGAATGGGAGGTTGCACAAGGGTGTTTATGAAGGGATTAGGCATGGGAAGTAGATTTTTACTCCCATTCCCTTGTTTGGTGTATGATGGGAATTGGCGTGGGATAAAACTCTGCTCACGAATTAACAGGGTACCCCCTGGGATGAAATCGGTGGGAATTGGCTTCTCCAACTCCCATTCCCCTTCCCACTTAAACTCCCACTCCCTCTAATCAAACAGTGGACTTTTAATCTCCTCACCTCTCAACTCCCATTCCCCATCTCTAATTCCCCCGAACCAAACACGCTGTGAGGGATGGTCCAAACCTGTCTTCCAAGGGATCAAGGTCAGGCCGGCGCCTCAGATGTGACGGCGGCAGCGGGGCGCCAAGGAGTCACCGATGTCGGCCATGGCTCGGGGCGCAGATGAGATGGCGGCGGCGGCCAGGGCAAGGTGGTCGAGGGATGGTCCAAACTTTTCTAACAAGGGATCCAGGTCGGGCCGGCGCCTCGGATGTGATGGCGGCGGCGGGGCGCCAAGGAGTTGCCGGCGTCGGCCAAGGACCAGGGTGCTGACGAGATGGCGGCGCCGGCTAGGGCGAGGAGATCGAAAGAAAGAGGAGGACAGCGGCACGAGGGTGGCAGTATAGCAAGAGATCCAGCGGGGTATTCTCTGTGAGATTGGCGGCGGCGGCGTGTCCTCAATAGGATCGATAGGAGAGGTGCGTATGCTCACGACGACGGCGGCGTCTCCTCCTCGAGGGGATCAGTAAGACATGTGTTTGTGCGGATGAATTATTTTTTGCGGTGGGTGTGGGGGTGGGGTGGGGGAGGGGACAAAAAAACCAGCGAAAAAACGGTTGAAAGGGGTGGGACGAAAATAAACCGTGGATACTATTCGACCAACTCAGACATTAGGAGTAGAGATATCTATATCTATATCTATACTACTTAAAAAGAACATAAGATTCCCATTTCACCTTTCTTCGTATCACCCCTTCATCCAACCTTTCATGTATATGATATCAATGACCTTAATTTACTTATCTTCACTACAAGAAATATGTCAACTTATGACCTTCTCTTAGTGACCCCAGCTAAATTGGTTGTAAATCCACGGCCATTTCGCTTGGAGGGCTCAAACCCTGAAATTGCCTTACACCAAATGGTCATAAAGTAGACAAGAGTGGTCCATGACCTTATTTCTACCTGATTACGACCAATATAAGTGATCGTGAGGTTGTGAACTGGATGCATTGGTATTTATTGCTATGACTAGGTGCCACCTCATCAGTTTTGCCTATGTGTCATGTCCATGTGTCAATTTTTGCCCTAGGTTGTGAAGCAACCAATATTTCTGTCATTCCTAAAATTCCCAAAAAAATCTCATAAATTCTTTGGGTCATATCTTCGTCAAATATGTAAAAATCCTTCCTTGCCTAGTTCGAAACTAATTCAACAATATTCATTTTCCTATTCTGTTCAGAACATCACTTTGTGAAGGAAGTGCTATTTATATATTCTTGATTGCCCTCAAAATTGTTGGGCACTCTTTCCTATCCAAATCATTGCCTCATAACAAAATTCAACTCCATTTGCCTAGAAAATCTTCCTCGGCAAATTTCCAAAGGTTTTGTCCACCTAGAAGCATTGTGAGGGAAGTACCTTTTTTATATATATCCAAATGACATGAAATTTATACAGTTCCTTCACATGCCAAAATTATCACCCTCCTCCAAATTGCAGCTCAGTCAAATCATCTATGTGAGCCCAGGTTCAATTTATATTTTATGGCCAGATTGGCACGTTGCAAAGCAAGTGTTTTCTAGACCCCTCCTATTATCCTCAAACTTTTTGGGCACTCTTCCATACCCAAATCATTGCCACATGATAATATTCAGCTCCATTTTCCTGGTAAATCTTTCTTAGGAAATTTCCAAAGTTTCTACCTCGAGAGAAGCTTTGTGAAGTAAGTACTAGATAGGCTTACCCAAATGATCTAAAAACTTACCAGCGCATGACCATACCTATGTAAATTACCTACACCAATTTTGAGCTCATTTCATTCATCCAATCTCTCTCACTAGTTTTCCCAAGTTTCTGTCCATAGAAGAGCATTGTGAAGGAAGTACTACTTTGGCATGTCCAAATGGTATCAATTTTCTACAGTGCTTTCCTATGCCCAAATAACCATCCTCCACCAAATTTCAGCTCAATCCATTCATTATTTTGAGCCCAGCTTCAACATTCATATTTTTGTCCAGTGTGGTACTTTGCAAAGCAAGTACCACCTAGGCTCCTCCTTTTGAGCTGAAAATTTGTGAAGACATTCTCCTTAGTAGATGATCATCCTCAGCCAAAGCTCACGCCCATTGGCCATGTGAATTTCCCGTACCGCTAATCAAACACTTGGCTGCTAATTCATCTTTGAGCATAGGTCAGTCTCCTCATGAGATTCTTCTGTTGTAATTTTCTTCCTAGGACCTACTTGGGGAGTGCCCAACCCACTAGACATTCCTAGGCCTCCCAGCACTACTAGGAAAAGGGCTATAGATGAAATTGACACTAATGGCGCACTAGAGAAGTGGTGCGCCACTACTATATACTAATGGCGCACCATGTGGTGATGCGCCATTAGTGTGGAAGACACTAATGGCGCACCAGACACAAGGTGCGCCACTAGTAACATTTTTTTTCATTTTTCCAAACATACTAATGGCGTATCCAGGCAAAGTGCGCCATTAGTAGTTCTAACTAGTAATGGCGCACCAGCCATAGAGTGCGCCACTACTGTATTTTTTTATTCTTTTTTTGCAAAACTACTAATGGCGCACCGTTGCAAAGTGCGCCATTACTAGTTTAAACTAGTAATGGCGCACTATGCCATGGTGCGCCATTAGTATATATATAATTCTTTTTACTTTTTTGCAAAACTACTAATGGCGCACGGCCAGCAGGTGTGCCATTAGTATGTTGGGTTACTAATGGTGCATTGCTATGTGGTGCGTCATTGGTAACCTGGGACCAGCTAGATATTTTGGACAGCCACACCTACACACTCACTTTTCCCACTTCATTCCCTCCACCTCCTTCTCCAAGCTTGTCGGCTGCCTCCTCCTCCTCACCTCATTTGCACCATAGATTCATCAAAATTAAGTGGTGAAATTACCTTTTTTTGATAGGTAAGTAAGGGGAAAGCTATCTTCATGTTGTAGATCTACTTTTTTTCTCCCTAGCTCGCTCCAACAATGTGAACATGCACTTTTTGTGGCCTATCTAGATCTATGTATGTTTGTGGTGTTGCATATGTTTGTGGTGTTGCATATATGTTTGTGTTTGCAGGTACCGGTATTTGAAATGCGATAGTTGACAATATTTTGCCGGAATGTTGATTCATTTCCGTTTCGGCGAGAATTTTGGCACTATGCATTCTTTTTGGTCCTATTTTTAGGGAAAGTCATGCCAAATTTTTTCTTGGTTCTAAAATATTGTTTTGCTCTACCCCGCAGGCGACCATGGTCCACACGATGACCGAAGGCATCGTGAATAGGTTTTTGAGCTCTGCGAAGGCCGAGATGGTTCAAAAGAATGAGATGGAGATAAGATGTCCATGTCGAAGATGCAAGTTGAAGAGCCTTATTGCGGACCCGGATTCCGGGCAGGTGCGGGACCACCTGCTCTTGCGTGGTTTCATGGATGGCTACCGGTGGCAAGGTGATGAAGATGACTATGAAGTCGTCCACGGGGGCCGGGCAAGAAATGAGGAAGGGCAGCAAGACAACCACCGCGGCTCGGGCGGGCGAGAAGACGAAGAATCTCCAGGACATGATCACGACGGTGATGCTATACACAGTCATCATGTAGAAGATGCCGGACATGATGATGAGGAAGATGCCGGAGCAGACGAAGGGCATGATCATGAAGATGAAGATGCCGGTGGAGCAGACGACGATGGACCATCGATGGGCTGGGTGCAGGACCCTCATATTCAAGAGTTGCTTCTCAAGCAGACGGATAACGCAAGAGCTGCCGCCCGAGAGAAAGCCAAGCTGGATCAACTAGACATAGACGCGGTTACTCCATTGTATGAAGGATGCAGACCCGAGGATACCTGCGTGAAAGTAACGCTCATGGCTTTGGAGATGAAGGTAAAACACAAAATGACCGACGCATACTTCGATGAGAACATGCCATTCTGGCACGAATGTCTTCCCAAGGGGAACAAGTGCCCGACCAGTTTCAAGGAGGCGAAGAAAGTCGTGTGTCCTCTGGATTTACCGCACGTGAAATACCATGTGTGCATGAAAAACTGCATCATTTATCAGGGCGAGCACGCGGAGTCTACCATATGTCCGGTGTGCAGCGTCACTCGATACAAGAAGAGGAAGAAAGCTCCTCGAAAAGTGGTGTGGTACTTTCCAATCACTCCTCGTCTGCAGCTGTGTATCGCGGACCCTAAGGTAGCAAAGCTCCTGCATTGGCACGCGGATAGGGAGGAGAAGAAGCGAGAAGATGACGCAAATGATCCGGAGATAAATAAAAAAGACAAGATGCTGAGTCACCCTAAGGATGGGAGCCAGTGGCAAGCGTTGAACTTCGAACATCCAGAATTTGGGAAGGATCCAAGGAACATCGTGCTGGGCGCGAGCACCAATGGAGTCAATCCGTTTGGCATCCAGAGAAGCACACATAGCACCTGGCCTGTGTTTGTGTGGATGTACAACCTTCCCCCCTGGTTGTGCATGAAGAGGAAGTACATTCACATGAGTATGCTAATTGAAGGGCCGAAACAACCAGGGAATGACATCAATCTGTATCTGGGGCTGCTAAAAGAGGAGCTAGACACGCTGTGGAAAACGCCAGCAAATACGTGGGACGCCGTAGAGAAAGAATATTTCCCTATGAGAGCCGCACTACTCACGATGGTGCATGACTATCTCGGTTACGGATATCTCGCTGGGCAGGTGGTCCACGGATTTTTCTGGATGCGTCAGCTGCATGGATGACACAACGTATCGCCAGCTAGATAGAGATCTCGGGTCTTCGAAAACCGTGTTCATGGGACATCAAAGGTGGCTTCGCGACGATATGACCCATGGAGGAAACGCAAGGATCTGGTCGATGGTGAAACCGAACCCCGAAGACGCCCGCGTACGAGGAGTGGCGAGGAAATAGACGGGCTGTTAAAAAATTGGAAAGATTGCCCACTATTGGGAAAAAAGCAAAAGGCGCCAGAGCCGTTGCTGAATGTATGGAAAACGAGGTCTGTTTTCTGGGACTTGCCGTACTGGAAGATCCACCGTGTGCCTCACAGCCTTGATGCCATGCATATCACGAAGAACATGTGCGAGAGTCTGCTTGGTACCCTGCTCAACATGCCAGAGAGGACCAAAGATGGGCCGAAAGCAAGGGCAGACTTGAAATCAATGGGCATCAGGCAGGAGCTCCACGCTAATGATGATGATGATGATGATGAGGCAAAGCAGGACATAGAAAGTCATCACAAAGGCAAAAAGGCCAAGAAGACCGGAAATGACTACCCTCCCGTGTGCTTCACTCTAAGTCAGGAGGAGATCGAGCAGTTTTTCACCTGCCTCGTAGGAGTAAAACTTCCTTACGGTTACGCGGGGAACATAAGCAGATACCTAGACCCAGCGAAGCAGAAGTTCAGCGGGATGAAGTCTCACGACTGTCACGTGTTGATGACGCAGATACTTCCAGTTGCAATCTGTGGGATCATGGACGCGCACGTCCGTGAAATGCTATTTGGCCTATCCAACTTTTTCGACGTCATCTCTCGGAAGTCGGTTGGCGTGAGGCAACTCAGAAGGCTACAGGAAGAGATCGTGGTGATACTATGCGAGCTTCAGATGTACTTCCCGCCCGCATTCTTCGACGTTATGGTGCATCTGCTGGTCCATATCGTGGAGGATATCATCCAACTCGGGCCGACGTTCCTGCACAGCATGATGACATTTGAAAGGATGAATGGTGTCATCAAAGGATACGTTCGCAACATGTCACGTCCAGAGGGAAGTATAGCCAGGGGCTTTCTGACCAAAGAGTGCATCTCCTACTGCACGAATTATCTAGGCATCGAGAACCCCGTTGGTCTGCCCGTCAACAGGCACCTCGGCAGGCTCGCTGGATGGGGTCACCGAATGCATGTCGACTTCGAGGGTCGACTCACCGACTTTGAAAGAGCAAACCTAGTCGCGCTACAACACATAGACGTGGTCGATCCTTGGGTGGTAGAGCAGACGTACAATGATCGAGGCCAACAGAGGACGGACGGAGATATAATCAAAGAGCACAACTCATGTTTCACGCGTTGGTTCAAGCAGAAGCTTCTGTCGTACCCTTTACATGAGGATTCTTCCGCAGAAGAAGAACTCATATTGGCCTTGTCACAGGGCGCCGAGCACAACCTGATGACCTATGAAGCGTATGATATCAACAGCTACACATTCTACACCGAGGACAAGGACATGAAGAGCGATGGTTATCAGAACTCCGGCGTAATGATGGAATCCTACACCGGTAACGACAAGGACAGATACTACGGAAGGATCGAGGAGATCTGGGAGCTGAGCTACGCTGGAGAGAAGGTCCCGATGTTCCGTGTCAGATGGGCCAAGAGCGTCTTAAAAGAAGACCGGTATTTCACCACCATGGTTATACCCAAAGCCAAATCCAAGACCGCGGGCGCAAACGTCACCGCGAAAAATGAGCCATGGGTACTGGCTTCCCAAGTGGACCAATGCTTCTTCATTACCGACCCGTCAAAGCCCAGTCGTGTTGTCGTGAGGAGAGGCAAAAGGAAGATCATCGGAATGGATGGAGTAGCCAATGAGCAAGACTTCGACAAGTACGGCGACCCAAAGATCGAACATGACGATGACGATGAAGTAGCAGCATACACCACAAGAAGAAGCAGGACCACCCTACCTAAAGGACGTCCGTTCCACAGAGGAACTCCATTTGCGAAAAAGAAGGGCAAGAAGATTGTGAACAGATAGCTAGCTAAGATCGATTGTATTTATAACAAATTTTCAAATAACAAATTTCATGATATTTTTTTAAAAATTATTACTGTTTTTATAAAAAATTATTACTGTTTCATATTCATATTCATTTTCTAAAAAATAATAAAAAAATGTAGACTACAATTGTTGTTAAACAACAATTATTACTGTTTTTATAAAAAAATATTACTGTTTCATATTCATATTCATTTTTTAAAAAATAATAATAATAAAATAGACTAATGGCGCACCGACCTGGTGGTGCGCCATTGCTATCTAAAAAAAGATTTCTAATGGCGCACCGACGGGGGGTGCGCCATTGCTATCTAAAAAAAAGATTTGTAATGGCGCACTGACGGGGGGTGCGCCATTACTATCTAAAAAAAGATTTCTAATGGCGCACCGCCACGGGGGGCTCCATTAGTAAGCTTCCCCCTAGCTAATTCCTCCCTCTCCCTCGCCAGATCCCCTTCGTCCCTCTCTCCCTCGCCAGATCCACCCGCGCGCCCCGACCCACGACGCCGCCGCCCCGACCCA
>NC_041386.1:590416733-590422092 GCF_002162155.2 Triticum dicoccoides
GCCTGCACCGGGGCTGACGGCCCCTTATCTGTCTCGCAGGGAAAGGTCTCCAGCGCCTCTACGACACCGACGCCTCCACCGTCTACAGCGTCTGCGCCTTCTTCCACCTCCGGCCACCGCGGCCTCATCGTCGATCCACGTCACCTCGTCAACCCCGGCCCCGCACGAGCTCGCCATCGTCTTCCTCTCGGTGAGCTGCACCGTACGCCCCCCCGACCCTCCTCCTCCCCTTGCCCCTCCTCCTCCTCCCCTTTCCCTGATTATAGTTAAAATCAACATTATTGCACTAGTGACTGAGTGCTTCTGCCAAGTTTTAGTTGAGTGCTTCATAAAATTCCCGCTCTTCTTGCCTGTTATTCCTAGTTTTAACAATATAATGCTTGCAACCCTGCTGTGCTTATCAGACATGTTATCTTTCAAGTATTAGTGCCCTAATTGGACTGCTGTTGGAGTGCTTAGTTATCAAACTGTTTCTTCTCCAGCCCTGCATAGTGTTGATTCCAAACAGTTTCTTTCTCCAGCCTGAGTTGTTTTCTAGGGTATTGGCCGGGTCCAGTAGAGTTTCATGTTTTATCTATCTGCTCTCATTCTCTTCATGTTTTTATTTCTGAACCACGTGAAGTTACGAATGTTATATGGGTACATTTCATAAGTCTACCTACTGTATGGGGAGCCGTTGTGGCCTTTTTAATGCCATAATTTCGCTAGAGAAGCAAGCATACCCAGCTCAAAGTTTGCCTGACAAACAATGGTGCCACTGCCATTGTTGTGGAGAGAAAACCTATGGGGACGTAGCAAAGGCCATCACTGCTGAGGGATGAAGGACGTCCATCCGGCTCCTATGAAGGGGCCTGGAAGACTCGGATCCCTCGCACTCAGTTCATTGCAGCAGTAGAATAATTCTTGATTCTTCTCAATCCCATGCAGCTCATTCAGGTAGGACGTGATCACTACTTGAATATGTGGATGATCTTCATTCATTCATAACTAAGGAACATGACACAGAGTTTTGTAAAACTTAAACATGCTGCCAATCTTGTGGCCATGGTAGGTCATGTCATTGCGCTTAATTAGAGTTGCATTGTCTTCTTTTTAGTTTCTTGATTGATTGGCATTTCTAGTTGTGCACTCACCTTAACTAATCTTGTATTTGTAGTTGAGGAACAATCTGCTACCATGCATGCTTCAGGCCCTATTAGATTTAAGCGGTGTGTTATATTTAAGCAAGTTCTTATAGTGATAATGTTGTTTATATATGTTGTAAAGTTTGTGAGATGTTGCTCCTACCATCCATTATGCAAGGCTTGCCAATTTGGCTTGAATTGAATAGGAATGATGTTGTGTTGTGGTTGTTATAGTTGAGGGTCAAAAGTAGGGGTTAGCTTTAACATGACTCGCTAGTGCTTTCATCACAGAACACATTCTTTGAAAAGGGGATATTCTGAAGTCGATGCTTTCTCGGGATGGGAATAATAGTCTGAAATACACATGATGGAAACCTTTGTTGATTGTGATCTCTGCACATGTTTAATGTCTATGCTGTTGTGCGGCTGTTATGTGTGTCTATGTCGGTGAGCTTGTGTTATGCACTTCTGCGTTTTGATGTCCCCCCTTACCTTAGTTTTTTCATCTCACCGGTGTTTGATACCGGTGATTATCTTAGTCCTTGTTGGTGTTTTCCCCATTCCTGGGTTTTTTTAGAATCCTGCGAGTAAAAGAGGCCCCGAGTTCTCTCTTCACTTGTGTGGTGATTGTCTTGGTCCTTTTCATTTTTGTCATGGCATTCTTGAGGTGCTGATGTGTGTGAGGGCATGAACCATGATCAGGTTGAGTTCAGATTTCATTAGATTAGATGGATTATCATGCCTTGTGTCCTGATAGTGTAACAGTAAACTGCTTTACTCTTTGAACCATTGCTCGCAGCTGATAGTGTAACAGTAAACTGCTTTATCTTCACTTGTGTCCTGATATATTTTTTCAGTGTCCTTTATTGGTGGTTCTATGATGTAGTCCAGATGAAACCAATTGCATGCATTGAGAAATAGAGTATTAAAACAGAACTTGACGTGGTTTTCCACTTAGCTGAAGAATAAAATAGACCACATATCTGGGAAGTAGATTGATATAGGACAGCTTATTCAGGGGCTCGAGCTTGTATAGGACAGCTTACACATGATATGCTTGTGCTAGGTTGTTCTACAGTTCAAGATTTACTCCTTAACTGAATTCTGTAACTAACAAACCTAGCTCTTGCAAGTAACAACATGTTCAAGATCAAGGCCGACAGTATGTTCTGACAGTATAAGAGTAGGAATTCTATGTTGTTTCTAAAAGCTCTACAATATCCAGATTTTATGATATTTCTACATCCAGTTTTTGTGGTTAGATATCTGACAGTATAAGAGTATGTTCTGATAGTATAAGAGTACACTAGTGCAGGACCGGGCAATAGCACCGGTTCGTAAGGCCCTTTAGTGCCGGTTTAGGAACCGACACTAACGTTTCGGCACTAAAGGCCCCCCCCCCTTTAGTACCGGTTCAGCACGAACCGGTGCTAAAGGGAAACCACGTGGCACGAGCCAGCTCCGGGGGCCGGGAGCCCTTTAGTACCGGTTGGTAACACCAACCGGTACTAAAATGTTTGGGGGTTTTTTGGTTTTATGGTTTCTTTTTCTTTTAATTTTGTGTTTTCCATTTTAATTCTTTTTCTTTTGCTTGTATTTTACGGTACTACACATTGTACACATTATGCATATATATATAAATAAATAGAATTTCTAGTAGAACCAATCATGTATATATCATCAATGTCTCACAAACCATATTAATTCACAGATACACACATGTATAGCTATATACAATTTCTCCTACATATGCATGTTGCCTTCGGAGCCAGTGGCATTATCCTAATTGGTGCCTTCGGAGCACGATGACAATTGGAAGTGGTTCATGGGGGCGGTAGCGGGTAATAGTATTCTCCCTTCGGATTTATGACCTGGTCGAGCAAAAATCCCGCTATTTCCTCTTGAAGTGCTTCTACGCGCTCCATTTCTAGGAGCTTGTCCCGCACCTCTTTGAACTGTTAAGAAGGAGATCAATATGCATGTGTATTAGTTGTGTGACTAGATATCGATAATGGTGTAAAAATTGTGAATAGTGTTCTGACAAGCGTACCCATTCCTGTCTTTGAGATTTGCTCCTTTCGGACGCCATCATGCGAATGTTCTCGCAAACGCAGAATGCACACAAATCAGTCCCCTGCGCCTGCTTCAGGGCCTTTATTACGAGAATGGAATTTAATTTGATAAGATAATAATTAATCAAGCATGATAATTAAAGAGATGGCAACTAGCTAGCTAGCTAGTACTACTTAATTACTTACCTTGGATCGAAACCATTTCAGCTTTGGTTTCCATTCGCCTTCCGTGACGCTGATGAACCTTGCCCAAGCCTTGCCCGCCGACAAAGAAAATGAATAAAGGGGTTATTAAATAGTTCATATCATGAAATGACGAATTATGAAATAGGCCGAGATATATAGTTAATAATGATTGAAATTACCTGTTGACTATCCCAAACAAGATGTTATAGTCACTTTGTTTTTTAAGTAGCGAGTCCAGTATTTCAACTGTTCCGGCGTCAACTTTAGTGATACACAAGATCCAGTGAAATCTGCATGCACACACGTTTGCATGTCTTAATTAAGCGGGCATATGTAAGAAAAACATGTAGCTAGCTAGCTAGTAGGCAAAAATAGAGAATTTGTAGTACAAGAAAGTGTGACTCACTGGAAGTTGTAAGGAAGTAGTATATCTTCATTGTATTTGAGGCGCTTCAAGAACTCTAGCATGTTGTCCTCTACCTCTTTTTCTTGATGCTTGTTTATTTTCCATGTGTATTCATTAACGGTGTTTGGGTCAATGAACCCAATGCCATAGCATACACCTTTTCTCATTTCATACATCTTCATCCTGCATAATACCACAAAAAAGAATATAGTGAGGATAATTACAGGTAATGATTGATCAAAAGGATCACTACAGCTAGCTTGAGACTTAAATTACAGAAAGAAATCACTTACAGACAATAGCAACTGACGATAGATTTGTCGAGTGCGTCTTGATTGTATAACTGAAACAGTTCAGGATACTCAACGGCCACAGCTTTCTCATGGTAGTAATCATCCTTCTTGACATACACCATGAGGGACTCTCGATTGGATCTCTTGGTAATGTCCATGTACCATTGATGCAATTCATACATTCTCGTTGGGAGCTTGTTGACATCTTCTGGCTCGACCAAAGGTTCGCCCCGGACATATTTCCGTTTTATTTCCTCCTCTGTAATCCCAGGCATGTCCTCGATCTCGAGGAGTTGTCCAACAGTGATCTTGAGTTCTTTAGCCTGCATTATATGCTCCTGGGTTATTACCACATCGCCCACCTCGGGAACGTAAACTGTTTGGCCAGAATAATATTGGGCGCGCGTACTGTCACGTGTTGTTGGCGGCACAACAAGCAGGGGCATCGATTACGCCGCCTGTTTTCCCAGCTGGGCAACAGTTTTCCCGCATTTTTTGACAGCTGCTTATTGTTTGCTCGAGCTCGAGCTCGCCTCCTTCTGTAGACGTCGTCGATGTAACTTCCTGATGTGGCGCTCATAGTCTATGTCAACAGGCTTAGGAGCTGGTGGTTGAGCCATACGAATGAAGTGGTCAACTACTTCCACAGGCACTTTCTCCCTTGGCGGCGGTGGCGGTTTCGTTCCAAAATGGGCGTCGAGTTCTGCCTGCACTATGGCATTGGTTTGCTCCTCGGTCCTGTCGTAAGCCCTCACAGGAAGAGGAGTAGTGAGGTTTGGACCATATTTATATCGCTTGCCTCCGCCTGTACTTCCTGTACTATGACCTCGACTCGTACCGCTACGCACCATAGCTGCAGGGTGTCTCTTCTGCGATTGCTGAGGCGGCGGAGACGGCTGACGGGGCTGAGTTGGACGAGGAGGAGTGGCCTGAAGCTGTGCCGGACTTGAAGTGGCCCGAGGTTGTGCCGGACTTGGAGGAGGAGTGGACATCTGACGTTGTGTCGGACTTGGAGGAGGAGTGGCCTGACACTTTGCCGGACTTGGAGGAGGAGGAGTGGCCTCACGCGTTGGTGGACTTGGAGGAGCGGGAGTCTGCTGACTCGGTGGCGGACTTCGAAAGATGATGCAATCCTTTCTCCATAGGATGACACGATGTATGGCCTCTCCCAATATGTGCGTGTGTGTGTGTGTTCATCATGCTTGTGTGTATGGGCTCGGGGAGGGGCGGCGCCCATGGTGGCCACCGGGGGCGAGGGAGAGGGGTTAGAGGGGGAGA
>NC_041386.1:590423054-590535089 GCF_002162155.2 Triticum dicoccoides
CGGGGCGGCGACGTGGGGACGGCGCGACAGGGACGGGCCCGGGGCGGCGACGGAGACGAGGGCGGCAACGGCGACGGGGGAGGCGACGGGGACAGGGGCGGCGACGGGGATGAGGGCGGCGACGAGGATGGGGGCGGCGACGGCAACGGCGCGCGACGGGGGCAGCGTAGGACGGGGGCGGCGACGACGTCGATCGATCGGGAAGAAACAGAGGGAGAATGAAATTTTTCGAAGTGATGTATATATAGAAGGCACCAACCGGTACTAAAGGCCTGTTTTGGCCAGGCCAAGCGGCGGGAAGCACCCCCCTTTAGTACCGGTTCGTGGAACCAACCGGTACTAAAGGCCCCCCCTTTAGTACCGGTTGGTGCCACGACCCGGTACTAAAGGGTGTGCGCTGCCAGGCGAGGGGCACAAAAGTTTAGTCCCACCTTGCTAGCCGAGGGGCACTCGCACCTGCTTATAAGCCCCGTCGTCGCTGCTGTCTCGAGCTCCTCTCTTAAGCAGGCCTTCTGGGCCTACCTCTTTTGCGATGCCCTGTTGGGCCTACTCGGCTAGCGGGCCTGCATCCTGGCCCAACTTGAATTTGGGTTTCTAGTCGTATGCAGGCCGCTGTGGCCCAGTAGGTGGGCTTTTTTTTCTTTTTTTTTTTTGCTTTATTTATTTTTGTGAATAACTTAACTTTGAAAATAGATTTTCAGTGATTCTTTTTCTTATGTTTAATATTAGTGTGTTTTATCATTATATTCAATTTGGTAATGCTTAGGTTATTTAAAAAATGAAATGCCTTTGTAACGGCTGAGTTTTCGTCCAAAACCCTGATACTTCGAAACAGATTGTCCATTTTGTACACGAAGTGCATCCAGTTTTTGCGGTAACCCTCTCTACTTTTTTGCACATGCTATGTGGGTGAAACTATGATACCATGCCAACTTTCATCCTTTTCTGAGTTCATTTGAAATGCTTTTCAATTTCAGGGTCATTTAGCTGAAAAAATCAGTAAATGCATGAAAGAATTTGCTTGCACATAAATTTCTTCGCGTTTCAAATGCCAAAACACATAACTAGCTACCCTAACTATTACAGAGATTCCCTCCTGGATGTGAAACACAGAAGAAAGTGATGATAGTTAAGCCGATCACATCCCAGATCTTTGTGTGTGAAACTTTTTCTTCGCGTGTGTCCTTTTGCGTCGTAGCCATGGAAAATCTTCATCATTTAACGGGATGCTCGGGTCAATATTCACTGTGAATGGAGCAATTTCATCAAACTTTTCATAATCTTCTGACTTGTCTGTCTTGTCATCCACTCCCACGATGTTTCTCTTCCCAGAAAGAACTATGTGCTGCTTTGGCTCATCGTACGATGCATTCGCTTCCTTATCTTTTCTTTTTCTTGGCTTGGTAGACATGTACTTCACATAGAGAACCTGTGCCACATCATTGGCTAGGACGAATGGTTCATCTGCATACGCAAGATTGTTGAGATCCACTGTTGTCATTCCGTACTGCGGGTCTTCCGTTACCCCGCCTCATGTCATATTGACCCATTTGCACCGAAACAAAGGGACCTTCAAACCACGTCGATAGTCAAGTTCCCATATGTCCTGTATATAACCATAATATGTTTCCTTTCCCGTCTTGGTTTCTGCATCAAAGCGGACACCACTGTTTTGGTTGGTACTCTTCTTATCTTGGGTGATCGTGTAAAATGTATTACCATTTATCTCATACCCTTTGAAAGTCATTATATTCGAAGATGGTAACTGGGACAGCAAGTACAGGTCATCTTTATTAGAGGTGTCATGCATGGTACGTGCTTGCAACCAGCTGGCGAAACTCCTGGTTTGTTCACGTGTAATCCAGTCATCAGACCGCTCCGGGTGTTTGGAGCGTAGCAAATTCTTGTGTTCATCCATATACGGAGCCACCAAGGCGGAATTCTGTAGAACTGTGTAGTGTGCTTCAGTGAGAGAATGTCCGTCCATACATATTATTTGTTCCCCTCCTAGCGTGCCTTTTCCATCCAGTCTGCCCTTATGCCGTGATTCAGGAACACCAATCGGCTTAAGGTCAGGAATAAAGTCAATACAAAACTCAATGACCTCCTCATTTTGACGGCCCTTAGAGATGCTTCCTTCTGGCCTAGCACGGTTATGAACATATTTCTTTAAGACTCCCATGAACCTCTCAAAGGGGAACATATTGTGTAGAAATACAGGACCCAAAACGTTAATCTCTTCGCATAGGTGAACTAGGACGTGCGTCATGATGTTGAAGAAGGATGGTGGGAACACCAACTCGAAACTGACAAGACATTGCACCAAATCATTTTGTAACCTTGGTATGATTTCTGGATCGATTACCTTCTGAGAGGCATGCATGTATCTTCTGCACCTCTAACCCTAGAGGGCAGACAACCTTCTTTGCTTCGTACGTACTCTCGAGCAATTCGTTGTCCTTTGGAAGCATATCCTTTATCATTACCAGCAACTTTCCAAATCCCTTGTCAGATACACCATTCTCTGCCTTCCATTGCAGCAATTCCAGTGTGGTGCCCAGCTTTTTCTTGTCACCTACGCAATTCGGGCACAACAATTTTTTGTGATCCTCTAACATGCGCTGCAACTTCTTCTTCTCCAAATCACTTGCGCAGTTTCTCTTTGCATCGGCAATGGCCCGACCTAGATCATCAATGGGCTCATCTGATGCCTCTTCTTCAGCTTCTTCCCGCATTGCCGGCTCAGCTTCTTCCCGCATTACCGGCTCAGCTTCTTCCCCCATTGTTGTATCATCGTATTCAGGGAACCCATGGCCAGGATAGCTGTCGTCGTCCTCTTCTTCTTCATTGTCTTCCATCATAATCCCTCTTTCTCCGTGCTTGGTCCAAACATTATAATGGGGCATGAAACCGGACTTAAACAGGTGAACGTGAATGGTTCTTGAAGTAGAGTAATTGTGACCATTCTTACAGCGAGCACATGGACAAGGCATAAAACCATCCGCCCGCTTGTTTGCCTCAGCCGCAAGCAGAAAAGTATGCACGCCCTCAACGAACTGGGGAGAGCATCGGTCATCGTACATCCATTGTCGGCTCATCTTCATTACACAACACCGAATAGACCAAATTAATACAAGTTCATACAACACTTAAATGCAACAAACAAATAACTCTCAAGCTAAAGCATTTAAATGCAACAACAAATACGATCAAGATCGCAACTAAGGTAACAATGGATCCAACAGCATAATGATACCAAGCCTCACTATCGATGGCATATTTTCTAATCTTTCTAATCTTCAAGCGCACTTTCTCCATCTTCATCTTGTGATCATCGACGACATCGGCAACATGCAACTCCAATTCCATCTTCTCCCCCTCAATTCTTTTCAATTTTTCTTTCAAGTACTTGTTTTCTCTTTCAACTAAATTTAACCTCTCGGCAATAGGGTCGGTTGGAATTTTTGGTTCACATACCTCCTAGAAAAAATTTCTATGTCAACTTGATCGTCATAATTTGTCATAAACACGAAATGCAACTAGTTTTAAAAGAGAATATACATACCACATCCGAATCATAACAAGGACTAGGGCCGACGGGGACGGATATCAAAACCATGGCACTATATGTATAACAAACAACGTACGGGTAAGATAATTATACGAGTAACTATATATCCAAATCACACAAACATCAATTTTTATATAAAATCTCATGAACTAGAGGCTCACCACAAGGTGGTGCCGGCGACGGGACGGTGCGGGCGATCGACGGTGGCTACGATGGAGATTTAGAAGGCACTAAGTAAACCACACCTACATATGCAAACTAAGTGTTATTTTTGACCTCAAATTGCATATAAATCAAATATTAGCACATAT
Organism: Triticum dicoccoides; assembly: GCF_002162155.2. NCBI lineage: Eukaryota > Viridiplantae > Streptophyta > Magnoliopsida > Poales > Poaceae > Triticum > Triticum dicoccoides. The sequence goes on from NC_041386.1 coordinate 590,426,937, forward strand.
ATATATAAACTCACAAATTAATCACTATATAAAGCATTGCAAGAGCTAATCTAGCAATGAGAGATGAAAGGACAAAGTTGCTAACCTTTGTGATCATTTGAATGGATGGGGGCCTTCAAATCTTGACAAATTTTGGGCAAAATGTGTGATGAGCTCGAGAGGAAGAGGGGAAGAACAGAGAGGAGAGGGGAAAGGGGAAGAACAGAGCGAGCTCGGGTGGACGAAGGGTTTATGTAGGACGACCTTTAGTACCGGTTCGTGCCAAGAACCGGTACTAAAGGGGCTGGAGGGGCACCTGTCTGACAACATCCTGCCACCACTCTCATTAGTACCGGTTCGTGGCACGAACCGGTGCTAAAGGTTCGCCACGAACCAGTACTAATGAAAGCGGCCCGGCTAGCCGTTGGAACCGGCACTAATGTATACATTAGTGCCGGCTCAAATACAAACCGGCACTAATGTGCTTCACGTTTGACCCTTTTTCTACTAGTGGTAGTATATCCAGTTTTTGTGGTTAGATATCTGAATTGAGAAAAAACATAGCTTTTGCGGTCTCTAAGGCAAAACTTGCTACTCCATATACAACTAATACTACTACTTGACAAGATACTACTCCATATACTACTAATACTACTACTGTATTTCATTTCAAAGTTCAAAATGCTGGTACCGAGATTTTCATTTCCAATGAGTGATGTTTTTCCTAGTAGTAGAAAAAACATAGCAACTTCTCTGATTTTATAAAGTTGTTCTTATATGGGTGAAACTTCACTTGTTTTTAGGCTAGTGCAGGGTGTTGCTTCTTCTGTATGGGCCAACCATGTCACAAATAAATTGTTCCTTCTTCTGTATTTGACAAGTAATGACTTGCAAAGCTGATGATCATCTTGCTAGTTTGCTGGGTTTTGTCTCCGACCATTGTGTCGTGATGAATTTGCAGGTACCCCGAGAGGCCCTTGAGTTTGCCGGAATGTCGATTAACTTCCGTTCCAGCAAATTCGGGTACTCCATATGTCCTATTTTCAGCAAAGGTCATGCCGAAATTTTCCATGAATTTTAGCATGACTTTGCTAAAAATAGGACATATGGGGTACTTGCGACTAATGCATGGGTCGGGGTATCTTAGTACTTAGTTAAGTAGGATCAACTGCCCCGCCATTCTTGCTGCATTAAACCATAGGTGGCAATAGAGCCAAGTGATTAGGCCCAACTTAGAATTCTCCTTAGCATCAATAAACCCTAGATGATAAACCCAACATAGGTGGCAATAGAGCCAAATGATTAGTGCCAAGTGATTAGGCCCAACCTAGGGTGCCTCAGCATCGATAAACCCTAAATGATGAAAACTTAACTTGGCTTCTATATAGGATGCCTCGGTGTCGATGAGAACCTAAATGATGTACGCTTAGGCTTTTAGGGTGCCTTGGCGTCGACAAACCCTAAATGATAAAAGCTTAGCTTTTAGGATGCCTCGGTGTCGACAAACCCTAAATGATGAGACCATGATCTTGTTCCTTGAAAATAACCAACTTTTTGACCAAACTTTTTTCCTATTTAGAGTGAAACATGGCCCACAACGATGAGGCTGGCGGTTCGAGCGGCAAGCCATTCTGGGAGCTGTCCCAGGAGTTGGAGGAAGAACCTCACCGCTATGAGGACGCTGCGGAAGACACCGATCCTGACTACACAACCACTAGTGGCGTTGGGGATGACACCACTGATGGCGCCGCCGAGGATGCCACCACTGATGATGGCGGCGCACGCACAGATGGCAGCCAACCGAAGAGGCAACGGAAGGACCGGCGCCCGAGCGTGCTCGGCACCGTCAGGGAGGAATTTACTGAAGTGAACTCCGACGGGCATCCGACGGCGCCCAAACAAGTAGTCAAGGGGTACTCGGTTCAGCTCGGGTGCATTCTCCGGAGCACCGTCTCGATCAACACCGAGAACCTAAGGCATAAGGACCGAGGGAATTTGTGCAGCCTCCTCTTCACGAAGCTACACGAACGATACAAGTTCCCCGCTGAGTTTGCAAACACACGCCTCTCAGGGAATAAAGTGAACAGTGCCGCCCTCACGAAGATGAGCATGGCCCTGTCTACTTGGAGAAGCACGGTGAAGGCAATGATTGATAAAGGTGATAGTTATGACAAGATCAAGGAGAAATATCCTTTGATGAGCGAAGATGACTACAAGGAGTTCAAGATCAAGTGCGAGAGCAGCGCAACCTCCGAATCAAGTCAGTGGGGGAAAGAAATGCGGCAGTTGAACTTAGGGGTCCACCAACTCGGTCCCGGCAGTTACAGAGTGGCGGAGCCTATATGGGACAAGGAGGACGCGGAGCGTGCCGAGCAAGGCCTACCGCCCCGCTTCGAGAAATACAGTGACAAGCAGACCAGGAATTTTCTCAGGGCCCGGTACAAGGAGGACCCGGTAACAAAGGAGCTTACCACAGATCCGAAGACCAAGGAGCTTGAGCCTGTTCTGGTAAGGAATACACCCTCGCGTAATTAGCTCCATATGGTTGCATTCTAATTAATCCCCAATATTTCTAAATGGTTCACATTCCTTCCGCAGGACAAAGAAAGCAGTAGCGCGGGGTCGTCTCAGAGCTCCCCTTTCGACACCCCTTTGAATAGGGCGTTGAACGTAATGAAAAATAAGGATAAGCTCAGTGAGCCGACGTCAGCTGGTCGTGTGGCCGGCAAAGACTTGTCCACAAAATGGTCGTCATACTATACCGCTGGTGGGCGAAAGGAGAAAAAGACCAGCTCGGAAAGCCAGTCGCGCGAGGTTGAAGCACTCAAGGCACAAGTGGCACGGATTCCGGAGCTTGTCCAAGAGCAAGTGGAACAACAACTGGGAACGAAGCTCAACGCCATGGTGCCTACGTTGATTCATGGGCTAACGACATGGATTGTGGGTGGCCAACAGGGGCCTCCCCCGGTTCCCAGCTTCACGGCCAGCAACTCGCACAGCGCGTAGGCGGCGCCATTGGTGTCTCCGGCGGAGGCGGTATTCGTGTCTCCGGCGCCGGCACGGGCATTGGAGCTTAATGCACCCGGGTGTACGCCGGCCGGCACCTCGCCAGCAAGCGGCCCCTCCGTCAATAGCACGCCCGCCGTTGGCGCTGCCTCGACATTAGCCGAGCTCGACGGCATCACGGTAACTAAGCCTCTCGGCCGATGACTTCATCTCCTTGCCTTTGACTGGGCATCCCTGACGCCCTACATGTTTTCGCAGGGCGCCGCTGACGTTCCTTCCACTCTCTTGCACTTCGTGGGAGGCGAGTTGGTCGATGTCGCCAAGGGCAGAATCGTTCAACCGGGCAATCCCATGTTCCACGGTAATCCGATGCCACCCATAGTGTATAGGGTTGAAGTGGTTCGGGTGCTGCCAGGCTGGGACGAGCTGTTACCTCCGATTCGACCCGCTGGGGCCGACGAAGAAGATGAGATGACCCTCAGCGCCTGCGTAAGCTGGCCCCTGCTTTGGCCGAAGAGCCAGTTTCGTTTGGGGGCGGGGGACACCACCCCACAGACAAGACCGCCAGTCGTGCCGGCGCCAAGCCATGGCAAGAACGCCGCAACGCTACCGGACATGCCGGACATCCCTATGGCACAGGATCCGGACATGCATATGGCACAGGATCCGGACGACGACGACAACGACGATGGTACATTCACCAACGTCGATAAGTACTTTGCCGAACATGGGTACAATGACGAGTTCTACGGGCCTCCTTCTCAAGAACCCAACCAAGACGACCGCGATCTAGCTGTTACGTCGGAGAAACCCAGTTGCAACAGGCGTCGGCTGGCGTTCAGTTCTCAGGAGACGCCTCCAGCTGCCGCCTTCACCGAGCCTCAGATAGCTGAGGTGCGAAATATTATCAGCCCCAACACGCTCAAGAAGGCGGTCTGTGAGCAGAACTCGGTCCCATTACAGCAGATCAAGAAGAAGAGCCGGAAACGGAAGACTAAAAAGGGCGCCGGTGCGAGCCAGCCGGCACCGAGTACGATCCGTGCTTAGGACGGGCCACCTTCACCTAAGGATATCTCGAGGAGGGTGCATGTGGCGGGTAGGGCGATGCTACCGACAAATATGCTCAATGCTACAACCGGTGCTATGCGGAGTCTGCACGACAGTGTTCTTTCTTTGAAGAAGCGGCATCTCAGAGAGAATGTTGTGGCATACCCGGTTTTCGTGGCCAAGGTGCCAGAGGGCAAGGGCTTTGTGGATGGCGACATCGGGGGTACGATCGTCCAGCAGTTTGAAGACATCTTTGCTATGTAACCTTCACCCGCTGCACTACACCTTCGTTCGGCTGTTTTTGCTGAGTATGGAGATGCGGATCATTAGAGATAAGACCCCGGACATCGTGATAGTCGACCCCTTCTACATGCGTGCCAAGCTCTTGAGCAGCGCTGGGGACCACCAAGTCGCGAGTTCACACCTCGAAGGCGTCATTCTGGCAAACCCAGATAAGGATAACTTCCTTGTGGCTTACTTTCCCGAGTAAGTCATCCCTTAACCGTCCCATAACATATGATTTCTTAGATTTCGATCGTTCTTTTTTTTTCTAACATTCCGTGTTCTGTGCAGTGACACACATTGCACACTCATCCTCTTAAGCCTGAAATATTCCATGGCCACGTATTTCGACCCGAACCATGACTCCAAGATAGACTACACAAATATCAAGAAAGTTCTTGATGATGTTCTCCCCGGCTATGCCAAATCTGGAGGCACCTTCACCAGGGCAGTTCGTAAGTACGGCAAGCACGTGTTCGCCCACAATACGATGTTTTGCAGCGTCAAGCAGCCGCCTGGCGGTCAGAAGGATGCCCACTATGCCCTCCATCACATGGGGGCGATCGTAAGGGATCATCATCACCTTCTGCTACCAGATAATCTCAAAGATTGGGCCACGAGCTTGTCGGCAATCCAGGACGCGGACATCAGACAAGAATTCTTTCGCATCCAGTCGGAGTTTGCGGACATCATCCATCAAGACGTCCTTCATACCTCGGGGCAGTTCTACCTCAGATATCAACCGTCCAACAGTGAGATAGACAGAACGCTACAAATGCAGGCTGACAACGCCCGCGATTTCATGACCATCACGACAGATGGCGGCTTCATCCACGCTCCTGTCCCATGAGTCGAGTCAAAAGTAGTGATGTGTAGTTCTGAAACATTGATTGGCTCATGTTGTAATTAAACTTTAATGAATTGTATGTCTCTTTGGTTTGGATAGTCGTTCAACTTAGATGTAATCGATGCTATTTATTAGTAGGACCATGAATCGTGCTATTAATGTCTTGCTTTTCTCTTCTGATCCTTTTGTTGCATACTTATATATTGCTTATGTATTGCCGGTTGTTTGGCTTGTGCATAGGGATGCTATCGTATGTCGTGTACAAGGGTAAGGTTCCCAAAGTCTACGACGACTGGGAGGAGTGTCGGAGACAGGTTCACCGTTTCAGCGGTAACAGTTACAAAGGGTACACCACTAGGGCGGAGGCGGAATCTAGATACGCCCGCTATCTAGCGGGAGAGATGAGGGAGCATTGGAGGAACCGGATGAAGACCAATTTCATCGCGATGATGCTCATCGTGACGACCGCAGCTCTCTTCTATGTGATGGTAGTTTAGATGATCGATATCGACTTGTAATGTGAAGACAAACTCGATACTCGCGGTCTCGAGACTTGTAATATTTTATCTTTGTTCGGTCTTTTGAATTCGGAGACTAATATGATGAATTGTATTCGGAGACTAATCTTCTATTGTATTCGATGAATCTGCTGTTGCTGTGTGCTGTTGTCTATATTCTGTCCAATAATATATTTTGTAACCTGTGCAAAAATCAGAAAAGTAAAAAAACCTAATATTCATACTAATGGCGCATCACATCAAGGTGCGCCATTAGTATGCCAAAGGATACTAATGGCGCATCACTACAGAGTGCGCCATTAGTATGCCAAAGTATACTGATGGCGCATCACCCCACAGTGCGACATTAGTATGCCAAAGCACATGGTTAAATATGCCCCCCTGGGAGGCATACTAATGGCGCATGGTGTTCTATACTAATGGCGCACTATATGGTGCGCCATTAGTATACCAGATACTAATGGCGCACCAGTGGTGTGCCATTAGTAAAAAATACTAGTGGCGTGATACTAATGGCGCACCAGTAGTGCACCATTAGTAGGCAAAACTGGTGCGCCATTAGTAGGCCTTTTCCTGGTAGTGCAGAACACATGTCAACGCCAAGGTCACGCGGTGACCACGCGGCGGGCATGCGAGTTTACACGCTTTGGAGTTGGGGCCCTGGGCCACATCCAAACCTCGACGTATCGCCACCAAACCATGTATTTATGATTGAATAGATACTTATGTACCTAGAAATGATTTTCAAAGAAAATAAAGAGCAAACAATAAGGTAGCTGCAGTTCAAATTTTACCCGCTTCCTGCTGAATCGGCGGGAATTTGTCTTTTTCACCAGAGGTGGATCAAGGCTTTTGACACCAAACCATTTGGTCAATTGTGAATCAAATATGGCCTAGTATTTCAGAAAAATTATTTGGTCCAATTTTGCAACAAATATATGGTAGGTCCTTCACAAAAAGAACTCAATTCGGGCACTCGGAAAATGGAAAATGAATTTTCCGTGCAAAGAAAATGAAAACTCCCTTAGGCAACATTGTTTGGAATTCCAAGATGCACCCTTGTGCTCAATATGAGATCATTTGAACAAACTATGCCATGAATGTGGCCATAAGATCGATCATTTGGCTTGAAAACCCTGAATCTTCACGCATGATAGCTCATTTCTGAGAACACTTCTTTAAAATAATTGCCGTATTACAAGTTTGTTATTTTTCCTGGAAACTTGGTCACATATAATGACACAATGCGAAGGTTTCCCAATTTTTTGATTTTTTTTAATTTTTTATGCCCGTTTCGAAATGCGATCAAAATGGCGGGTTTGACCGTTCCTAGCTAGTGGTTGAATCTTGGAAAACTTTTGATGTTTCTCTGATTAAATAGATACTTATGTACCTGGAAATTATTTTTGGAAAAAATAAAGAGCAAACTATGAGACATCTGCAGTTCAAATTTGACCCGCTTCCTACTGAATCGGCGGGAATTTGTCTTTTTCACCAGAGGTGGATCAAGGCTTTTGACACCCAACCATTTGGTCAATTGTGAATCATATATGGCCTACTATTTTAGAAAAATGATTTGGTCCAATTTTGCAACAAATATATGGTAGGTCCTTCACAAAAAGAACTCAATTCGGGCACTCGGAAAATAAAAATGAATTTTCCGTGCAAAGAAAATGAAAACTCCCTTAGGCAACATTGTTTAGAATTCCAAGATGCACCCTGTGAATAATATGAGATCATTTGAACAAAATTTCGTAGGGCTTTAAAAAACTCATTTTGAGCACTGAAAACTGAAAGTGGTTTTTTCTGAAAAACTTATCTTTGATTTCGACCAATTTAGATGGTCATAAAGTCTTCAAATTGTTTGCTACATTCTGATTGGTCCATGGCATATCACGCGGATCATGGATCATACACCGTCGGATGCTCAAGGATCCAACGGCAGTCATCAACCCTTCCACACCAACCCTAGTTCTATCCTCGTGGTCATTTTGCATCCACCCCCGCCTCGTTTTTCCCCACATCCATTCCAGATCGAGAGAGAGCTCGTCTCCTCCAACTCCCTCCAGATCGAGAGAGAGATCGCCGCTGCCACCTCCCTCCAGCGCAGCTCGCCGCCGTCCATGGCCTCCCCACGCCCTCCTGCTCCGCCCGCTCCTCCTCCCTCCACGCCTCCCGCGCGCCGTTCCCGATTTCCCAAACCAGACTGCCTCCCCAATTCATTCCTTCCTCCCCTCCCACGCACCCGCCTCGGCACCGCCACCCAACTCGCCGACGACCTTACGCATCCCCGCCGGCCTTCGCTCCCTCCCCTCCCACACGCCCGACGCCCCATCCTCTCCACCTCCCCTTCTCCCCCAACCCCCAGTAGCACCCAGGCCCAAGAACACATGCGGCGGCCAGATCCCAGATCCAGCACGCCGGCCTGTGCCTCACCGGAGGCGCACACGCGGAGTGAGGAGGGTTGCCCGCATGCACACGCCATGGACCTCCGTCACGGGACGCCGACGCATATCGTCTGCCCGGCCACGTCACCAGACGGCTGCTTGCCTGCTCCCTGCCGATGCCATCCCGTGCTCGGGACGCCATGCCTACCACGCCCCGAGGACGCTCCTCCGGGTACTCTCTCGCCCATCTTCGATTTGCTCTTCTTCCCCTCCCTCCTCCCCTCCCCTTCGTCACGTGATTTTATTTTCCGTCCTCTTGCAGGTGCGCGCATCGGACACCACCGGCGCCCAATCCTAGCCGCAGCGCACACCATCCTTGTTGCTCATGGACGAACCGAACACGATTGGCTGCCAGAACCAGCTCCCTCACTCGCTCCATGGTTCCCGCATAGGTGGTGGTTCCTCTCCTCTCCTCTCTCACCCTCACGCTCTCTGTGCTTGAGGTTTGAAGCTCTAGTACGCTTAGAGTGACTGGTTTCATTAATCTCTTAATCGACAAGTTAACTGGACTATTTTGCTGTATTTCCATCATCCTGAAATCTAAAAAGTGGCCGCGCACTTTTTAGTCGAACCGAGCGGCCGGCTCTCACAGCGCATGCATGTGGTAATTTATTTGTCTGCTAGTGCATGTAGGCGTGGCATTAAACCTAAATACTAGAAACTGCGCACGCACTATCTAACGCTTGCGAGCGGCCGCACGCTGGCCACACGATTTTTGCCCGAACCGCCGCACGCTTTGTCTGCTGAGGTTGCCGCTATCCACCCACGTCTTCATCCCCACCTCAGTTCGCTGCCATGCCATGGAGGTGGTCGCTCGCCGCCCTTGACGCCCGCGCCCTCTACTCCCCTCCCACCGTCCTCCCCCTCTCCCTCCCTTGGCCCCCGCCTCGCCACCCACATGCTCACCGCCTCCCCCGCCTTTGCAGCCACCATCCCCAAGCAGCACTTCCTGACCCCCATCTCGGACCCCATCTGGGCCGCGGCGCCTGAGATGGCGCCGCGATGGTACGAGGAGCAATGCTTGGATCTGCTCCCTGGCCGAATTTGCACCATGGCCCATCCACCTGGGTAATTTGATTGCAATCTTCTTGCTTAGGAGGTTATCTCGTTCCCAGGGGAACAACGTTTGAGCAGCCGTCGCCGGATTTGGTCTTGTTCCTTTACAACAACAGGATCATGTACCTGACCGTCACCAGGATCCTCATTGGAGCACCCCATTTTGTGCCTAGATCCGATCCTCCCTCACCTTTATTTCTCTGATCTAGATGTCTGCCCGAGGGCATTTGATGGCATTAGAGTTTGTCTAATCCGGTGGTGGAACTGCTCCTTCCGAACGCGCCTCCGGATGGGGTTCATCATCGTCGCCCCGACGTCTTCTCCCCCCTGCGTCTTCAAGATGTTGATTGAAGTATTCTGTAGACGGCAGTTAAGAAAAGAAGCATTGTTCGAGCAAGTAGTATAGCATAAAGAAGGTCAGATTACTTTGACTTGCCTGGGTCGACCAATCTGCGAGGGATTCCGACGTAGTGTGCCCAGCCTGGCATTTTTGTGATTATTTTTGCTACGATTTGAATTGGAATAGAAGAAAAGAAGTGCATAAGAGTATTGAGAGGATAGTTTCCATGCTTTTGCTCAACCCTCAAAATGCATCTGTGTGGTTTCTCTGTTTTCTCTTAAGTTGCATGCATATAATTAACCAGTTGGCTAGTTTGTTGTAATAGTTGCACATGCACACAAATATAGTTGGATCGCACATATACATATCTTAGTTGGCTAGCCAATTTATGAAGTTTCACACTGAGGGCTAACCGGTTGCACAATCGATGATATTTAGATGGATATACTGTGTAAACCTTGTTGAAACAGTGTGTGTGGTTTTTTGGTTGCACACTCATGTGTGCCCTATTGCCAAGGGTATGTGTCAAGAGTTTGCAGATCTAAGCAATTCATATCCTAGTTGGCTTTGCCACACTTAATTATGCAGTTGCACAGGGAGGGCTATCTAGTTGCACGGCTGACAGCTAGTTTAGTTTTGGCTCCAGTTAATCATCTCCGGGCAGTGTGTATGCTGAATTTTTTGGTTGCACACTAATGTGTGTCTAGTTGGCCATACAGTGCATCAAGTTGCACAAATTTTTGTTTGGTAGGTGTGCTTTAAGAAATCAACATGAGTTGCTTACCTCATGGCACTCTTTGATATCAATTGTTTTTGCTCATTTTTTTCTTTTATACATTTGGTTGTTGCGACTAATTTGTTCAATCACTTTTTGTTCATAGACCAAAAATGGTTGTAGAAGGAGATGCTACAAGGAGTCATGTTTGGTTTTTCATTGTTTTTCAGTTATCCTTCTAGCAGTTTTGTTTTGCAATTATAATAACTATTTGTTGGGTTTTCCGACCATGTTTTGTGTTTTGTTTGTTCTATGCAGGGGTCTACATACCGTTCTTCTCGGCGGAACTCCAAACACCCCGCTGAGCGGCAGTCGCGCTGTGCTGATATCTATGGGGAGGCAGAGGATGATGAGGTAAGTATCGAGCAAGCAGTGTGGGTGCATTTCCCTTTTTTGCATACACACACAAGTAATTTTTTCCATGCATCCTTTTAGGTTGCTGTCCGATTCCGCATTGTGAAATGGTGGAAATGGAAGGCGACCTCATAGGTGGGAGTTGTATATGGAGCTGGCACATCATGTGCAGTAGGTGTTGAGGTAACATGAAATGGTATTAGGCATTTTTATTTTCTTTTTTTCTACACAAAGTAACCTGGGATATGATTTTTTTTACCCAGTTGCACAAGAACCAGCTAGGTGTTGGCATCATGAACTTTATAGTTGCACAAGAATCAATTAAGAGTTGGTATCCTTAACTTTTCAAATATTTGCACAACAATAGCATACGAGTTGGCATCCTCAACTTCCATAGTTGCACCAGAACCATTTGGGAGTTGGCAGTCTCAGCTTTTTAAGTAGTCCCACAACAATATCATATGAATTGGCATCCTCAACTTTCATAGTTGCACCAGAACCAATTGGGAGTTGGCGGTCTCATCATTTTAAATAGTCCCACAACAATATCACATGAGTTATCCTCAACTATTTTAGTTGCATAAGAACAAATCAGGAATTAACATCCCCAATTTTTTTTAATAGTTGCACAACAATGCCACCTGAGTTGGCATCTTCAACTTTTATATGAGTTGAAGATGCCAACTACTGAAATTCAATCCCCACAAGTAGATGGATCTGGGGGTGTTGTAAGATGCACTTGTGTTGGTTAATTTGCGCAGATACGCCCCAGATCTGGTTCATTTTCTCTAAGGCTTCATTTTTGCATCATATGCAGGTTTTATAGGTTATGGGGATGGAGGAGCTGTTGTAGCTTTGTGCACACAATTCTCAGCTACGAAGTCACATATACAATTGTGTGGAAAGATCAAAGGAAAAAACGCCTGCAAACCATATTCAGTAGTTGGCCAGTTTGTACTAAATAGTTGCACACATACAAAACAGGGATTGGTTCAGTGTTTTTCTCACAAATTGTGTTTTAATCTTGTCCAGGTTTATTTTGGTCAAGGAGTTGGTGTAGATTCTGCACATAATTTGATGCTATACTTCTTATACGGTGCTATTGGAAATACAAAGAAGATTTAGATGATATTGTCTTTAGTTGCACACATCCAGGCAAAAGTTGGCTTGGATTCATGTTTAGTTGCATAAATATATGTTTTTTCATAGGAACTACATCATGTCTATTTTTGCATCTGCAACTACTCCCTTTTGTTTATTTGCACGCATCCAGGCAATAGTTAGCTTGGATCCATGTTTAGTTGCACAGGAAAGTGTTTTATTATACAGAGATCAGATTCAATTGTATTTTGTTGCTTCATGTTCCTTATTCCTCCTACTATGAAGAAGATTTGTGCTAGATCCAGAGGGAAAGTGAAAAGGCCAGAGGGAAGTTACCTAATGGTGCTGCCTTGTATGGCTTTGAACTCCCTCTTCTTAGAACTGAAGCTTTTTCACCTAGTTGTGCTCTGCCATGGCAGCTCTATAGGGTTTGGATCCAGGCCTGGGATCCCCTTCTTTCGTGGAGAAGAAGGGTGACCCAAGGAGGGAGGAAGTGTGGGTGAGGTGTGCGTGGGAGGTGTGGGGAGGTTGTGGTTGGGAGCCTGATAGCGATGGGGAAGATTTTCTATTGGTTGGGAGTGTGGGACACGGGCCGGAAGGAACTTTTCTTCTTGGGGTCAAGGGGGGACAGAAAGTTACCTTTTTGGCTAGCCGCTCCATCACGCTAGCGGGCAGTCGGCCGCCCACTAGACGCCTCCGACATTAAATACGTTCACACTGCTCCTTTAGTTTAAGAAAGACAGATCCATCTGCATTTATTTCGGGTTTTTAAAAATTCAAAAAGCTATATCTTTCAAACCGCGCGTCGGAATTCAAATCCGTTTTCACCATTGAAATCCTCGCGACGAGATCTTTGAAACTAGATCCCGCATGGGTGTATTTTGACGAATTTTTTTCAATGCCAACTTTGGAGCTATATAGTGCAACTCTATTACTGCATTGTGCAACTTTATTACTACATCGTGCAACTTTTTTCCAAAACTAATGTTTGGAGCTGCGCCTTCGTATGAGGTTACAACCTAGCAACCACGACAACTTTGATGTGCGACTAGTCTATTGCCTCGACGAAAGTCGATGTGCAACCTCCTCTTGTAATGTAGTCTAGTCGCACACACATTGATGTTTAGTTGGCTTGTAATGTAGTCTAGTTGCACATACATTGATATTTAGTTGGCTTGTAATGTAGTCTAGTTGCACACACATTGATGTTTAGTTGGCAGGAAGACTAATTGCACACGCATATGCTTAGTTGGCTTGCAATTTAGTCTAGTTGCACACACACTGATGTTTAGTTGGCAGGACACTAGTTGCACACACATATGCTCAGTTGGCATGGCAATCTAGTCTAGTTGCACACACATTGATGTTTAGTTGGCAGGACTTTTTTGGCACACACATATGCTCAGTTGGCGCGGCAATCTAGTCTAGTTGCACACACATTGATGTTTAGTTGGCAGGACTTTTTTGGCACACACGTATGCTCAGTTGACGCGGCAATCTAGTCTAGTTGCACACACATTGATGTTTAGTTGGCAGGAAGACTAGTTCGTCGAAACATCCCCATGCAAGATATAGTTTTGAAGAGCACGTCGCGAGGATTCCAGCGGTGAAAACAGATCTTAATTCCGACGCGCGGTTTGGAAGATATAGCTTTTTGAAAATTTGAAAAACGAAACAAATGCATATGTGATCTGTTTTTTCCAACTGATTGTGACCGGTGTGAATGTATTAAATGCTAAAAGATACATGCGCTAGCGGACAAAAATTACACACATGCATGTCTATGCAGAGCAGACGCTAGCGGATAAAAAATTTCTATTTTAGGCCGGCCGCTCGCGCATGCCAGCGAGCAGCCGGCCGCTACGTAGACTCGTCCCATCATACACCTTTGATTTATTTAGTGACTACAGACTGGGAAAATGCACTTATATTGTAATCTTTGGCTTTTCTAAGACTGAACTTGAAGGCTGCTTCTGGGTAGTAATTTTACTTGGTAGATGCTCCAGGCCAAAAACACACACATTATGTACTAAATGTGGTTGCGTAAGCTCGTGCTTAGAAATCAAATCTTTTTGCTGCAAACATTTTACAATGGTACGAGCATAAATCTCTGGTGGACCAAGCCTTTTTTGCTCCAAACATTTTACATACCAATGCTTGGTGGTAGCCATTGTCCAAAAATAAACGAATTGTTCAGACTTCAGGCTTATTAGGGGGTGTGTTCTTCTGATTTGCGATTCTGATAGGACTTCTGCTCGTACCATTGGTCGATTCTATCCAACGGAATTGATGATACAGAGCATTAAACACTTAGGAAAAGTACTTGGATGTGTGAAAATTTTGCTTTTACAAGAATTAATTCGTTTTGTCTCTAATTGATGCTGACGACAAAAGCTATGTTCTGTCTTTGATTCATGCTGATGACATCTTCATTCATTTCATCCAGTGAGCAAACATGGCACCATCCATTTCTAGTTTTTCTAAAAAAACATGATATTTTAAGTATGGCCTCTTAAAATATAATATCTGAATTTCCATGGATGGCCTGTTCCAGTTAGCATGAGAGCAGCTGGTAATCCTACACTTAGCATGGATGGTCTGTTCCACTTAGCTTGTGCATCAGTACCCAGTATATAGTCTCTGCTTTTGTTTGTACATAGCTCACTACTTAGTTCTCCTCGGCTTGAACAAGCACAAGATTCATCAGCAGCACTGAACAAAATTCAGCTTAAACTAGCACAGTAGTCAGTACATAGTATTTGCAGTATCTACATTTTGTCAGTACTGTTAAATTTTGTTTATAGTGCTAAACTTGCACAGTACAGTCTCTGCCTTTTGTTTATACCATTAGATTTTGTTTATAAATCCAGTTTGTACTGATAAACTTGCACATTCTCTGCCTTTTGCTTATACTGTTAAATTTTATAAATCCATTTTATAGTGCTTACCTCTTTGTCACATTGGGTTTGGCAGCAGTTGCTAATCAGTTTACAACATGGATGATGACTATTGCAAACATCAACTGCAGCTAACAGAGGACTGGGGGGAAGCACTCATCTCCGTGCTCAAGCGTGTGCATGCTCAAGTGTATGAGGGGACTGTGTGTTCTGGAAGATGGAAGAGGAAGAAAACTTAGTTTTGTTGAACTAAATTTTTTGTATTCTGTTTTGTTGTACGTATCATTTGATAGTTTTGTATAGGAACAAGTGATACTATTTTGTAGGGCTTTATGGCCTGTGGTGTAAACATATTTAGTGCTGACATATGAAATTATTTGCAAAATTTGTTGAAACGGAGGATCATATGTATGAATATGTGAATGGGCTGAAAAGAGTATTGGACCAACTCCAGGATTGAATCATTATTTGAATGTATAAAAAGGCTGAATATAAACCAGAAATCAGATGCACAAAATTGTACATATATTCTTAGAAGGACGCGTCTAGTGGGCAGCCGGCCGCCCTGGGATCGCTAGCGAGCGGCCACCCGAAAAAGGAAACCACCTGGTCCCCCCTCGAGCGAAAGAGGAAACAATCCCCCGCTTGCCCACGTGGTCCACCTGGTCCCCGCCCGTCGGAGCGAAAAAGGCAACTGCCCCGCCCGCCAGCTGGCCGCGGGATCACGTGCACCCTCCTCGCCAAACTGCGCCCTGGCTATCTTCTTCTTCCTCACGAAACAAGGAGGATCTGCCCAGGTTGCAGAATCCATGCCATCGCTCGCCCCCACGCCTCAGCCCCACCTACGCTGCCTTCTTCTTCTTCTGCACGCCAGAAACAGATCCAAACGCAATCGCCCCCAGCCCTTCTTCCTCCTCCTACATAGCCGCCATGGGAGCCCCAAAGTAGAAGGAGCTGCTTCAAGATCTAAAGGGCAGGGTGGTCAGAGCCATACCAGGCAGTAAGATCGAGCAGGTAAGCCCCCTCTCCACTTCACTTCCCCCTTCTCCATGGATCCATGGAGAATCTGCTTCAAAAAAGAGGTGAATCTGGCACATCACACCAGATGTTAAACATGCTGGATGTGTTAAACATGCCAAAAACTACCACCTGGATGTGTTAAAACAAGCCAACTAAAAACGAGTTCTCTGGCCAATTAAAACATGATTAAAGCCAACTTCTAGTTATTGTTTGCAAAATGAACAAAAAATTGACTGCCCAATGCTTTGTTGAACATGTGCAACGAAAAATTCATAAATGTGCAACTGAACATGCATCCCAGCCAACTGAACATGTATCCTGGCCAACTAAACATGTATCCTGCCAACTAAACATATATTTGGCAATACATGTTTCTGAGTGAACACTTTGGAAAAAATGTAGTATATGTGGAAATAAAAAACACGTTTTCTGGCCAACTAAACATGCATGTTGGCCAAAAACTGATGACCAACTAAGACATATTCTAGGCAACTAAGACATCTATTCTAGCCAACTGAATGCATTAACTGTCCAACTGAACACGCATGTTGGCCACAAACTGAAAAAAATGCAACCTGGCCAGCTGAGACATCTATTCTAGCCAACTAAAAGCATTGAATGTCCAACTGAATATGTATGATGGCCAAGTGGAAATCCTGGAAATTGAGACGTCTATTCTAGCGAAAATCAGAAATCTGTAGTGCAACAGGAAAAACATAGGAACTTTTGTCCATGGCTAATGAAGCCACAAACCATATTAACATATTCACACACGTAATCTTGTCCCACGCATATATTCTGGTCCCACACCTATTGCAAACCATATTAATATGTTCAAATATACGAGATCTAGAACCATATTAACTATAATCTGTCCTCCAATTCTTCTTTCTTCTTTCACCTGGATTTTCCTTCTCAAATGTAGCATCCAATTATGTGCTGAAAAATCTGAAAAGAGCTCCTTGCGAAACGGAAACCTACAGATCATTGCAACAAAACAAAAAGGGAAAAGGTAAGAAAAACTCTGTAGCAAAAAGAAGTCATGCTCTTGCCAGTTATTTACTGCAAACTGTGCAACTAACATAACAACTCTGTGCAAACAAAAAAATTCATAACTGTTATAATAAAAGATTATGCTATGGTCATGTTGCTTTTAGGTTGTTTGAAACACAGTTTTTCTGTGGTTACCAACTGATGACATCAATTTCTTCTTTTTTTATATGTGCAGGGAGTGTGTGGTAGCATCCAAAAACAAAGGGAAAAAATGCTTGATCTCAATGAGTTGCCTCCAGATCTGAATGAGCTTCCTCATGATATGGATCAGCAGCAACCCAGCATACAACAAGGAAACTGGACAGAAAATGGTCGATCTGTTTACTACACGCAGGCAAGTCGTGATGGTAACCCTACGGGCCATGACAATGTGGCAGGCCAGTCATCAGCCCGTGGTGCCCCTGTAGTGGTGTCTTTGCAGCCAGAGAGCCATACTCTTGATGACACAGGAACCGAGGCAAATGTTCCTGGTCCAACCAGGACTGAGCTAGGAGCTCGGGCTGTTGACGGAGCTGTGCAAGTAGAAGAAGGAGAGGATGAGGCTGGTTCTCAACCTATGGAACCCTATGTTGGCATGAGGTTTGACAGCCTTCAAATTGCTAAGGATCACTACAACAGTTACGCACTACGGATGGGTTTCTCTATCAAGATGAACACCTCTAGATGGACACACCGCACCAATGAATTGATAAAACAACAGTTTTGCTGCAACAAGTTCAAGAAGCCTAAAGCTGATGATGGAGGAGCTGAGGCTCCTCCTTACCTGGACCCTATTCCAAATCCAACATCTGTTAACAGTGATGAGGAGATGGAAGAAGAACCTCCAATATTTGCTGAAGAGGAGGCTAGTACTAGTAAGAAGAAGAAGAAGCGCAAACGCGAGACAATAAAGCAGACCGAATGCAAGGCAAAAATGTTGGTGAAGCTGATAGATGGGCGATGGGAGGTGACGCACTTTGTTCGTGACCACAATCATCCGCTCATGAACAAACCTTCATTGTCCAAATACTTGATATCCCACCAAGGCATCTCACCTGATGAAAAGGAGTTTCTGCGCATCTTGTATAACTGCAACTTGACTACAGGTGTGGTGTTTTTCTATATCCCTTGAAGAATTAAGTTTCCCTCTAGGCAGTCCAGTGTGCAACTGTTATGGTACTACTGTGCAACTGAAATGGCTTAACTATGCAACTGCTGTCCAACTTCCCATGCTTTCTATATTTCACTTTTGGTGCTTCTTGTGCAACTAGATTGTCTTTACTGTGCAAATACACAATGTCCTGTATGCAAAAACTGCAAAGTGTTTTTAAAAAGGTGCAGCTAGGTGTCCATTTCCTGTGATTATCTTCTGTGCCAACACGTGTCCTATTACTGTGCAGCTGGATGTGCGCATTTGTGCAACTAAAAAAAGGATATACTATTTGTTTTTGTATTATGTAGGACGAATGATGCATGTAATGGCAGAGTTCTATGGATCTGAGATGATGGTGCCATTCGGACCAAAGGAAATAACAAATCTTTGTACAAGTTTCCGTAGAGATGACACAAAGGAGGGTGATCTGATTGAGACAATTGCGCACTTCAAGGATATACAAAAAATCGATCCAGACTTCTTCTTTAAGGTGAAATATGATGAAGAGGACAGAGTTGTCAACATATTTTGGGTAGACGGCTTAGCTCGAAAAGCTTATGCGGAGGCGTACCACGATTGCATATCGTTTGACACCACCTACATGACCAACTTGTACAATATGCCTTTCGCACCCTTCATAGGAATAAACCGACATGGCCAATCTTTCATGTTGGGTTGCGCGTTTGTGAGGCAGGAGTTGGCATCAAGCTTTGATTGGGTCTTTGGAGCATTCCTAGAGGCTATGGATGGCAAACCTCCTGACAACTTCATCACCGATCAGGATGGTGCGATGAGGCAGTCAATACAGAGCATCTTTCCAACCACCGTGCACCGTTGTTGTCGATGGCACATCATGAAAAAGGCTCAGGAAAAGGTTGGTTGGTTGCTGTGCCAGAATCCAGGACTCTCTGATGATTTCAACAAGTGTGTTGACTTCAGCTTCACTATAGACGAGTTTGAGCAGAATTGGGCTGGGTTAATGATGAAGTATGAGGCTATGGCACACACGCACTTTGAGAAGTTGTACGAATACAGGTCAACTTGGGTGCCGTGCTACTTCAAACACAGGTTCTTTCCCTTCCTCCAGTCTACACAGCGTAGAGAGGGGTTCAATGCCGTCCTCAAAAGATATGTGAACCCACACAACTCAATGCTGAACTTCATCAAGCAATATGAAAAAATACAGAACCACATCCTTGCCAAGGAAGGCTGCAATGATTACAGGACACAACACCTTGAGATTGAGTTGTGATCCAACTTCCCAATAGAGAAGCAAGCTTACAAAACCTATACTAGAGACCTTTACCGCAAGCTTAGAGAAGAGTTTGAGCTGATTGGACGTTATAATGCATTCCAAGTTGGTGCTGATGCGTTTGAGCTCAGACCGAACCAGGAATTTGTTGCGAAATATGGTTCTCGAAACTACTTGGTGCAGGCAAGGGTGGAGGAGGGTTCCTATTTGTGTGAGTGTTGTAAAATGGACAAGGACGGCATCCTCTGTTGCCATATCCTCAAGGTGTTCACCCATGTTGGTGTTGATGTCATACCGGAAAGGTACCTGCTAAGACGGTGGACACCTACTGCTGTACCTAGTGCGCCAGGGACTGGTTATGAGCAATCGGATGAAATGCCTCCTCAATCAAAGAAGCAGATAAGGGAGAGGAACATGATATACGATTTTCGGAAACTAGCAAAGTTTGCGAGTGGTTCTGATCCAGCACAAGCTATTGTATACAAGCATATGCGTGCAGCACGTACCGAGATCGGCCACCTGAACAAGTCCAAGAAAAAGAAAAAAACCGACTGCTGCAATGGGGCCATCAGATGATGGCAACCCTCGAGGACCTCCTCCACCTCCAGGCAGCAATCAGGGGGCTCATCATCCAGGTAATTACCTGCCCCAACTCCTGATCTAACTAGGTGTGTAACTTCAGTTGCACACATCATTGTGCCCAGTTGCACACACCATGGTAGCCACTTGGACAGAACATACTGCCTAGTTGCGCACGCTGTGTTAGTTCAAGCATCAAGATAGCATAGCTAACTTATTTTTCCAGTTATGCATATATGTGATGTCAACCCTCAAGGACCTCCTCCCCCTCCTGGCTGTACACGGCATCCTCCGCCACCTCCTCCCCTGCATGCTCCTCCCAATGGCCCTACAGGCAGCACTCAGGGGGCTCGTCGTCTAGGTAATTACCTGCCCCCAACTCCCCATCAAACTAGGTCTGTAACTCCAATTGCACACATCATGGTGCTCAGTTGCACCGAGCAGGCTACCTAGTTGCACATGCTGTGTTAGTTCGAGCATCAAAAAGATAAACACAGCTGACTTGTTTGTCCTGTTCTGCCTATAGGTGATGCCAACCCTCAAAGACCTCCTCCCCCGCCAGGCCCAACTAGCAGTGCCCTTTGTGCTACTCCCAATGGACCTACAGGCAGGACTCAGGGGGCTCATAACCCAGGTTAGTACCTTCACCGACTCCAAAACAAAAACTAGGGTGAGTGACTTTAGTTGCACATATCATAGTGCCCAGTTGAACAGAGACATGCTGCCTAGTTGCGTGCGCTGTGTTAGTTTGAGGATCAACCTAAAAATCTAACTTGTTTTTCATGTTCTGCCCATAGGCGACTACAATCCAAGTACCATGACAGGCCGTGCTATTGCAGGTGTTTTTTTCAACTTAACTTGCACACAGCAACCAGTTAGTTGCACAAAATGTACTGTGTGGTTGCACAGAACATCAGTGCTGGTTGCACAATAACAAAAATACTAAACTTTTTATATGATTATTACATAGGTGATCGTGACGGTCCTACTGCCCCGTTGGAGGTTGCATCCCTTGCACAAGCTTCTGATGATTTTGTGCCCAGGGATCCTCCAAGGTCTACTACAAAGGGTAGGGCAAAGAGTCGACGGTACAAATCGGCGCTGGAGCTACACCCAAAGAAGAAAAACAAATGCAGCCAGTGCCAATCTACAGAGCACACTACTGGTGTGTGTCCACAGAGGCTCCTGTGATTCTGTTTCCTCATTTGTAACTTTGGAACAAAAAAAGGAAAATAATGATGTCTTTTTTAGCAATGTTGGGACCAAGTGGACACATTCAGCATCTATGATTCCTCTTTATCTAATTTATGCTGCTTGAATTAGTTCATGCACTGTGTAAAAAAAGTTGCTATTTGTGCCTTTGTTGGCAACTGGTTAAATATTTAGTTGTTGAACGATTGTATATCCAGTGCTCCTAATGTATCAACAAAAGTGATGATATTGAGTTGCAAACGCAATTACTAGTAGTGTGCAACTACAAAATCTACTTAATAAAATTGTACAAACCAGCAACTTCCTCCATGGAGCAGAAAAAAAATAGTACTGACCTACTCCTTGTCGTATCTCAGCAACTTCCTCCATGGGGCGGTGTTGTGCACGCTAGTGACCCAATCATACGTCAGCTTCTTCCTGATGTTGAGTACTTCCTTGGGGTCGTAGTTGGGCAGTTGGCTACCATTCCACTCGGTGGCATTAAGCAGTGCGAACAACCCACACTCATTACTGCAAAAAATGGGCAAAAAAAATTGTCACATAAAATTAAAACCAAATAATTGGGTCAACTACTTATGTCCTACTATGCAACTGCTTGTGTTCTACTACAACTCATTATGTGCCACTGTGCAACTACTTATGCGCCACTCTGCAACTAGCTAGATAATCCATTAGAAACTCATAAAAATGATAAAACAGATTGAAGACTAGTACTGTGTCTAAAAAATACTAAAGATTGCACATGTAGAAAAATTTAAAAACTACAAAATGATTGTATTTGATTGAGAAGGAATGAAATGCTTATTGTCTTACTTTCCAAGCTGCTTTGGTACGTCAATGTCAATAATCTGCAAGCGCTCGATGCTGAACTTTGGGTAATGCTTCCTCCATAGCTGGCGTACTGCCCCCGCAATGGTAGAGGCGTTGTTCATCATCTCAATGTTGTCCAGCGTCCTGCTTGAATCAAGAACTTCGAAGCGTCCGTCCCTCAAGTTGACACTAAAGACCCAATAATGCCTCCCTCCGTCCTTATCGGTTACATCCGCGCACTCGAGCACTGGCAGCATGACCTGCAAGCGTGAACGATTTCAGACACAAATACAAGATGTAGCTAAGAAAAACAGTAAAAGACTTGGTCAAGTTAAAAACGGGTTGCAACAAGTATCTGCCAACTAACAGATGTGTCATGTGCAACTGGACATGCTATGGGTGCCAACTAAAAAAAGATTGATGATGTGGGCACAACACTCACCAAGTCTTTCTTGTCGAGACGGTTCTTGTAATCAAACTTCTTGTTCATCTCATTCACATTGTAGATCCCTTGCTGTAATTTTATCTGCAGAGATTATAAAACATGGCTCAAAACTCCTTAGTAGGTGAAAGGCCTCCCTCAAATGGTCAACAAAAAAGTGCTACAGAACAAAGATGAGGGTAAAAAGAAGGTTCTGGAAAAACTTACAGAAAACCTCAGTGGCATAACAACCTTCTTTGACCCTTCTGGTAAGTTATCCATTATGTGTAAGATTCCAGTCTCAATAACAATTTTTGACAACCATTGAACCGGCTTCATCGAATCAAATAACTCCTTTAAAGAAATGTAGAAAGCACCATACCTGATTATCTCAGGGCTGATTTTTTTTGAAAGCAATAAAAAGACAAGTTAGCTCGAAGGGTCACAGCAAAAAAAATGTGCATGAAAATGAAAAAAGAACAGTGTGCAACTAAAAGCCCTGTTCTGTGCAACATACTATGCTTTCTGTGCAACTAAGTGGCTGGTACTATGCAACTGAAAAAGATATGTATGTAGGCTGTGGGGAGTTAGTTTACCTGGTAGCTCCATCATCTGCTCCTTTGTGATGCCTGACCCAATACAAGAGGGCAGCGTAAAGCTTGTTCACTACCTCATTGGTGCTGAAAGTCTTGTTCTTGTTGTAGTCGATGAATGGAGACCTTTGAGATGCTGCGGGCCTTCTTACCCTCCTCTGTCTTCGTGCAAGAGATGGCCCCGAAGAACTGCTCGTGCCAAGTTCTGGTTCTGCGCATATCGGGGTGTGGCAATTCTCTGGTGAACCAACATCTAGTTCTTGAGCTATTGCCTTGCCAGCATCAGCAGCATCACATCCTTCATTCACAGCTGCTGGGTCTAACTCACACTCATCGATGCTGATCACACCGGCTTCCGCTGTTTCTGCTGCTGGAGCAGGTGCTGGAGCATCACCATCTATGCCGAGGTCAAAAGATGGTGCATCGCAGAACCCGTCACCATGATAAGAGTTTGATCTTTGTAAGGGTTCAAGGACCAGGGCATCTCCTTGCGGCACAAACACGGGTGCATCATTCACTGACTTGGTTCGCAATAGTGTTGTAGTTGGCGGCCTTGGAGGCTTGCACCTACTTATAATGTCGAACACCTCCTCTTGTGTTAATGGTTGCTGAAAGACAGCTCTTGGGGACGGCACTTTGATAGTTGGATGACCTCCTTTTGTGTTTGGCATTGAAGCATCTCTATTAGTAGGCACCTTGGGACTTGCAGTTGCAGTGGTGCCTTCCTGGCCAGCTGTGGTGGTTTTGACTGTGACCATGCTGCTAACTGACACATCAGTTGGCACACTGGTATCTGTAGTTGGCATCTTTCCAGTCTGAGTTGGCAGCAACCTGGCAGAACTTGGCACCCCTGCATCAATGGCTGCGGCTCGCAGCTCTCTCTTGTCTCTGAACCCCAAATCTTTTGTGGCCTGTTCCCCCTTTGCGCCCCTGGCAAACTTGACAATCTTCTGCTTAGGTGGTTTTGGTGGGACTGTTGAAAGGGGAGTCTTCCCCTTGATCTGTTGAACTTCTTTGACATTGGTTGGCTCTCTGCTCACTACTGTTGGCATATCAGTTTGAAGCACAGATTCCTTGACCATATTTACTTCAGCATCTGCACTCACCATCTTCTCCTTGATTTGAGGCAACTGCAGATTCTTCTTAATTGAAACTGCTTTACGCTTCTGAACCACGTGAGGGTTTGCCGTGGATGCTGCCTTGCTCTTGCTGGAGCTTAGGTCTGGGAGCTACTTTAAATATTCCTTGTATTTTTCCTTTGAATGAACCCAGTCAAGACCCTTTCCTGCTTCCTCCATGTCAATTTGATTCTTTTCAGCATCAGTTGATAAGAACAGGCTCTTGTCAATGGCAAAGTTGATCTTCTCACACATATCTTTGTCGCTGAAATCTGGCACGGGAAAGGTGGTTGGCAAAGCTGGCTTCAAGTTGCAGAGCTTGAACATATCAATGCTGCCCTGAGACTCTGCTTCGTCATTTTTCTTTGACTTTGGAAAATCCTTGTCTTTCCAGCAAGTCTTGTCAATCAACATCTGTAGTGTGCTCCTGCTACTCAATGAATTGCTGCTGCTCGCAGGGTTGGCATGAGTGCTAGTCCTCCTGGATGTGTTGCCACCTGTACCACCAGAACCAGGGGCGTTGTCATCATCATCATCATCGCTGCTGTCGCTACCTCCATTGGATCCCCCTTTATCATCACCATAATCATCCTTGTCTTCTTCATCCTCGTCTTCTTCCCTCTCACTGCCATCAGCTGCTGCGCCTTTGTCTTCTCCCCTCTCACTGCCATCAACTGCTTCCCCTTTGTCCCCGTCCCCCTCTCTGGCCTCACCTTCTTCTTCCTCCTCCTCTGCATCACTATCTTCTTCCTTGTCCTCCTCCTCTCCTTTGTCCTCTTCTTGTTTGTCCTCCTCCTCCTTCTCCTCCTCCTCCTCTTCCTCCTCATCCTCCTCCTCGTCTGCATCTTCTTCATTGTCATCCTCATCCTTGTCCTCCTCCTCTGATTCATCCGCATCTGTCTCCTCATCATCGTCAGCATCTATCGCTGCTTCCAATTCCTCATCTTCTTCTGAATCATCCTCAACAAATTCTTCTTCTTCTTGTATAGTTGACCGCCGTCTCTTTCTTTTAGGAGCACGATGTGATGCCCCAGTTTGCATTGATGGCTGCTGTACGTAAGGATCAATATCTGGTTCCTCGTCATCAATCTTGGCAACTTCTTCAATGAAGGTGCCAACCTGTTCAGTTACAGCCTTGCACAGCTCATTGACCACTTTCGCAATTTTTGCCTTTTTCTGCATCAACACAAAAAAGATTCAGTACTGATTCAGTTAGAAAAAATAATAAAAAGTAAAAATGTCTGTAACTGACCATGATGTGATAAGCAAAAACGACTAATACACACTTTCTGGCCAACTAAAAACATGATTCTAGCCAACTACAAAATGCACTGTGGCACAAAGTAAAAAACCATGCATTTCTGCCAAAAGTTGATGACAATGGTTGTAAATGAACACTTTGACTATCCAAAAGAACATGTGCAACTACAAAAGCTTATATGTGCAACTGAACATACATCACAGCCAACTAAATTCTGTATTTTCGCAACTACAAAAGTTATACATGTCCAACTAAACATACATCCCAGCCAATAGAAAAAATATTAGTAAGTGATACAAGTTTCTGTATGCAGAACACTAACCTGCGGATTGTATGTTATTGGTAACTTGGATGCCACAAATGCTTCAGCTTGCAAAATTCCACCAAACAGTGGTGTCTGCTCCGTGCCTCTATATTCCTCTTTAAGCTGATGTGAAAAAAAAAGTGAAACAGAAAATAACAAGGTTATCAAAATAGATTTGTGTGTTGAATGAAACCACACATTACAACCTGTGCAACTACAACAAGATACTGGAGTAGACAAATTCAACTATACATATATGCAACTGAACAAAGACACAAAAACTGTGCAACACACATGGCACCTAAAAAAAGTTCCTACCAATTGATGCAACACATCTGTGCAACAAGATTAGTAAAACTGTGCAACTTAAAAAAGATGGTGTGCCAATTTAAAATGAACATGTGTGCAGATTGCCAAACTTAAAGCTATAATCTGTGCAACTACATGCATTGTTGTGCCAGCTGATGACAGTTTTCTATGCAATTTCCAAAAAAGAGTGACCAGACATCAAAAGAATATAGAAGGAAGACACTGTTGAAAAAAAACAAAAAATAACTCACTTGTAATTTGCCGAACACACCAGGAGAGATAGTATCCTTCTTGATCACCTTGGCAATTAGAGTACTATCCCATGCATTCGATCGTATCGCGCAGTTGCTTACTGGGATGTCATGTACGAGCGCATCAAGGTATAGTATCTGCACCAGACCCAAACAAAAGAAAAAGGCAAGTTCAGTTATTGTTATGAGAATTTCAGCAAACTATAACTGCACAGAAAGAACAGGAACAGATGGAAAAAAAGTGGTCGTTTTCACTAACCATCAAGTGATACAAGCAGCAGCAAACAGTTTGCTTCTCCTGGTCCATGTTCCGGAAAGCTTCGTTAATGTGTTCTGCTACAAAGAGGCAGATGTTTGTATTCTTTAGCATTTGATGATCTAGCACAAGTCCATAACACTTTGGGCTGAGCTTCAAGGCCGTGGTTGGTGCTAGAAAAGTGCTGAAGGCAACCGCAAGCCAGGCCATAAAGAATGTGTCATCCGTTCTTCCAGCCATATGCTCAATCATCTTGAGCCATGTAGTGATCTGGGGATGAGAATTTCCAGTTATGTTGAAAGCCTGTCTGAATCTCCTAGTGGCATCCTTGTCAACTAAATATCTGACTTTTGGACCCTTGTTTGGGAGATCAAATACCCTCTGAACACTGTCAGCATCGACATAGATCCTTCCCCTTCCTGGGAAAACCATTTCAGAGGTCTGTGGCTGGTAGGACTGCACCAGGAACTTAGTGAGGTCCGCTGGAAGTGTGTCTGATAAGTTCAATAGCCCCCCGACCGACCTCGAAACTAGCTCTGATTTCTGTAGTGGGGTTAGAGAGGCGTTGAAATTTGCAAAGTGCGCTGGTGATGCCCTTATCCTGCCTGCTTGTGATGGTCGCTCCACATCTTCCCCTGGAGGCACCTCAACTCCTTCACCGCTGCCCTGTTGATTAGAAAATGAAAGCATTACACAAACATTAAACACAAGAGAAAAAACAAGAATGAAAAAAAACTAGCAATCATCATTTGAATCACTATTAGAATGAGCTATATATTCATAAAATGGATCATGCCAACTAATATGATGTATTTGTGCAACTAATAAAGCTCATGAGGACAACTGCAAAGACTGCCAGTGTGCAACTGAATGTGCAACAATAAAGCAGTAAATAAAAAAAGAACGAGACCTGGCAGCTACAAAAAGTTGTAGTGTATGTGCAACAATAAGAAATGATATTGCAACACAAGAAAAACAGTAACTAAAAAAAAGGTTTGCAAAGAACTATTCAAATAGCTCATAAACACACACAAAAAACCCACATACCTCAGCATCTGCTGCGGAAGATGCGACAGCTTCTCCAGCAACTGCTGCCTGCACAAAAAAATGACCACTGATGTCAACTATGAAAAGATGCCAACTAGTGAACTACAAGATGCCAACTAATGCCAACTAATGTCAATTGTATTTAAATCAAAATGACTAGAGATGTCAACTACAAAAGGTTGTTATTGACAGACTAAAAACAAAAATACTGTTCGGAACTGCTGCATAATTTCATCACTATCTAAAAAAAGCGAGAAAAACACTTATATTTGAGATTTTACTTACCCTAGAAGATGACTCGGCTCCCTTGCCAAGTGCTGCACGTCTAGTCCGCTTTACAACACGGAACTGATCAGCATCCTAAGAAAAAAAAATAAAAAACATGAGCATGCAAAAAAAATAAAAAAATTGTTATATGACCCAAACAAAACCAAAAAATGGACTTGTGTCATCAACATGCCACTTACCTCAACATCCTCTCCCTGCTCAACACTCTGTGCAGGTCGTGGCTGGCGATTAGCAGGACGCTTCGAGTTCCGGCGAAGAGGCTGACTTCCAGAACGCTGATTAAGCAACCAAAAGAAAACATGAAAAAAAGACATTAGCATACATGCATAAGTTGAAAAACAACTCAAAAACAAAAGAAAAAAAGTGAATAAAAATACATCTCCTTGATTGCCACCCGCATCTCCTCCTATTATAACCATTTTTGCCCTGCGGCAGGAAATACAACAAAAAAACATAGTTAGAAGATGTGGACAACCAACTACTACAATGATGCAGCCAACTTGGGCAGTAAACCTTGTGCAAAATGGACATCAAATAAGCCAACTAACTTTTTTCTGCCTAATTATTACTTGCCACCTGTGACAAGTAATACCTAGACAGAAAAAAGTTAAGTAAAGGCAACAAGCTCAGTGAGATAACTTATTCTGAAAAAAGCGTCCCTAGTTGAACATGAAGGGAGACACATGAAAACAACCACATCCACAACAAAAGACTTGCACATTGAGAAAAATCAAAATGGAAAATTGGCAAGCATTGTTACTAATTTGCACAAATCAAGGGGTCCTAGTTGCACAAAGCAGGAGAATAACACATAAACCACCACAACCACCACAATGCTGGTGGATTTGGTAGATTATATCGGAAAACTGGCAAGCATTGGTGCTAAAATTGTACAAACAAGAGTCCCTAGTTGCACACAGCAGAGGGGGAAACAGCCAACTAGTAAAAGTGTATAACATATGCAACTAAGTAAAACCAACTAAGTAGAGCAACTGGCACAAGTGTATAACATATGAATAGCCAACTTAGTAAAAGTGGTGCAGCCAACCGAGCAGGCAACTTGTGCAACTGAACACAGTATAAACAACCACCTAGTACAAAAACAGTGAGCCAACTGACCAAAACAACTGCTGCAACTGCAGAGCATATGGACAGCCAAGTACTATATGGACGCAGCCAACTAAGGAGAATTTTGTGCAACTAACCACTTAAATCTCTGAACACCAACTACGAAATCAGCCAATGCATTGCACACAACATTGCGCACATCTAATACAAACTTACAGAATAACTAAGAATCATGAACAGATCTCAAATCTCTGCAAAATTGAATGGAACATGAAGTAAACAGCCAAATCGCCCTAAAATCGCGCAAACGGGGACTACACGTTGACCCTGTCCAGCCACCCCCGTGCCGTGAACTACGCCTCCAACGATTCCCCCGCGAGGAGAACCACCCGCAAGCCGTCGCCAAACTGAGCACTCCGCCGCGACGCCCCGTTCGGTGGAGAGGATGGCAAGGAGGAAGACAAAGACGAAATGGGGAGAGAACTCGCTGTGGCGAGGGATTTCAGGCCACCTTGTAGATCCCGACCACCGTTGGGCGCGTGCTGCGAGATGGGAGAACGGAACTCAATGTGACCTCGCATTCCCCTCGCCCTAAAATCGCAGGAAATCGAAGATAAGCGGGGGTAGTTCGCGCCGTTCCCGAACCCTAGAGAGCATTCCCCTCGCATTTCGGCACCATCCGCGCTCCGCGAGATAGAGAAAGGGAGGAGAAGCATGTAGAAGTGGAGGGAGAGCATACCTCCGGCGGCCAGGAGCACCAGCGATTCCCCGGCGAGGAGAACCACCCGCAAGCCGCCGTCAAATCTGAGCACTCCGCCCGCCATGCCCCGTTCGGTGGAGAGGATGGCGAGGAGGAAGACGATGAAGGAATGGGGGGAGAGAGCACACTGCGACGAGGGATTTCAGGCGCAGATTTCGAAAACCGCCGCCCACGACCCCCACTACTCTCTCCTCTATCACTTACAGGTGGGCCTCCCACGTCCGGATGTGGACAAAACCACCCACGACCGCGATGCGCGACCAGGTGGCACCTGGCGGATCTGGGAGCGATCGCTCGCGCGATTGAACGGCCACGGGCCGGCCGCCCGTTTCGGTCAGTTAGTGGCCGGCCACTTTTTAGATTTCAGGTTCTTAGAAAGGCCAAACGTGCATAAAAATTGATGGGTTGACCAGTTGGGCTTGGCCCATGTAGCTGACAAAAATTAACAAAAATAAATATACTAAATGGGCTGAATTGTTGGACTCGGCCCATGTAAAAGACAAAATCGGACCGGGCTGAATCTTGTGCCACATCAAGCTTGCCACGCTGGATGCCTACGTGGCCTGGGGAGGTTGCTAGTGACCAAAAATTTGGTCGTGGAACCAATGACCTTTTACATATCACAAAGAAGGTCAAAATTTCAGTTTACAACCGCCAACTTTTGATCTTCTGTTTTTGGTCATAAAAAGGTCGCAAATGAAAAACTATGACCTTTCAGCGCCCAATAGTGAGGGTCACAAGTTGATATATTTCTTGTAGTGCTTCCACTTCTTTTTTAATTTACTTACCAAACTTTCTATACTTACTACTTAAAAAGAACGTAAGGTTCCCATTTCACCTTTCTTCCCATCACCCCTTCGTCCAACCTTTCATGTATATGATAATCAATCACCTTAATTTACTTACCTTCCACTTCTTTTTTAATTTACTTACCAAACTTTCTATATCTATATCTATATCTATATCTATACTACTTAAAAAGAATATAAGGTTCCCATTTCACCTTTCTTCCCATCACCCCTTCGTCCAACCTTCCATGTATATGATAATCAATCACCTTAATTTACTTACCTTCCACTTCTATTTTAATTTACTTACCAAACTTCTAATAAAAAATATAAGGTAGTTCACGATCAAAATTTGATGAACATTTATTTACAAAATTGCATTATTATTGACAGGTAAATCACAAACTAACATACTAGAATATTTATATCCCGTTGCAACGCACGGCCAATGTTTTAGTTGTTGTTTATAAACTATTATTGTAAGTTGTTTTTTATGACTATGTAGTGCTCAAGTCGACGAGTTGCAAATTTGGGTAATTTTACCTGCGGGTACCCATTTATCCTAATGGGTGATGTGTATGGGAAAACATTGTACCCATCGACGGGTATGGATAGATTTGAGGCAACGGTAAGGATATGCGGTGGCTCCACCCATATCCAAACCCGACGGGTGCCATACCACCCATTAACAGTCGCGCAAGAGGCGGTCGATGGGCGTGTCCACATCATTCTTGATTTTACTGTCTGGTATAGAAACTTGTTTTTTAGGTAAGAAACCTCCCCAGATAACGCCTCGCTGCAATCGAGCCGCACACACACGCGCCGCCGCCGTCATCTCCCTTCACAGGCACGTCTCTGTCTTCACTCGATTTCCTTGATCCCCTTTTCGCACGTTGCCTCCTCCCATTCCTTCCCCCCTTACTCGCACGCAGGTGGCCGCAGGAGAGGCGTGGTAGAGGAGGCTCGTTCAGGGGGTGGTGGTGGTGGGAGTGGGGAGTAAGAAAGAGCACAGAGGTGGCGGCGGCAGCGGCGGCGGCTAGGAAGAGCGTGTGCGTGACCGACACAGGAGGCTTCATCGCCTCGTGGCTCATCAAGCTCCTCCTCTCCAAGGGCCTCTAAATGGTCCGCGACACCGTGCGAGATCCCGGTAAGGACCCTCCTCACTTTGATCCGTCCATCCCAGCCCCCGAAGATCCAACCTCAGCTCATGCTCGCACTGCTCCCGCCCCACGATGATGTCTGCGTCGAACTGAAAGCCCACGGAGGACGGGGATGAGGTCGGGGTGGAGATGTGGATCGTTTTCTTTAGATCCCCAACTAAAGAGTTTGAAGTTGTTTCTGCAGAGAACCTAGGTAAACAGTTGATTCTGGTTGATTTCTTTTGAGTTCAATGTCAGGATCTCTGGTGGATGCACAAAAATGTTGCTCTCCCAGCTCAGCATGCATTTTTAGTTTGCATTTTGTATATCAATCTCAAAAGGATTTGCACTATGAACAAATTGTTTTCCTGTCTAAAACATGCACAAAATCGGAATAGAGGAAGGAAAATCAGTGGTTAGACTATGTGGGTTGTGTCTATTGGGAAATGGAGGTCGCAAATAAACTAATGCACATACTTATGTAAGTTGATGGATATTAATGGGAGACCAACAACCTAAAAAGGGAGGGAAAAACCATTATACTAAATCTATATCTATTGTACTTGTTTTTCACGTACTTTTGATCAGATTGTTACATTAGATATGCCTTGCATCTTGAATGTCATCTCGCTTCCATAATTGATAAAAGACAGTGCAGATAATGCCCTTGTTATTACCTCTTCACTTTTACTTGATACTTTCTTAAGTATAATTGCAACCCAGTTCTTCAAACATAAAGTCTAAATCAGGTGTCACGTTATAGTTATCTTTATATACTCCAATTGCCGATCTGTTTATTGCATTGCCTTCAAAAGACTCACTAGGGATCGTGCGCTTTGTTTGATTTTCACTGCAGATGTCAATGAATGTGCGCAGAGTCCAGGCTCCTGCCATGGCTCTGCAACTTGCCACAACACAGTTGGAGGGTTCCATTGTTCATGCCCTTTGGTCACCAGTTTTGCTAAGTAAACAAACTCATGCGCCAATCGGTTTATAAGTCAGGTAAACCATGAGAAGTTAGCACCTTGCTTTATTATTCTTACAATCAACAATGCCTGCTTTAGATTCTGAAAAATGATCTTTGTTGTTTAGTCTGGTAAATATTTTGCGTTTTGGCGAGAGCAGCAGAGTTGTTTTTCTCTCCATTAGCTGGCACTAATGCCTAAGAGGCATGTCACTGTTATGCTCTGTCACGGCCAAAATTTAGTTTGTGCTTAAACATTGTCTGAGGCCACATTGTTGGTCCTATGGTTTTAGAAATGAAAAGTTGCAAGTGCAACTATCACCGGCAATCCACCAACAATAAAAAATTAGTTACGTACAAAAAGGAAAAATAATTATACATCTAACTATTATGTATGGATATACTTTTTCAGGAGTTGAGCAGGGCACAATCTGTGGCACGACCGCATTCTCCTACTCATTTGTCTCAAAGCAAAAGAAGCTCGCTGCCTTTGCCTGGAGAGAGCAGAAGTTTCTTTTATCTAATCCAAGATGATCTATTCATGATTAAAACAGCGAGGAAATCAGAAGTCGAGGTAATTTTCTTATTGATGCCACTGTGATGAGCTCTACTCTCTACTGTCGGCATAAAGTAGGACAACATTTTATTTGGAGGTTATATCACTTGTGAAATAATTTGTAGTGTTGTTTGGATTGCATCCTGTAAATGCCATTAAATATTCTTTCCCATCATGTTGGCCTATTTGAACTAATATTCTTCAGTCTCATCAACTCTGAATATGGTGTATGGTGTACGCACATCCCTGCCATTTGGGAACTAAATGAAATAGTTATTAGTCTTGGACTCTTGGTAGTGCTTAGGGCCTGAAATCAGATAAATTATATGGACCGAAGCGAACACAATGTATTTTAATGCAATTGTTCCTTTTACAGGTCAGTAAACAAAATCAAGATTAGAACGCAACGAATGGATCGGTTTATGGTTACAAGTGACAAAATTACCTACTATAATTCTTGCAATCACGGTGTTGCTACTCATTGTCATAGGACACAGTAGAATCAAACACTCCTTCTGGTTTCCTCATTTAGTTTAGAAAGTACTCCCTCTGTAAACTTGTACACCTAAAACGTCTTATAAAAGTTTGCAGAGGGAGTAGTATTTATCTAAAGTTTATTTTTCCATTGAAATGTGCAATTTTACACATTCCAGTGCAAGGGCTGGATGTCCTTATAAAGCTTTTTAATGGGTTGAGGTAAGTGCGGGATGGATGAAATTGCTCAGTACCATCTAATCTGGCAATCTGGATTATGATCGGTTCAACTATTTTGTGGTTCCACTTCTACTAATTGAAGTCGGCGAGTTGGTGTATGCTTGAAGTGAGTCTGGTTCTTGCTTCAATTCCCCCTGTTTCACCTCCAGATCTACTCATCGGGAGATGGATTCCTTGCATTGAGAGGCTGGTAGGGGTGCTCGTTTAGCACATGATTTTTTTTTCTTACTTTTGATTCTTATAAGCCTTTTGGACTTAGGTGATCATTGGTACACGATGCAGGTCTGACGCTGTTGTTGATAATCATCCATACCTATGCTGGACGTGGACGAAGTACACACATGTACACGCAGGTTTTTTTTGATCCGTTGCATATCAAAGTATGAGTAGATATATCACAGTCCTCTGTAAATACCTACAGTTCTTTGCTTTGTGTGAAATTGACATTTGGTAATTTGTGTTCACTTTTTACTTGTATGTGTGCGAATTTATAACCTGGATATTTTTCCTACTAGGCTTCATTCAGACGATGGACTGTCTTGCTCTACTTCGAAATCGAAACAGGTGAGTCGTGTCCTTTTTAGGATTGAACCAACTGAAGTGAAACCAAGATACAGTTTCTGCAGCACTTATGAGCAAATTGTACAGGGGAAAGACAGGCGGCTGCTGCAGAACAAGGGAAGGAGTAGCAGCTATCTGCTGTTTCAGTTGTTTATGTGCGCTGAAGATTGTTCGCACCCGTACCCTGAAGAAAGAAGGCAAAATAATCCATAACTATTTCTTGATAATAAAGTAAATAGACATAGATATATAGCTCATTGGCTCCATCACGTTAGTTTGCTAAATAAGTTATATGGATCCTTGCAAACACAAGATAGATTCTAGATATACCTGGGATATGTTCATCCGGGTTCAGTTAATAAGTGCATTAGTCAACATTGTGGTGCAATGACAGAATCTGTTGTCCACAACTTCACCTGCCATATCCTTAAGGGTCTTGATTTCCTATAGAGCCAAAAAAGTATGCATAGGTAATGTTTCTTTTTCGTTGTTCGTTTTTAATCTGATAATGATTTTCCGTTCACTGCTTCCTTACTTTTTGAACCTAACCTTTTTGTTTTGTTTTTTGCGTTATCTCTTTTTTTTCTTATACAAATTCTCAGATTGCTTTGTTCTATTTAGACCATACAAATGGTTAAGAACTCATTATCTCTTATTTTTCTCTTACACAAATTGTCTGATTTCTTTGTCCTATTTAGACCATTCAAATGGTTAAGAACTCATTAAGTACTTTCCTTTTGTATGATGTAGATGCCAATAATTCGCTCTTCAGTTTTGTAGCAAAAATAGTACTCGAAGTTTATAGATATTTATTCCTTGTCGATGAGACGAGGACTGATTTCTACACATATATTTACTGCAGATCTGGAAATAGGTTTAAAGGAAAGATTTAGAAGGTGAAGGAGCTGATAAAGAGCATGCTAAATTCTCACTGTCTTAATCATTTTTGGTGTACAATGCAATTCA
The DNA here is from genome assembly GCF_002162155.2 of Triticum dicoccoides. NCBI lineage: Eukaryota > Viridiplantae > Streptophyta > Magnoliopsida > Poales > Poaceae > Triticum > Triticum dicoccoides. The sequence goes on from NC_041386.1 coordinate 590,462,008, forward strand.
TGTATAGGTTTGGTGCTTTGTGCTGACAAGAATTCTCTGATTGGCATCATTTGCAGAAACTGTGGTGATCCAGGACGCTTTCAAGATTACAAGTTCAGTAGTGGCAACTTGAACTTATGTAAGAATAAACAGGATGATTTTTCATTCTGAAGAGTTTCCTAACTGTTGACTTTAAGCCTTCATAGTTACATCGTGGGATTATGAATAAGATGGTGCTAATTATATTTTGAGTGAATTTCTGGTGTGTATTATTCAGACTAGCCCTTGAACTAAATAAAGAGAAGTCGAAGATAGCATGCAGTTGCAGGAGTTGGAATTTTGTTTCTGCTGCTCCTGTCTGTCTTTGAGAAGCACCGATGCACCACCAATATAATAAGTTGTTAAACGATTCAAGAGGACTATGAACCATGGATAAATGCAACAGCAAGGTTAGTATGCATAGGCATGCAGAGGAGGCGCGCCCTGGGCGCGCCCCTGCCCCTAGTACAACACAATAAGAGTGGCACAAAGGGCGAACGCTGGCGAGAGCCACGTCCTCGTTTTTACTGTGTCGAGGTAAAAAAATAAAGCCATTGGAAGTGGAAAAGCACATCGATCCCCACATCCCACCTCCCTTTCCTCCCCAAGCACATGACCTTTCCTCTGGTCGCTGTCACTCGCCTCTCTCTCCAGCGCTCTCTCTCTCTCTCTCTCTCTCTCTCTCTCTCTCTCTCTCTCTCATCCTCTCTCCACCTCTCGGCCGCCAGCCGATTCCGGCCGTTACCGGCTGTCTTCGGCCTCGCCTAACACTCCCTCGTGTTCTCCTCCACCGCTAATGTAGTAGCGCACTATGCTGTCTTGGACGCCGGCGCAGCCCCTCGACGGCAGTGATCTTCCCACCGCCGGGCTCCACAGCCTGCTCACCCTGCCCTACCCCAGGCTCCACTATAAGAAATATGTCAACTAGTGACCTTCTGTTAGTGACCCTGGAAGAAATGGTCATAGATCTATGACCATTTCAGACCAATTGGTCAAAAGCTGTTCAGGGGGCTCCAAACCCTAAACCATTGTGACCATTTTGGCCAGAAAGGTCGTAATTTCCTTACATGAAATGGTCATAAAGCAAACATCGCTAGTCCGCTGCCTTATTTCTAGTTGTTAACGACCAATATAGATGGTCATAGCCTTGTAAATTGTGGTGGGTTGCTATGACTAGGCGCCACCTCATCAGTTTTGCCTATGTGTCATGTCCATGTGGCAGTTTTTGCCCTAGGTCGTGAAGCAACCTATATTTCTGTCATTCCCAAAATTCCCAAAAAAACTCATAAATTCTTTGGGTCATATCTTCGTCAAATATGTAAAAATCTTCCTTGCCTAGTTCAAAAATAATTCAAAAATATTCATTTTCCTATTCTGTTCAGAACAACAGTTTGTGAAGGAAGTACCACTTTGGCATGTCCAAATAGTATCCATTTTCTACAGTGCTTTCCTATGCCCAAATAACCATCCTCCACCAAATGCCAGCTCAATCCATTCATTATTTTGAGCCGAGCTTCAACATTCGTAGTTATGTCCAGTGTGGTAGTTTGCAAAGCAAGTACCACCTAGGCTCCTCCTTTTGAACTGAAAAATTGTCATGACGGTCTTCGTAGTAACTGATCATCCTCAGCCAAAACTCACGCCATTAGTCATGTACATTTCCGTACCGCTAATCAAACACTTGGCTGCTAATTCATGTTCGAGCATCGATCGGTCTCCGCGTGAGAATCTTATGTTGTAATTTTCTTCCTAGCACCTACCTGGGGAGTGCCCAACCCACTAGACATGCCTAGGCCGCCCAGAACACATGGCAACACCAGGGTCACGCGGTGACCGCGCGGCGGGCATGCGAGTTTACGCGCTCTAGAGTTGGGGCCCTCGGCCACCGCCCAAACCTCGACGTATCGCCACCAAACCATGTATTTATGATTAAATAAGTACTTATGTACCTAGAAATGATTTTTGGAAAAAAAATAAATAGCAAACTACGAGACAGCTGCAGTTCAAATTTGACCTGCTTCCAACTGAATCGGCGGGAATTTGTCTTTTTCACGAGAGGTGGATCAAAACTTTTTACACCCAACCATTTTGTCAATTGTGCATTAAATATGGACTAGTATTTTAGAAAAATGATTTGGTCCAATTTTGCAACAATTATTTGGGAGGTCCTTCACAAAAAAACCTCTTTTCGGGCACTCAGAAAATGGAAAATGAATTTTCCTTGCAAAGAAAATAAAAACTCCCTTAGGAAACATTGTTTAGAATTTCAATATGCACCCTTGTGCACAACATGAGATCATTTGAACAAACTATGCCATGAATGTGGCCATAAGATTGATCATTTGGCTTGAAAGCCATGAATCTTCACGCATGATAGCTCATTTCTGAGAACATTTTTTTAAAATAATTGTCGTATTACAAGTTTATTATTTTTCCTGGAAACTTGGTCACATATAATGACACAATGCGAAGGTTTTCCAATTTTTTGATTTTTTTTGAATTTTTTATGCCCGTTTCAAAATGCGGTCAAAACGGCGGGCTTGACCGTTCCTAGCTAGTGGTTGAATCTTGGAAATTTTTTGACGTTTCTCTGATTAAATAGATACTTATGTACCTAGAAATGATTTTTGGAAAAAATAAAGAGCAAACTATGAGACAGATGTAGTTCAAATTTGACCCGCTCCCTACTGAATCGGCAGGAATTTGTCTTTTTCACGGGAGGTGGATCGAAACTTTTGACACCCAACCATTTGGTCAACCATGCATTAAATTTGTCCTAGTATTTTAGAAAATTGATTTTGTCTAATTTTGCAACAAATATATGGTAGGTCCTTCACAAAAGAACTCATTTCGGGCACTCGGAAAATGGAAAATTGATTTTTCGTGCAAAGGAAATAAAAACTCCCTTTGTCAATATTGTTTGCAAATCCAAGATTTAAACTTGTGCAAAATATGATATCATTTGAACAAATATTTGATAGGACTTTCACAAAAAAACTCATTTTAAGCACTAAAAAATGGAATGAAATTTTTATCTTGAATCGATCACGACCAATTTATATGGTCATAAGGTAATCAAATGGTTTGCTACGTTCTGATTGGTCCATGAGCATATCACGCGGATCATGCATCAACCGCCGTAGGATGCTTCCGGATCCGACGGCAGCCCTCACCCCCTCAGCCAACCGCAACCCAACTACCCAAACCCTAACCCACACCCGCACTCCTCCTCCCTCGGCTCCTCGCCGCCGCCACCTCCTCCCCCTTCCAGATCGAGACAGAGCGAGAGCTCGCATCCTCCCTTACAGATCGCTACCGCCACCTCCCTCCGGTGGAGCTCACCGCCGTCCATGGCCTCCTCCATGCCCTCCTTTTCTCACCCCTCCCCTTCCCTCACCAGGAGGGAGAGAAGAACCCGAGGGAGGGAGATCCAACGTGATCTAGCCTCGACCTCCACTGCCTCGGCCTCGCGCCTCGCCAGAGCAGCTCTACCGTCGGCCGAAGTTGCGCAGGTCGCCATGTTCCCCCGCTCTTCTTCCTCCCTCTGTTTATCTCTTCCTTTTTTCTCTCAAGTCTCAACCCCCCTATGTACTTCTCTTTGCAAGGAGGCCGCCATGGACTTCCTCATCGAGCCGTCGCCGGAGTTCCAACTCCGCGCCGCTCGAAACCGTCTTCAACCTCCATCGGCCCTTGTTCCTCCATGCCCCGCCAAGCGCGCACCAAGCCGTCGCCGCGTCGAGCTCCACCGCCCAAGTCCGCCGTCCCGCCGCCCACCGGACCTCCCTGGCTGTCTTCCTCCACTGCATCCCATCGCTCCTCGAACGCACCAAGTCCCCCTGCATCAAGCACCGCCCTCGCCCAGACGCATCGAGCGTTGGTGCTCTTCTGCCTCATCGGGTGGATGACACCCAGCGCACTCACGCGCGTGGGGTCAAGGGCGTTGACCGCGCCCCTGCCTGGGCAGATCGCCAGCGCCTCCCGGCTCGATCCCCTGCTCTACCGCTCGCATGGTACGCTCCCTCACTCCCTCCGTCCCCTCTCCTCGAGTTGATGAGATCTGAGAGAAGCCGACGAGTGGCCGTTTGGTGCGGCACGGGACAGAGGCCATGTGCTCTGCTCAAGGACTTGTTTTAATCCTGATATATCTGATGAAATAGTACTTCTCTACTTCACTGTTCAATCAGGCAATGCAGAATCCCAGTTCCAGAATGTTTTTCAAACTATATTTGCTAGAAAAACGATCTTATATTATTTACATGGGTCAATCTCGACCATCATGATTCCTAAGCTAATAAGGTTGGTTGTGTGCTCTCCGTGCAGCAGCCTGAGCTCCGGCGAGGTTGATCTGGACAGCTCGGCAGCGTCACCGGCGGTGAGAACCCCCCTCCCTTTGCGGCTATGGACGAACTGGTTTGCGTGTTGCCTCCTGCCTTTTGTGCTCGCGTTGCGGTGGTTAGGTTAATAAAAATTGAACTAGTTAACTACTGTAAGCGATTCTGCAATTGTTTGTGGATCTGGTAGCAAGCTGTATGAACCATAGTTTAGCTGCTTTAGATAACTACTACTTAGGTTAATAACAATTAGTAGGACTTCATCATAGTTCTTCTGTAGTTCCCTTTAGCTGCTTTAGATAACCATAGGTCTTATGTAGTTGTAGCTGGACTGTTAATTTGGTACTCCATCACATCGGTGTGGGTTTTGGCAGTACGAGTGTACTGCCACAATGTCACCAGCTGGTGCAATTGCAACCAGTAGAAATGAGAATATAGTATTGGCAATTTGGCATAATATACACCTGAGTCGGATAAGACTTAGGACAATGTCCTTTGAGGCTGCAAAAGATTAGTTGCTAGTTGCTACCATGTGCGTAGGATAAGATCAGATGCTGCTGCTGCAGGATAGTTATCCTCTTCGTATGGCAATATGCTTATTTTCCTTGGTTCCAACTATGCAGCGAATTCTCTTTCAAAAAAAATGTGGCGCATGCATGAGGATCAATCCTGTTGACTGCGTGACAATCATGTTTCTCATCGTTGTAATTTTTAGTTTTGAAAAAAATACATGTTTTCTTGATCTTCTGTTAAGTCTGTTTATTTATAAATCCAACTTCCATGTTTTTTTAGAGGAAAACCTGAAGACTGACCCCCAATGTTTCCGTGCAGGTAGTAACTCTAATAGGACACTACACTTTCCAAATTCCAATGCTCACGTGTTGGTCGTTCCCAAGTTTTCACTACCCTGAGTATGTACTCTACCGTACATTTCCAAAAATTCTTCCTCTCATTCACCTGATTCATACTTGTTCAATGTGTTTCCGTGAAGTTATTAGACATACAATACTTTTGAAATACCCATACTGTAACTGACCAAAGAACTAGAAGCAAAAGACATACAGTACATCACCTTTCAAATGCTCAATACTGTAGCTGACACACTAGAGAACTAGAAGAATAACCTGCATTAGAAACACTCGCTGGGTGCTTCCCTTGCCCCTGGCAATGTCAATGAATCATAGTGGTATTGTAGGCACCGAAGAAATTGTGGCATGTTGTTTAATTTGTTTATTCATTTGTTGCAGTATGTGCACTGTTGTGGTGAAACTCTAGTGTTTCTGCAACCTACAAGTGTGTATGGGCACTGATTTCTAGAAGTATTTGAGTTGACATCTTTGTTGGTTTAGATAGTACATAAATTTTGAAGGGCGGTTGATTTGCTTCTGGTTTTTGAAATAGAGCTGACTATAGTTATGCATGAACGAGAATATGCTTGTAACTGGTGACAAATAGACCAGCTTTGCAGTTTGCCACATTGGTGATGTAAATGCTCCTAAATGATGATATCTTAGCAAGTGCTTTCTGCGATGTTTAACCTTGTTACTATCGTCCATAAGTATTGCCGTTGATTTTGATATATGAGCACTAGTGTTTCCTGCTTACAACAAGCTATGTATTGTACATGTGTCCATTTTACCTGTGTAAATAGTTTGTTTCATACCTAGTAACATGTTTCCTCATAATGAATTATTCGTGCCATGTGAATCATTGTTGCTATCCTGCTACTAATGGATACAGGGACGAAATGCACAGTTTCCTGTCAAGTAGTGTTTGTTTGGTGACAGGATGCTATTTTTTCCTTCCAAGTATAATGCTCCTTTCATGTAGTGATGATACTACATCTATTTCATTTCATGTTTATGCCTCTTCCAGAAAATGTGTTGCACCTACAATAATCAATCTAACTTATCCATTTTATTGTATAGGCCTTCGAGTAAAAGAGGCTACTGCTTGACTATAACAGCGAACACGACCAACAAGCTCCGCCAGCGCAAGGCAAGCGACGACATGCTCGGTTACCCCCACCTGTGAGTCGCGCTCCCCCTGATGGGGAACGTTGCAGAAAACAAAAAATTTCCTACTCGTTTCACCAAGATCATCTAGGAGTTCATCTAGCAACGAGTCATTGGATGCATCTACATACCTTTGTAGATCGCGCACGGAAGCGTTCAAAGAACGGTGATGATGTAGCCGTACTCGACGTGATCCAAATCACCGATGACCAAGCGCCGAACGGACGACACCTCCGCGTTCAACACACGTACGGGATGGGAGACGTCTCCTCCTTCTTGATCCAGCAAGGAGGGAGAAGAGGTTGATGAAGATCCAGCAGCACGACGGCGTGGTGGTGGATGCAGGGCGTCACAGTAGCAGGGCTTCGCCAAGACTACGAGGGAGAGACGTAACGGGGAGAGAGGGAGGCGCCAGGGGCTGGTGTCTCAAGTCCCTCCTCTCCCCCACTATATATAGGGGTGCCAAGGGGGGGGCGCCGGCCCTAGTAGATGGCATCTACTAGGGGGGGCGGCGGCCAAGGGGAGGTTTCCCTCCCCCCCAAGGCACCTAGGGGTGCCTTCCACCACATGGACTCTTCCATGGTGGAAACCCTAGGCGCATGGGCCTATAGGGGCTGGTGCCCTTGGCCCATCTAGGCCAATGCGCACCCCACCCCCTACAGCCCATGTGCCCCCCCGGGACAGGTGGCCCCACCCAGTGGGCCCACGAGACCCCTCCGGTGGTCCCGGTACAATACCGATAACCCCGAAACTTGTCCCGATGCCCGAAACTGCACTTCCTATATATAATTCTTTACCTCCGGACCATTCCGGAACTCCTCGTGACGTCCGGGATCTCATCCGGGACTCCGAACAACATTCGGGTTACTGCATATACATATCTTCACAACCCTAGCGTCACCGAACCTTAAGTGTGTAGACCCTATGGGTTCGGGAGACAAGCAGACATGACCGAGACGACTCTCAGGTTAATAACCAACAGCGGAATCTGGATACCCATGTTGGCTCCCACATGCTCCACGATGATCTCATCGGATGAACCACGATGTCGAGGATTCAATCAACCCCGTACGCAATTCCCTTTGTCAATCGATATGTTACTTGCCCAAGATTCGATCGTCGGTATCCCAATACCTCGTTCAATCTCGTTACCGGCAAGTCACTTTACTCGTACCGTAATGCATGATCCCGTGACCAGACACTTGGTCACTCTGAGCTCATTATGATGATGCATTACCGAGTGGGCCCAGTGATACCTCTCCGTCATACGGAGTGACAAATCCCAGTCTTGATCCATGTCACCCAACAGACACTTTCGGAGATACCCGTAGTCTACCTTTATAGTCACCCAGTTATGTTGTGACGTTTGGCATACCCAAAGAACTCCTACGGTATCCGGGAGTTACACGATCTCATGGTCTAAGGAAAAGATACTTGACATTGGAAAACTCTAGCAAACGAACTATACGATCTTGTGCTATGTTTGGGATTGGGTCTTGTCCATCACATCATTCTCCTAATGATGTGATCTCGTTATCAATGACATCCAATGTCCATAGTCAGGAAACCATGACTATCTGTTGATCAACGAGCTAGTCAACTAGAGGCTCACTAGGGACATGTTGGTGTCTGTTATTCACACATGTATTACGATTTCCGGATAACACAATTATAGCATGAATAAAGACAATTATCATGAACAAGGAAATATAATAATAATGCTTTTATTATTGCCTCTAGGGCATATTTCCAACAGTCTCCCACTTGCACTAGAGTCAATAATCTAGTTACATTGTGATGAATCGAACACCCATGGAATTCTGGTGTTGATCATGTTTTGCTCTAGGGAGTGGTTTAGTCAACGGATCCGCTATATTCAGGTCCGTATGTACTTTACAAATCTCTATGTCTCCATCTTGAACATTTTCACGAATGGAGTTGAAGCGACGCTTGATGTGCCTTGTCTTCTTGTGAAACCTGGGCTCCTTGGCAAGTGCAATAGCTCCAGTGTTGTCACAGAAGAGCTTGATCGGCCCCGAGGCATTGGGTATGACTCCTAGGTCGGTGATGAACTCCTTCACCCATATTGCTTCATGTGCTGCCTCCAAGGCTGCCATGTACTCCGCTTCACATGTAGATCCCGCAACAACGCTTTGCTTGCAACTGCACCAGCTTACTGCCCCACCATTCAAAACATACACGTATCCGGTTTGTGACTTAGAGTCATCCAGATCTGTGTCGAAGCTAGCGTCGACGTAACCCTTTACGACGAGCTCTTCGTCACCTCCATAAACGAGAAACATTTCCTTAGTCCTTTTCAGGTACTTTAGGATATTCTTGACCGCTGTCCAGTGTTCCTTGCTGGGATTACTTTGGTACCTGCCTACCAAACTGACGGCAAGGTTAACATCGGGTCTGGTACACAGCATGGCATACATAATAGAACCTATGGCTGATGCATAGGGGATGACGCTCATCTCTTCTATATCTTCTGCCGTGGTCGGGCATTGAGCTGAGCTCAATTTCATACCTTGTAGCACAGGCAAGAACCCCTTCTTGGATTGATCCATATTGAACTTCTTCAATATCTTATCAAGGTATGTGCTTTGTGAAAGACCTATGAGGCGCCTTGATCTATCTCTATAGATCTTGATGCCTAATATATAAGCAGCTTCTCCAAGGTCCTTCATTGAAAAACTCTTATTCAAATAGGCCTTGATGCTGTCCAAGAGTTCTATATCATTTCCCATCAAAAGTATGTCATCTACATATAGTATGAGAAATGCTAGAGATCTCCCACTCACTTTCTTGTAAACACAGGCTTCTCCATAAGTCTGTGTAAACCCAAACGCTTTGATCATCTCATCAAAGCGAATGTTCCAACTCCGAGATGCTTGCACCAGCCCATAAATCGAGCGTTGGAGCTTGCACACCTTGTCAGCATTCTTAGGATCGACAAAACCTTCCGGCTGCATCATATACAATTCTTCCTTAAGGAAACAATTAAGGAATGCCGTTTTGACGTCCATTTGCCATATTTCATAATCATAGAATGCGGCAATTGCTAACATGATTCGGGCGGACTTTAGCTTCGCTACCAGTGAGAAAGTCTCATCGTAGTCAACCCCTTGAACTTGTCGATAACCCTTAGCGACAAGTCGAGCTTTATAGATGGTCACATTTCCATCCGCGTCTGTCTTCTTCTTAAAGATCCATTTATTTTCTATGGCTCGCCGTTCAACGGGCAAGTCAGTCAAAGTCCATACTTCATTTTCATACATGGATCCTATCTCGGATTTCATGGCTTCTAGCCATTTGTCGGAATCCGGGCCCGCCATCGCTTCTTCATAGTTCGAAGGTTCACCGTTGTCTAACAACATGATTTCCAAGACAGGGTTGCCATACCACTCTGGTGTGGAACGTGTCCTTGTGGATCTTCGAATTTCAGTAGGAGCTTGATCAGAAGTATCTTGATCATTATCATTAACTTCCTCTCTAGTCGGTGCAGGCACCTCAGGAACATTTTCTTGAGTTGCGCCATTTTCCGGTTCAAGAGGTAATACTTCGTCAAGCTCTACTTTCCTCCCACTTACTTCTTTCGAGAGAAACTCTTTCTCTAGAAAGGACCCATTCTTGGCAACAAAAATCTTGCCTTCGGATCTGAGGTAGAAGGTGTACCCAATAGTTTCCTTTGGGTACCCTATGAAGACGCATTTTTCCGATTTGGGTTCGAGCTTTTCAGGTTGAAGTTTCTTGACATAAGCATCGCATCCCCAAACTTTTAGAAATGACAGCTTAGGTTTCTTCCCAAACCATAATTCATACGGTGTCGTCTCAACGGATTTCGATGGAGCCCTATTTAAAGTGAATGCGGCAGTCTCTAAAGCATAGCCCCAAAAAGATAGCGGTAAATCGGTAAGAGACATCATAGATCGCACCATATCTAGTAGAGTGCGATTACGACGTTTGGACACACCGTTACGCTGAGGTGTTCTAGGCGGCGTGAGTCGTGAAACTATTCCACATTTTCTTAAGTGTGTGCCAAACTCGTGACTCAAGTATTCTCCTCCACGATCTGATCGTAGAAACTTGATTTTCCTGTCACGTTGATTTTCAACCTCACTCTGAAATTCCTTGAACTTTTCAAAGGTTTCAGACTTGTGTTTCATTAAGTAGATATACCCATACCTACTTAAATCATCAGTGAGTGTGAGAACATAACGATAGCCACCGCGAGCCTCAACACTCATTGGACCGCACACATCAGTATGTATGATTTCCAATAAGTTGGTTGCTCGCTCCATTGTTCCTGAGAACGGAGTCTTGGTCATTTTTCCCATGAGGCATGGTTCGCACGTGTCAAATGATTCATCATCAAGAGACTCTAAAAGTCCATCTTCATGGAGCTTCTTCATGCGTTTTACACCTATGTGACCAAGGCGGCAATGCCACAAGTATGTGGGACTATCATTATCAACCTTACTTCTTTTGGTACTCACATTGTGAACATGTGTAGCATCACGTTCGAGATTCATTAAGAATAAACCATTCACCATAGGAGCATGACCATAAAACATATCTCTCATATAAATAGAACAACCATTATTCTCGGATTTAAATGAGTAGCCATCTCGAATCAAACGAGATCCCGATACAATGTTCATGCTCAAAGCTGGCACTAAATAACAATTATTAAGGTTTAAAACTAATCCTGAAGGGAGATGCAGAGGCAGCGTGCCGACGGCGATCACATTGACCTTGGAACCATTCCCGACGCGCATCGTCACCTCATCCTTTGCCAGTTTCCGCTTATTCCGCAGCCCCTGCTTTGAGTTACAAATGTGAGCAACTGCACCGGTATCAAATACCCAAGAGCTACTACGGGCACTAGTAAGGTACACATCAATTACATGTATATCACATATACCTTTTGTTTTGCCGGCCTTCTTATCCGCTAAGTACTTAGGGAAGTTCCGCTTCCAGTGACCGCTTCCCTTGCAATAAAAGCACTCAGTCTCGGGCTTGGGTCCATTCTTTGGCTTCTTCCCGGCAGCTTGCTTGCCGGGCGCGGCAACCTCCTTGCCGTCTTTCTTGAAGTTCTTTTTACCCTTGCCTTTCTTGAACTTAGTGGTTTTATTGACCATCAACACTTGATGTTCCTTCTTGACTTCTACCTCTGCTGATTTCAGCATAGCAAATACTTCAGGAATGGTCTTTTCCATCCCCTGCATATTGAAGTTCATCACAAAGCTCTTGTAGCTTGGTGGAAGCGACTGGAGGATTCTGTCAATGACCGCATCATCCGGGAGATTAACTCCCAGCTGAGTCAAGCGGTTATGCAACCCAGACATAGTGAGTATGTGCTCACTGACAGAACTATTTTCCTCCATCTTACAGCTGAAGAACTTGTCGGAGACTTGATATCTCTCGACCCGGGCATGAGATTGGAAAACCATTTTCAGCTCTTCGAACATATCATATGCTCCGTGTCTCTCAAAACGCTTTTGGAGCCCCGGCTCTAGGTTGTAAAGCATGCCGCATTGAACGAGGGAGTAGTCATCGGAACGTGCCTGCCAAGCGTTCATAACATCTTGTTCTGCAGGGAGAACGGGTGCGTCACCAAGCGGTGCTTGTAGGACATAATCTTTCTTGGCAGCTATGAGGATGATCCTCAGGTTCCGGACCCAGTCCGTATAGTTGCTGCCATCGTCTTTCAGCTTGGTTTTTCTCTAGGAACGCGTTGAAGTTGAGGACTACGTTGGCCATTTGATCTACAAGACATATTGTAAAATATTTAGACTAAGTTCATGATAATTAAGTTCAACTAATCAAATTATTAATGAACTCCCACTTAGATTAGACATCCCTCTAGTCATCTAAGTATTACATCCCTCTAGTCATCTAAGTGTCCGATCATCACGTGAGACGGACTACTCAATGTCGGTGAACATCTTCATGTTGATCGTATCTTCTATACGACTCATGCTCGACCTTTCGGTCTTCTGTGTTCCGAGGCCATGTCTGTACATGCTAGGCTCGTCAAGTCAACCTAAGTGTTTGCATGTGTAAATCTGTCTTACACCCGTTGTATGTGAACGTCTGAATAAAACACCCGATCATCACGTGGTGTTTTGAAACAGCGAACTGTCGCAACGGTGCACAGTTAGGGGGAACACTTCTTGAAATTAGTATGAGGGATCATCTTATTTACTACCGTCGTTCCAAGTAAACAAGATGCAAAACATGATAAACATCACATGCAATTAAATAATAAACGTGACATGATATGGCCAATATCACATAGCTCCTTTGGTCTCCATCTTGGGGCTCCATGATCATCTTGTCACCGGCTTGACACCATGATCTCCATCATCATGATCTCCATCATCGTGTCTCCATGAAGTTGCTCGCCAACTATTACTTCTACTACTATGGCTAACGCGTTTAGCAATAAAGTAAAGTAATTTACATGGCGTTTCTCAATGACATGCAGGTCATATAAAAGAATAAAGACAACTCCTATGGCTCCTGCCGGTTGTCATACTCATCGACATGCAAGTCGTGATTCCTATTACAATAGCATGAACATCTCATACATGACATACAGATCATTCATCATTCATCACAACTTTGGCCATATCATATCACAAACCACTTGGTGCAAAAACAAGTTAGACGTTCTCTAATTGTTGTTGCAAGTTTTACGTGGCTGAATTAGGGTTCTAGCAAGAACGTCTTCTTACCTACGTCAAAGCCACAACGTGATTTGTCAACTTCTATTTACCCTTCATAAGGACCCTGTTCATCGAATCCGCTTCAACTAAAGTAGGAGAGACAGACACCCGCCAGCCACCTTATGCAACTTGTGCATGTTAGTCGGTGGAACCGGTCTCACGTAAGCGTACGTGTAAGGTTGGTCTGGGCCGCTTCATCCCACAATACCGCTGAAGCAAGAAAAGACTAGTAACGGCAAGAAAGTTGACAAATCCACGCCCACAACTGATTGTGTTCTACTCGCGCAAGAAGAACTACGCATAAACCTGGCTCTGATACCACTGATGGGGAACGTTGCAAAAAACAAAAAATTTCCTACTCGTTTCACCAAGATCATCTAGGAGTTCATCTAGCAACGAGTCATTGGATGCATCTACATACCTTTGTAGATCGCGCACGGAAGCGTTCAAAGAACGGTGATGATGTAGTCGTACTCGACGTGATCCAAATCACCGATGACCAAGCGCCGAACGGACGGCACCTCCGCGTTCAACACACGTACGGGACGGGAGATGTCTCCTCCTTCTTGATCCAGCAAGGAGGGAGAAGAGGTTGATGAAGATCCAGCAGCACGACGGCGTGGTGGTGGATGCAGGGCGTCACAGTAGCAGGGCTTCGCCAAGACTACGAGGGAGAGACGTAACGGGGAGAGAGGGAGGCGCCAGGGGCTGGTGTCTCAAGTCCCTCCTCTCCCCCACTATATATAGGGGTGCCAAGGGGGGGCGCCGGCCCTAGTAGATGGCATCTACTAGGGGGGGCGGCGGCCAAGGGGAGGTTTCCCTCCCCCCCAAGGCACCTAGGGGTGCCTTCCACCACATGGACTCTTCCATGGTGGAAACCCTAGGCGCATGGGCCTATAGGGGCTGGTGCCCTTGGCCCATCTAGGCCAAGGCGCACCCCCTACAGCCCATGTGGCCCCCCGGGACAGGTGGCCCCACCCAGTGGGCCCACGAGACCCCTCCGGTGGTCCCGGACAATACCGATAACCCCGAAACTTGTCCCGATGCCCGAAACTGCACTTCCTATATATAATTCTTTACCTCCGGACCATTCCGGAACTCCTCATGACGTCCGGGATCTCATCCGGGACTCCGAACAACATTCGGGTTACTGCATATACATATCTTCACAACCCTAGCGTCACCGAACCTTAAGTGTGTAGACCCTACGGGTTCGGGAGACAAGCAGACATGACCGAGACGACTCTCAGGTCAATAACCAACAGCGGGATCTGGATACCCATGTTGGCTCCCACATGCTCCACGATGATCTCATCGGATGAACCACGATGTCGAGGATTCAATCAACCCCGTACGCAATTCCCTTTGTCAATCGATATGTTACTTGCCCGAGATTCGATCATCGGTATCCCAATACCTCGTTCAATCTCGTTACCGGCAAGTCACTTTACTCGTACCGTAATGCATGATCCCGTGACCAGACACTTGGTCACTCTGAGCTCATTATGATGATGCATTACCGAGTGGGCCCAGTGATACCTCTCCGTCATACGGAGTGACAAATCCCAGTCTTGATCCATGTCACCCAACAGACACTTTCGGAGATACCCGTAGTCTACCTTTATAGTCACCCAGTTACGTTGTGACGTTTGGCATACCCAAAGCACTCCTACGGTATCCGGGAGTTACACGATCTCATGGTCTAAGGAAAAGATACTTGACATTGGAAAACTCTAGCAAACGAACTATACGATCTTGTGCTATGTTTGGGATTGGGTCTTGTCCATCACATCATTCTCCTAATGATGTGATCTCGTTATCAATGACATCCAATGTCCATAGTCAGGAAACCATGACTATCTGTTGATCAACGAGCTAGTCAACTAGAGGCTCACTAGGGACATGTTGGTGTCTGTTATTCACACATGTATTACGATTTCCGGATAACACAATTATAGCATGAATAAAGACAATTATCATGAACAAGGAAATATAATAATAATGCTTTTATTATTGCCTCTAGGGCATATTTCCAACACCCCCTGCCCAGCCGCCCCTCCGTGAGTCGCTCTAGATTCGGGATCACTGCTAGATCCTCGGCACTAGAAACGATCAGATATTCAGATGATATGTTAGTTTCTGTGGTTTCTGATAGGCCCGCTGCATCTGTTGGCGTTAACCATTTCCTATGTGGTTCTGTGTGGAACCCTTCCTAATTTGTTTGCAGCCCTTCCTAATTTTTTGTTTTTGTTCTATTTGGAAATGGATGCAGCAGGTGCTCTGCTCTTGCACACGTCTGGCACCGTCTCCAGCGCGGTGGTGCTTCTTGAGGCGACCGGCGTGATGGTGGCTGTGTACGGCAGCGACCACAAGCTCTTCGGTGAGTCGGCTCCATCTTCTAGCCCTAGCTCCCTATTTTCTGCTCCTATAGCATGCTCTGTTGGTTTAGAACACTAGCAGCAGTAGCCTACCGTGTATACACACTAAACAGCAGGAGCTCAATCACCTTGTGTACACTAGCAGCTTGCTTACACACTTGTCACTTTTGCTTGTGGTAGCCATTACGTAGCTGAATCATGTCCATGTCTACTAATCATCAGTTCATAGTATTTGGCTTCTGTGTGATTGTCTACGACTATTTTATGGTGATGTGGATATCCTTTCTGATTTAAAGTTACTAATATTTTTTGTTTTGATTCTTTCTCCGGTGCGAGGAAAGCTGTGAGTAGACGTCAACGATGCCTACTTGCTTGGCTGCTACAGTGATGCATGCGCCGGTCAAGCAAGCACACATGCATATACGTACATGTTAGGATAGTAGCAGATGTGCCATAATTCCTGTGTAAGGAAATGTATTCCTGAGATGATTTTGTTATGTTATCTAAACCTGGGAGATGCGTTATGTGATGTGATATGATGGATGATCTGAATTCAACATTGAGTTTTCCTGATTTGAATATGAAACAATGTCGGATGCGTGTGTGTAACTGGATTAAAGAGGTCTTGTGCCCAAACAATTTTGTCCAAACATTTATTTCTAAATTCAAGATCTAATACTGGACAACTAATTGGGCTGAAAAAGGCTACAACCCAACAAGCATTGGTCTGTTTAAAAAGTGAAACAAAAAAAGCCTTAGAAAATAAAAAATAAATGTATTGCAAAAAAGGCCGAGGCCCCCTAATATGGAAGTATGGCCTGTGCAGAAATTGATAGAAAAAATACACTAAATTGGTTGAATTAATGGGCTCGGCCCATATGAACACCCAATTGGACCGAGCCGATTCTAATTTTTGACCTTTTCAATTGGTCACAATTTTGCCACGTCAGATTGCCACGTCGGATCCGACGTGGCCTGGGCAGATAGCCAATGACCAAACAAAAGGTCATGGGTTCAACGACCTTCTGTTTTGGTCGTAAACGTCCACGACCTTCTCTAATTTCAGTTTACGACTGTCAGCTTTTGACCATCTGTTTTTGGTCAGAAAAAGGTCGCAAATGAAAATCAATGACCTTTCAGTGACCACTAGTCAAGGTCACAAGTTGACATATTTCTTGTAGTGCTCTCTGACCGGCTCCTCCGTGCCGCCCCCGCCTAAAAGACAAGTATTTGATTGTGTTTTGGTTTGATGTGTGGAGCGCGCGCGAGGTGCTCGATTGATTGATTGTGTGCTGCGAGACTCATGGATCACGATGGTGAGTCAGGTGACGGGGTTGTCGCTTTGCACGGGTTCCTCGGGACGGTGCTCCTGTTGTTCTTGTTTTCGCTCCCGTTGATCTTTCCCATGGAGGTTGTTCGTATGACTGGAGATTGCTTCTCTTTGTGTTTTTTAGGGTAAGCTTCTCTTTGTGTTTTGATTCCTGGTGCTGCTGCCTGTGTATTTTCTGATGTGTGTTTTGTGTTGCCCAGGTTCATGTGAGGTGAGCTGGCTGTTTGTTCTCATTACCAGATCGGCAGCGGGTGTTCCTTTTAGTTTCATCCAAGTTGAGCTTCGCCTGCCATTGAGGTGTGGTTCATCCTCTCCATGTATGCATGTGCTGCTCCAGTGGTGTTTTATTAGTTATTTTTTATGGTGGGCTCATGCTCGTCACCTATTCCTTCTTATGTTGCACCGGTCGTGTGGCTTTGTTTGTGATGTAGAGCAGCGGTGTAGGTTTGATTCTGGTGTGGCGTGTTGATGGCTTAGTGCTCTGAATTTTTGCTTTTTTCTCAGGATTCCTGTGATTCGCGGCGGCGTTCATGTTCAGATTGTGGCAAAAGGGCATGGTTATGTCCTGGGAGCTCATCCCGGTGGCCAAGCGGCGGCCTTCTATGTTGGCTGTCATTTCAATGACAACGACCGTTTGCTTGTCTGCTATGGCGTCCAACACGATTTGGAGGTTAGAAGGTTGTAGATCATAGCACCCAGGAGACAACTGTTATTCATCACACATTTAGTGGTCGTCTGCAATCTCAGGGCCCCTTTGTTTTCACATTTGATTTAATGTTTCAATCTATAATCAACGAGTCTACCTTTCTGATTGCTCTATTTTTAATTGTTAAGGGAGCACCCTGTGTACACATGTATAGGCTGTAGTCCAGAGCCGTGTAAGGCCCAGGCCCATGCAACCCTCTACTTCTAGCTTCTTCCTCTCCATACAGAAACTCTGCTTTTTGTCTATCTTTCAAAATATTGAACATGGTATTAGAGCCAGCGAACCCTAGCTTCCGTCCGCCGCCGCCACACACGGAGCCGTCGTCAGCGAGGTGATTCCGGCGAGATCCTTCATCCAGCAATGTCCTCAACTTTGGTTCCTCCTGTATTCGTCGTCATCTCGTGGGAACTGCTCTCCCGTAGCTCCCCGTGCGTCTTCCCCGCTGACCTGTGGTTGGCTTCTTGCATCATCGCCGGCCTTCCAGCAAGCCGGTGCGACATCTCCGCCAAGCCGTTGCCTTCGCATCGGAGGTTTGCTGCTCTATCAAGCAGCTGCTCCTCTATCAAGCAGCAGCTGCTCTGTACGTATTGGGAACCTGCTCCCTATCAGCTGGTTTGCTTAATTCTGTTGTGCTCCAGTAACTGAAGAGGTTTCAATTGCTTGATTTGCTCTCCAGTTAGCTGTTGCCTTGTGGTGCTTTGCTAATTTGGCCTCTAAACTTGCTCCTACTCTGTTCAATCATTGGTGTGGCTGCTGGGATTAGTTTTTCCCCCTTTTGCTAGAGGTCCTTGCTGCCATGGCGAATAATGATTTTGGATTAGGAGCTGGTTCAATGTCCATAGACATCAAACTTGATGGTACAAATTACAGGGAATGGGCTTTCTTGGCTAAAACAATCTTAAGGGCAGCAGGTTTTGTCTCACACTTGTCTGATGATCCACCTAGTCCTATTGATGATGCAGCTGGGAAACCTTGGCAAAAGATTGATGATCGTGTCATGGGCGCTTTAGTTCTGGGTGTTCATCCCTCACTTAGAATGAGTCTTGAGCATCACACTTCAGCCAAAGAAATGTGGAAGTATTTTGAGCAGCGGTACATTCAGCCTAGCGGTGCTCTCCATTTTTCACTGTTGCAGAATTTACACAACACTCAGCAGCAGCAAGACATGTCCATCGAAGAATATTATGGGGCTTTTACTCGCATTACTGGTCAGCTATGTTCCATGGTTCCGAAGAGTAGTGTTGGATGTAAGTCGTGTGTGGCCAAGGAAGAATATGAGCATCAGACTCTTGTCTTTCAGTTTGTGATGGGTCTGAAACAAGACTTTGAGAACATTCACACTCAGTTGCTTAGTCGTACTCCTCCTCCTACCTTGACAGAGGCACTTGCTAGCTTGATTGCTGAGGAGACTCGATCGTCTTCGTTCCCTTGCTACCACTTCAACACCTTCTCTACACAGTGTTCTGGCTTTTCCTCAGCGGCCAAGTGCTTCTAGGGCTGCACCTTCAGGTGCTTTCTGCTCGCACTGCAAGAGGACAGGACACCAACCTGATAATTGCTTCCAGCTTCATCCAGAGCTATTAGACGAGTATCGTGCAAGAAGAGACCTGCAGCGTCGTGCAACCACCAAATCTCAGTCTCGGTCTTTGAGGCCGTCTACAGCGACTGTCATCGAGCCGCCTGCAATGAGTGCTTCTGTGTCTGCTCTCACTCAGTCTGCATCTACTTCTGCACATCCTTGGGTCTTGGACTCTAGAGCATCTTTTCATGTGACCTCTGATCGCTCACAGCTTGTGTCTTGCCAGCCTGCGCAAGATGGTGCCTCTGTTCAGACTGCCGATGGTACACCTTGTTCTGTCACTCATCGGGGTTCACTTTCCACATCAAAATTTTCTGTTTCTTCCATATCTTTTGTTCCTCAATTGTCCATGAATCTTATGTCAGTTGGTCAAATTACCGACCTGAACTGTTTTCTTGGTTTTGATCCCTCTTTTTGTTATGTGCAGGATCGTCAGAGCAAGAGGATCATTGGAACTGGCCATCGCCGTAGAGGATCCTCGTCCCTCTATGTTCTTGACTACTTACACCTTCCTTCAGCTTCCACCGCTTCCATGATTCCGTCTGCTGCATCAACAAGGAGATCCACTTTCTCGTTTTCTTTTGCCCAGTGGCACCATTGTTTAGGTCACCTATGTGGTTCTCGTTTATCCACTCTTGTTCAACAGGGTGTTTTGGGTCGTGTACCTATAGGTGCTGGTTTCCACTGTAAGGGTTGTAAGCTAGGGAAACAAATACAACTTCCGTACTCTTCCAGCACTACTCATTCTAGTCATCCTTTCGATTTAGTGCACTCTGATGTATGGGGTCCCTCTCCCTTTGTTTCCAAAGGTGGTCACAAACATTATGTTATATTTGTTGATGATCACTCCCGATATACTTGGGTATATTTTATGAAGCATCGTTCTCAATTGATTTCTATATACCAGGCTTTTGTGCGTATGATCCATACTCAATTCTCTAGTGCTATTCGTGTTTTTCATTCTGACTCTGGAGGGGAGTATCTATCTACTGCTTTTCATGAGTTTCTCTCTTCTGAGGGTACTCTCCCTCAGCTCTCATGTCCTGGTGCTCATGCTCAGAATGGTGTTGCTGAGCGTAAGCATCGCCATATTATTGAGACAGCCCGCACCCTTTTGATTTCTTCATTTGTCCCTATTCATTTCTGGGGTGAAGCTATCTCAACTGCTGTCTACCTTATAAATGTGCAACCTTCTTCTCGTCTTCAGGGAAAGTGTCCTGGTGAGGTTTTGTTCGGTTCTCCTCCCATGTATGACCATCTTCGTGTTTTCGGCTGTACTTGCTATGTTCTTCTAGCGTCTCGTGAGCGTACCAAGCTAACTGCACAATTTGTTATGTGTGTTTTCCTTGGATACAGTCTTGAGCATAAGGCTTACCGTTGTTACGATCCTTCTGCTCGCCGCATTCGCTTTTCTCGTGATGTCACTTTTGTTGAGGATCAACCCTTCTTCTATTCCGATTCAACTAGATCATCATCCTCGACCACTTTAGAGTCTACCTCCTTTCTTTCTCTTCCACCAATCTTTTCAGATGAATTTGTCTCTGGCCAGCCATCATCTGTCTTGACATCAGATCCACCTTCATCACATGTGTCATCTCCCCTTTTGCCAGTTCCAACTCCAAAATTTCTTCCATCAGCTCCACCTCTAGATAGCCTTCCTTTCCATTACAGCCGCCGCCCTCGAGTTCCATCTGATATACAGTCATCTGTTCCCTTGTCTTCTTCTCCTCCGGCCAGTACTATTGATCATTGCACTGGCGATTCCTCCCAGACAACAAGGTATGCTCTTCGTGATCGTTCCTCTCTTGAGATTCCTGACAGATACAAAGAGGACTTCTGTGTAGGGGAAGTGTATGAGCCTAGCACTTACCATGAGGCAGTTGTGTCACCTGAGTGGCAAGTGGCGATGTCTGATGAGCTTGAAGCCCTAGAGTGTACTGGTACATGGGATCTGGTACCATTACCTCCTGGGTCTGTCCCTATCACTTGCAAATGGGTGTACAAGGTGAAAACCAAGTCAGATGGTTCTGTTGAACGCTATAAGGCCCGACTAGTTGCAAGAGGTTTTCAGCAGCCCCATGGGAGAGATTATGATGAGACTTTTGCTCCAGTTGCTCATATGACTTCCGTTCGCACTTTGATTGCTGTGGCTGCGAATAGGTCATGGAAGATTTCTCAAATGGATGTGAAGAATGCCTTTCTTCATGGCGATCTGCATGAGGAAGTTTATATGCAGCCACCTCTGGGTATTGAGGTTCCACCAGGTCATGTTTGTCGCCTTCGAAAGGCTCTTTATGGGCTCAAGCAAGCCCCTCGTGCCTGGTTTGAGTGGTTCAGTTCAGTGGTTCAAGCCGTTGGTTTTTCTCCTAGTGAGCATGACCCTGCACTCTTCATTCATACATCTAAGCATGGTCGTACATTACTTCTGCTTTATGTAGATGACATGTTGATCACTGGAGATGATGTTGGGTATATTGCTTTTGTTAAAAAGAAGTTGAGTGAGCAATTCAAGATGTCAGATTTGGGGCCTCTCAGTTATTTTCTAGGAAATGAGATCGAGCACACAGATGATGGTTACTATATCTCCCAACAAAAGTATACTCAAGATTTGATTTCTCGCTCGGGTATTACCGACTCACGCACTGCTGTGACACCCATGGAGATTCATCTGCAGTTGCATCCTACTGATGGCACTCCTCTTGAGGATCCCTCTCGGTACCGTCACATTGTAGGCAGTCTGGTGTATCTTACAGTGACAAGGCCTGACATTGCTCATGCAATCCATATTCTCAGTAAATTTGTCAGTGTTCCTACCTCAGTTCATTATGGACATCTACTTCGAGTGCTTCGATATTTAAGGGGGACTGCATCCCGCCGCTTGTTCTATGCTCATTCGAGTCAGCTGCAGCTTCATGCTTATTCCGACTCCACTTGGGCAAGTGACCCAGTCGATCGTCGCTCCGTCACTGGCTATTGCATATTTCTTGGGACGTCTCTTATTGCATGGAAATCCAAGAAGCAAACTGCAGTGTCACGCTCTAGCGCTGAGGCAGAGCTTCGGGCACTTTCTACTACGACATCTGAGATTGTGTGGCTTCGTTGGCTATTGGCTGATCTTGGTGTTCCATGCCCTACACCCACAACTCTTCTTTGCGACAATACTGCTGCCATTCAGATTGCTAATGATCCAGTGAGGCATTAGCTGACCAAACACATTGGTGTGGATGCCTCCTTCACTCGATCTCATTGCCAACAATCAACTATTAATCTCCAGTATGTCCCATCAGAGCTTCAAGTTGCAGATTTCTTCACAAAGGCTCAAACTAGAGATCAGCATAGGTTTCACATTTGCAAACTCGGTGTATCAGATGCTACTGACCCACCTTGAGTTTGAGGGGGGGGGGGTGTTAAGGGAGCACCCTGTGTACACATGTATAGGCTGTAGTCCAGAGCCGTGTAAGGCCTAGGCCCATGTAACCCTCTACTTTTAACTTCTTCCTCTCCATACAGAAACTCTGCTTTTTGTCTATCTTTCACAATATTGAACATTAATCAGCTCTAAATTCTTAAGGGATCTGTCTTTCACTATGCATATGTTACAATTCATCATATGCCTAACTTTTGAATGGCATGTGCAGGTTCACCTTACTGCATGTAGAATGGTCTCAAATTGCTATGAGAATATGACGGATGGACTTGATTGTTGAAATTCAGTTCACTGCTGTAGAGTGGCTTGATGGGGACAATAAGCCCAAATGTGATGGGTAAGTCCTATTTACCGCATCTATACACTTCTATTACTTAGAAAGAAATGTTCCAGGTTTATATTTTGATCTAAGATTTAGATATTATCTTTCTTTGCCATACATGTTATGCTTAAGTTCTTAGAAACAAATTAAAAAAAAATCTTTTCATAAAGTCATAAAGGAACATAAAAACTGAAATACTTATAAGTAGCAACAGAATGACAACTAAATCTGTACGTACAATTTTGGTAATCTCTTCTATAAACAATCTGGATGATTGTTTCAGTAGGTTAAAACTCTCTCTGTTCTTATTGCTGCTGTATACAAGCTGTGACATTGCTCTGTTTTCTTTCTTGGTTGGATTTCTACAACCAGGACACACATCCTGCTACGTCCCAAAGTGTTTTTTCCTGATATAGTGATGCCGAAAGAATAAAAAAATTCAGAGTTAAGGCACATAATCTCCATGTCCGATACGGGGCTGCCTCCTTGAAATCTCGATGCATGGCTGTGCTATAAGTGTTGGCTTTGTCTGATTGCGCGCAAGATAAGAGCCTCTTCACCACCTTCAATATATTAGTGTTGGCTTTGTCTGTCACTCAAAACTATTTCATTGGCATGTCTATTAGTTTGGGTTCGTCCCTGTTTTAGGTGTTTGGTTTGAGGATTAGTTGATCGATTAGTCAAATGTATTTCTATATTGGTTTGGGTTGGTCCCTGCTTTAGTTCTTTGGCTTGAGGATTAATTACATGGATGCTTATTTCCAGGGATTATGCCTGTCATAGTTGCCGTTCTTAGATGTTTGGTTGATGTCTGTCAGGCAGAGGGGGTGAGATGGGTTGTGCATGACCTTGTGTTTTTGAAAATTGTTTACCTAAGTTGATTAGATGGTGTGTTGTTGGTCTACCAGATTCGATAGCCTACCTTGATGCCGGACCAAATAAAAAGAGGTCTCAACTCAGTTTCTTTAGATGCAGGTTCATCTCGAGTTGACCTATTATCTCGACAATAGAAGCTAGAGAAATTAATCCATTAGCATTTTCATGCATATGATTTAATCTAAATTTTAGTTGTCCTAATTTAATAACAATACTATTTATATTGCTTATATATATAATACATCTTTCAGCAATCAATAGTTCACCAACCTATTTATTGTATGCATTAATTGGATTAATAAACGACAAATGCGGGATTTTATTGAAGTCAAGTTACTAAATATTCATGATGGTATCTTTTCCCTGAACTTATCCAGAATGAACTGAGAGTCGAATACTTAAGTGGTTTAGGAAAGCTTCAAATACAATAGAAGAGGGTACACAGTAAGTACTTTGTGCAGAGGCTAGCCATCCTTGATCCCATCACCATAACATATTTTGTGTAGGATGGGATGGATGGGAGGTGCGACACAATTTTGTAAGTACAGACAGAAAAATGCAGTATGTTTGATAATTTTATCACTGTACGCTCTCTTTTCCTGTTTGCGGGTGGATTCTGAATATATTCTAGACAGAGGAATTATCACTGTACAACTGCACTTTTGCTGCTATCTTCTGCAGTATTTTCTTTTTTGTTCTTCTGCAGTATATTTTGTTACAAAGATTTAAAAAATAATATTGGTAGATATAACTTCCATTTGTTTTCCATGAACCTTGCAGTTGGCTTGCCTCTGCACTAGGGGAATGCTTGCATTAGACCATCAAAGTTAATTTCTATTACATCAGTATCCACATGTTAAATGCGTTTATAGTGATTGAACAACTCATTAATAGATGAAGCCATCGAACAGAAGGCGTTTTTTTTTACTCTCAGTTATAATGATGGAATCTTACCATGTGTGGAATTAACTTTGTATTATTTCTCTTTACTAACCTTTTAAAGGAATAATGAGAGTATCAATTTAATTGTGCAGTTTGTTGATTAGACAAATTATTGTTTTGTTCTAACCTTGTCATGGTGTGCTAAATTGTTTCTTTCTGTCTGAACATGCCTGTTCTAAGTGCCTATGTTTTTAATTATTTTGTACCTATACATAAAAATTCTAATTTTCTTACTCCTGCGGTTATGCATGACCTGCAGCTTAATCACACGGATCTTAAGCCAGAGAACATTCTCCTTGTTTCATTTAACCTCAATACAATCAGGGTTCATGATTAGAAGGTACTAAACATCTCTCCTTGTTTCATTTCACCTGATACAATCAGGGTTCAAGATTATAAGGTACTAAACTTCTAAATCAGAGCCTGGCCTAACTTTGAGATTTCCCAAAATGTATACTTTTGTATTTCGGTCATTCTTTGGAGATGATCCTTTGGTTACTTAATGCTCTTTACGGTATGAGTAAATTTCTTTTTCTTTATTTCTAAACTCAATTTTCTTTTCTCCATGAAGATTCCTATTTGCTCACCCAAGGATGGTTCTGTTTTCAAGACCTTACAAAATCTGCTCTTTTAGACATGGATATAGATGGTGATATATGCATACCCAATCTTTGCTCCTTTAGACATGTATGGATGCAAAGACAACACCCAATCTGCTCCTTTAGACATGTATGCATGCAGAGACAACACCCAATCTTTACTTCTATTTTAACTCATACTGATACAGATTTCAATAGTATAAACATGAAATTACTTCTGAAATGCCTAAATATTGATATCTGCATGCTTGTAAATTTACTTCGTGAATCATTTTTATGCTGCTACTTTTCTAATTATTGTATCTCTTTCGTCCAAAGCGTGAGTGCATTGCATTTGTACTGCTCTATCTTATTGTTATATTTGCATCTGCCATTGCTTCCATAATCTATATTTTGGCTCTGATCTGAAGCATAGCATTGCTCCGAGCGGAACTAGGGATCAAACAAGGCAGCCCAATGTGCTGAGAAAAGATAGGAGCGCACATGAACGCCTCAACAGGTGCGCCTCCAGTCTTACGAACTACCTCCATGGGAAAGATAAACCGGAGCGAAAACAAGAACAACAGGAGCACCACCCCCGAGCGAACCCATGCAAAGCGACAACTGTGTCACCTGGCCCACCATCGTGATCCATGACTCTTGCATGACACAATCAATCAGTCGAGCACCTCGCGCGCGCTCCACGACATCAAACCAAAACACAATCAAAGACTTGTTTTTTAGACGGGGTGGCATGGAGGAGCCGGTCGGAGAGCCTGGGGCAGGGGAGGGCGAGCAGGCCGTAGAGCCCGGCGGGGGGAAGGTTGTTATTTCTTGATGCATCTTCATTTGGATTTAAGTGCGCTACTGCTGGTCCTCTCTTGCGATTGCGTGCAACTTGCTTCTGACAGAGCCAAGTCATGCCCTGATGAGGTTCCTTTCTTCAGCCAAACTGAATTTTAAGCGTGCCTTTTGCATTTTGCTCGTTCAGGTGCCAGATTTCCCAGCTCAGTTATGCGGCGAACACTCATGTGCTTGGCGCTGAGGTATGTGTGTGTCTCTCGACTCTCGTTTCAGTGCTAAAATATATCAACATCTATCCAATATCTCTTGTTTGCTGTCTATCAGAGTTACCAAACTTCCTGAAGATGTGAAGAAAGAACCCGAAGACCCGAATAGCAGGTACTAACCGGCTATATGTATTATGACTGCTACACTTCAGACATCAGAGATCCTAAGTTTTAATTGATATACAACGTGTGCTTCCGTTCATGTCCAATTTGATAGTTGGAAACAGTTTTAAGGGAGGACTTCAAAGAATATTTTGCCAAATTTGTTAAGTGCGGGTAATTTGATTTTTGGCGGTCCATCTTTTTTCTTTATAATTTGTTCTCATACCATGACTAGCAATCTTTTTTTACATACTATTACTATGCGAGTGTATGACCTGTCAGATAACCTATATTTGCTGTGAGATTATTCAAGATTTAACTCTTAAGCTTACTAAAATAATAGGCAAAGAAATCAGAAGTTTTAACTCAATTTTCATAACATTTTATTCACATATACCTTCACAATTAAGTTTTGTAGTAAAGAAAATTTTAACTCCCAAGCTTGCTGGGAAAAGCATAGAAATCAGAAGTCTCAGGAGGCACACACACTGAGGCGTGCGCACCGCACAAGTATTTAAAGTTGGTAGCATGTTTCATATTTTGTGTGCTGAAATTTATGTTTCAAAACATTGTTGCAAAGTATGAAATGGGCAGTGAAATCTCAACCATGGGCCATGATATTGTTCTTCTAAAAATGCTAACACAGAAATGACCTACTGATGAAGAATTCAATGATGGATTTACGCTTCGCAAGTATGTAGAGGCGTCTCTTTCACCGATTGAGGACATTCTTCACCTCAACCTTACCTGAGAAATATGAGATCAACCGGTCGATCATATCCCTAACTTGCAAGAATACAAGAATTTTATGCCGAAGGATATATGTGCTCTCCAACTCTTTAAATTTGGCATTTTATGCTCTGCAGAATCACCAAAAGAAATACGCATGCATGAAACTTCTATGCTTGCTCTGCTTTATCAACACTCTTGTTGCTGCAGTTCTATTTCTATGTCTTGTATTTTTAACAATCAACATGCAACTATCGCTCTTTTGGACTGCATGTCTTCTCGCTGAAGTAAGAATCATGTCATACATAGACGTTAACTAATACGCTAGCTTGATTAGTGTGTATAATCCCGCCTCAAGAGGCGCCACTAGGTGGCGCCCCAACCACTAGTCCCTATCTAGGATAGGTAGGTTCTACCTACTTGTACTGTTCAGATGGATTATATGAGGGTTTTATTGTTCAATCGTAAATTTATGTTTGGCACAATAACACCTTTGGATCCTGATCCCGTACCCGATCGTAGAGTGCCTAAAGTCGCTTCCACCAACCAAATCTAAACTAGTATGGCCTCCTTTTCCTTGTGCTTATTGTAGTGTTGCTTTCGCCAAAATCTAAGCTATAAGTGTTAGGGAAACTCCAACGCAAACCTCCAAACTATTCCCGGTTGTCCGTTCGGGCCAAAACGGATGGATGGATCGGCCCAACGCGCGGCTGCATCCGCATTTTTTCCCGTTTGGTATACGTCCCGTCCCATTTCCGACACAAACATGAGCCCGGTTTGCATCCACATGGACGTGGAATGGACGGGCACGCGCTTGCTCGTCGCTTGTCTCAGGGACGCGTGGCGACCGTCCACCTACGACCACTGCCCAAAGTAAATGTGCTCACACTGCGGGCCCCGGTTGTTAGTCACACAATGCTTGGTCGTCGTCCTCCTTAAATTGGAAGCCATGGACCGGCCAGTCCACAGCTTCCACTTCCTAGCCGGCCTATCTCCTCTAGCCTGCACCGCCTGCCCCGCCAGCTTTTGAGATCGCGCCAACGGCGGCCGGGCATCGGTACAGGCCGTACATCCACGTCGACGTCTGCTAGCGCTACTGGGAGACGGCGACGCCATTGCCGTGGGGAGATGTCCACCTGCTGAACAACTGGCATCTCTCCGCCAACCATGTGCCCATCCCTCCAGTGCCCGTGAGCGGCGCGCCCGCCGCCTGGAGATGAACTGATGATGCGCCCGCCTGCCATCGGATCTGCTGGACGACGTTGTAGATGCGCCGCTGTGGGATATGTGGCTCCGCGACGAGCATGACCTGCGGCGGCAATCTTTTTTTGTCAGTCGTCCTCCGAGCCCGCGCCACCCGCGTCCTCCTCGTGCTGACAGCCCTCCCCAAATGCGGGGCCGTAGGCGTGTGCACGGCATCACGCCAATGCCTTCTCCGTCTCCGTCCCTGCCACCGACGCCGCCCATGACCGAGAGGAGGAGGCCCATCTCATGAGGCGTATCATGGAGGACTCCATGAACACGTGCGACGAGCGGTAACGGCATGGCCTAGAAACCACGCTGGCCCTCTCCGCGGCCGGCGATTTGGCCATCCCGGAGCTGGACCTCGACGTCAAGGAGGAGGTGCAGGAGGAGGTCTTGGAGGAGCCGCCCGTCGCCGCGTGGAACCCTCGTCTGGTGGGCCAGCGGTGGAGCTGCTCATGCACGGCGCCGGAGATGGCCGACTCGGTGGGTGTCGGCCCATGGTCAGCCACGCCGCCGCGGTCACCAGAGCAGGAGTAGGAGCCACGGGAGGAGGTAGTGCAGGCGCCGCCGGCGCCTCCAGTCTGCCAGGGGCCACCAGCCTACCTTTGGCAGCCACCTTCGTACGCCGATCTCACTCGAGACGATGACTAGGAGGAGTAAACAGCGGCCATGGGGGCATAGAAGACGAAGGCGGCCATGAAGCGGCCATTATCTTTTTTCTATGTTTTATTTTTTTTTATGTTTATGTGCTGAACTTGGGTAATGTGGACGTTTGAATGTTTAAATTTATGTTTTAAGTTATTTTTAATATGTTTTTGTTTTTTTGGTTTAAATTCAAGTCCGACGAGGCAGGCCGTTTGAGGTGCGGTTGGCCCGTTGAACGCACCGACCGCCGGAAGTACAACTGCAAGCGGACGAATGTGTCCGTTTTCCTGTCCCAAACAAACGAAAAGCGGATGAAAGAAATGTCCGTTTAGGATCGTGCGTTGGAGTTGCCCTTAGCTTGGGCTTGTGTCGCAATCACGAAAATCTAAACTTTACGCTCTGCCTCTGCTCTGCTCCTACCCCCTATAAATATATCTCATCTGATGCAGAAGTGAGCCTCTTCAACCAACCCAACAAACTAAAGCCCGACGATGGCCATCATCAAGCAGTCGCTCATTGTCCTAGTGCTGCTCATATGCGGAGCAGGCGGCTCCACCACACCGGCGCCGGCGCCGGAGCCGGCGCTGCTGACGCAGGATAATCTGTGTGTCGGCATAAGGTCAGTACCTACTTTTCTACAGTTCATTCATTTCAGAGAGGGCACGTGAAAAGTAAGTACTGACACAGGATAATCTGTGTGTCGCATAAAGCACTACCAACGAAGAGATGGTCTGCGTCGCCGACGGCGCACTGGCGTGCTTCGCCGAAAATGTAGTCACCGACGAGCTTACCTTCACGCCATGCTTCGTCACCGCCGCCGGCGAATGCTTGGCCAAGGATAAGGAGGAGCCCAGCAAGAACCACTGCATCGGCCTAGAGATCAGCGACCTGAAATGCCTTGGAGATAGCGCCTGGACCTGCTACAACAGCTTCACCGGGTACATCCCTCCCGCCTTCATCGCGTGCTTCCAAGGCAGAGCCCCCATGTGCACCCCACAGTGATCGTTGTCAGGATTTTCATTCCATCACCTACACCATGATCAACTGCTTGCTTGCCGACAATAAAAGGGTTTGTCTGTGTGTGTGTGTGTGTGATTTAGTATGTGGTAGTAGTAATATGGTATGGTTGTGCCATATTTCTCGGATTTTTGTTTTGATGATTGATGATGATTTCGCTGGAAAAAGAAAATAGAGTGAGAAGCATTGAGCCTTCCTTGTACTGATCTCATCAGAAGGAAGTTGGAAATGGAAAACAAAAGAATGGTTGGTTGTATAAGCACGGGATTGATTGATTGATTGCTGCGTGCTTTTATTCCATTCTCAACTTGTACTGTAGCGCATTAATTGATGTGCACTCCGTATTCCCTATGTTCCTAAATATTCACTCGGTCCCTAAATATAAGTATTTTTAGAGATTCCAATGCGGACTACACACGGAGCAAAATGAGTGAATCTATATTTTAAAATATGTCTATATATATCCGTATGTAGTTCGTATTGCAATCTCTAAAAAAACTTATATTTAGGAGTGGAGAGAGTAGGAGCATAAGACTTATATTTCAAATGTTCAAATATAGCGGTAGTTGTACTTAAATAAGTTCAAATATTACGCTCAAATATTATTGCCCTCTTTAACCGCCCATGAATGCTCGATCAGATTTTCCTTGGGTTGCTCATGAGTTGCTCAATGCCAGATACGTTGATGTCTTTTAACAAATTTTTTAAGTGTGGTCGGATTCTGATCAAGAAGATTGATAGGATCACCCACGTTCTCAAATTCAAGACTTACGGCAGCGACGTCATCCTCATCCTCGACGATCATGTTGTGCATAATCACACAACAGGCCTTCACCTCCCACAAGGTCTCTGCATCCCATTATTTAGTTGGTCCATGAACAACTGCAAAACGTGCCGGCAGGACTTCAAATGCCTTCTCAACATCCTTTCTAGCCGCTTCTTGTCTTTGGACAAAGGGAGCCTTTTTCTGGCCAACTGGGTTAGAGATGGTGTTGACAAAGGTAGCACACGGAGGGCAGATACTGTCAATCAGACAATAACCCATGTTGTACTCATGTCCATTGACAGTATAGTGGCAAAGAGGAGTTTTTCCTCCAATTAGCCTCACAAACAATGGTGATCGATGTAGAATATTGATGTCGTTGTGAGATCCGAGTATGCCAAAGAAAACATGACAAATCCAAAGTTCATGTAATGCAACAGCTTCAAGAATGATGGTGGACTTCTTAACATGGCCCTGATATTGCCCTTGTAGAACTTTTGGGCAGTTCTTTAATTTCCAATGCATGCAGTTAAGAGATCCGAGCAAATCTGGCCACCCACTTGCTTCCGATATTGCTAAGAGCCTCTCGGTGTCTGCGCCATTTGGTTCTCTCAGGTATAGAGGTCCAAACACCAAGACCACGACAGTTGCAAACCTGACCATTGCATCTCCGCATGTGCTCTCAGACATCAGTAGATACTCGTCCCACGAATCAGCGGTCGTGCCATATGCAAGCATCCGTGGTGCAGCCATGCGCTTCTGATAACCAGAAAATCCAATCCTTCCCACGGTGTCTTTCTTCAAGATGAAGTAGTCATCAAAGAACCGGACCCCATGGTACGATCGAAGAAAATTTTGTGCACCCGAAACCGGCGGCGGAAATTGTCAGCGAAGAGGGCATTGGGGGGCAAAGTATCCAGACATCAATGTCAAATGGTCGCACGCCCTATTGCGGTTGAGCACTCGATGATCCTTAATCAATCCCTTGAAATTGAGAACATGCTCTTCCGCACGCTCCTCTTCTCCAAGGACAGTCTGCATCATCGCCATCTCATCCGTGTAGCTCTTCTTGTCTGACAAGCCGTCTGACGACTCAACATAGTGCTCATATATGTACTATGTATCTGAATCCATTGCTTCAAAGAAGAAGGGACAAAAAAATTAGCTCAGCCAATTCAACGGACATTTGCCGGGCATGGTGAGCAGCGTAGGAGCGGATGGTACCTGAGTGGTGGTCGGAGGAAAGGCTCGTCCCGACAATAGAGAATAACCGGCTTGGATCCCGGGTGTACAGCTGGAGGTGACGGGCATGTCGGGTACCAGCAGGGGTGTGCAATGGTGGTGGAGTGACGGCAAAGGCAAGCGACAAAAAGGCAACGAGAGAAAATGGAAGGATGGAGGCGTGGTGTCTGAGAGGGATTTTTGATGGGCTAGGTGTCAGAGTCCTACGTGTCTGCTCTCCGAAAAAGTACGTCCGGACCGCTCGGCCGATCGATACATGCTCGTGTAGGGTGTCATAACACGTCTGGCAGACCGCACAATCCGGACGGTTTGAGGGTTCACTTTGGAGATACCCTAAAGAAGACGATCCGACTGTATGCGGGCGGTTTGAGTGTCCTTTTTGGAGATGCCCTAAAAAAGAACTGATTTCAGTCAATAAGCGGTTAAGATAATTCCAACATGTTACGCAACTTGCAATGTTTGAACAGGTTCTATGACTCGAAAACACAGATGCTGCGGCACCTATCAAGTTAAGTTGTAGTTTCCAGTTTAAGGAAAAACATCGGTAGGGCAAGTACGAAAACTATAAGGGAGCAACACAGACCTTGGCAAGAACATACATCCATGTTTCGATTCAACCGGAACTATTTGGGAACAATGATTTTTACACCCTCATCATTCTCGATGGGAACACAAAGAGAATATATCTCATTATGGTATAACTAACGAGCAAAAGATGAGTGTTATTAATCTATAATCTATACTTACTAATAAAAGCAATAGGTATTTTTAATCCGTTTTCTTATTTTATAGAAAACCCCCTAATGTTTTTGACATTAAATCCGCAATACATATTAAATGTTTTTTAAAATACTCATATCTTTTAAACCGTAACTCCAAATTTAACATGTTATATATGGAATTTGACTAGAAAAATATGTAGAATCTGAATATGATGTTATTTTTCCTGTTAACAATTTTAAAAATACTATTTAGGCTGTAATGTTAATCAACAATGCATTATCCGTCTTTTTTCATACTGGTACAAGTTCAGATTGTGGATGAACATCTCAGCAAAATCAGGATTGAACATGAAATTGAAGATAAATTTGCTAGAGACACCCAAAAAATAAGGATATGCATGACAAGAAATAAAAGAAGGACCCAATAAAGATGGGATGTCCGCTATAAAAGAAATAAAAGGGAAAATGCGGAGGAGGTCCGATAAAGATGAGATGTTGCGCTATTCTCCTATATATAAGAAGAAAAAAGAGAGGAGATGCATGAAAAAAAGGTAAAAAGGAGGCATGCATGACAAAAAATAAAATAAAAGACAAGTTTGATAAGATATAAATAGTGATGAAACAGAGACCAATACCTATGACATGTATGGCAAGAAATAGTGATGAAATAGGGGCGCAAGTACCTGCGTCCACACGAGACCATACAAAAAATGTTCTTTTCCAGACAAAAAAAAAATCTCCTTTTATGATTAAAAAATCATGTATCTTTTAACAACTCTTCATGTATTTAAGAAATATGCATGTGAAAAAAGTGTTCAAGAGTTACCCTAAGTTGGTGATTCTTGAACTTGACATGAATAAATGCATGATCTTACCCGTTTCTTTGTATGGATTAAATCTACATGCAAGCCATGTTGAAATAGAACACATGTAACATGTAGAATCTTAAACTGCGCTTTTATAGGTTAAGACCATCTTTGTTTGGGCCGTAGCTACAAGTTCTCAGATAATAGATTTTTTTTATAAATTAAGAGTGTGTGGTTTTTTTTCTCCCGTTGCAATGCACGGATCTTTTTGCTAGTCTAATAAAAAACCAACTAACCCATCTAATCTACTGAAAGGAAACAAGATCCAAGATTAAACTTGGGGTTCGAAGATCAAAGGGCTAGGCCGGCGTATGTCGATGAGGTTCTCTAGGGCAGGGATCGGAGGCTGCAGACAAGATCGGGATGAACTGATGGGCAAAACACAAGGAAATAGCCAGCAGCGGACCGAAGATGGCCGTGGGTGGTGTCAGTGTCCTTGTGCTTCCCGACTGGATCATACCAGCGCCATGCATGTGCACTGCATTGGCCAGCAGTGAAGAGGGCAAGACCACGATGGCAAATTAAGATCAAATGGAACGCACATAGCACATGCCATTGATACGAGTCAGGGGTATGAAGATGGATGCTTGGCACGTCACACGGCCGCGTCAGTCATGGATTGCTCAACTGGTTTGGGCAAAAAGGTTTCGCTCGCTCACTAGAGCAAAGGAACATGGAGGAGACTGAGGTCGACGGGTCCGGTCCGGTCCTTTTTATAGATAGATAGATAGATAGACGATGCAAGCTAGTCTTGGAATTTCGGTTCACACAAGAAACAGCCCCACGATGCATGGCTTGGCTAGCTTATTAATGGTTCACACAAGAAACAGCCCCACGATGGCTTGGCTTGGCTTGGCTACAAGAAACAGCACCACCAACAGCCAAAAGAAGCTGGTCCTTAGGCGCCATATTCTTTTGGAGATCCCGGAAATAATGAATGGTCCAACACTCCTATGTCGGAAACAGATATACACATATAAGGGAATCCATGATTTCCCACGCACGTACTCCCTACGTAAAAAAAATATAAGAGCGTAACGCAGTAAACAAAACACAAAAAATAAATTTCTTTACTGTAGGAGTATTATGCAAGGTTGGGAATAAATAAATCCCCAACACATAGCCAAGTCGTTTTTCCTTTCTGTAGCATAACAACACATATCTAGCAAAAAAATTGACTAGTAGAGGGTCTGCACTTGTAGCATAATGGAGATGGAAAGTTCAATTATACATGAAGTGATCCAATTGCAGAACATTTCAGAAAAACAAAATAAAATGGGAAAAATAGTTTATAGTTGCGATTGGTTTACAAGGAATCATATGTCTTGGGTGACCAGAGCTATAGTGCTCCTTAACTCCAGTGAGATATGCAGCCAAATACAATCAATAAGAAACTGATCTTGTGTTTCAGAAGAAGAAAAAAATTGGTCCTCCAAGTTGTAATCAACCATCCATAGCAAAATATTTGCTCTTAGACAAAAAGTTACACGTCATCACTAACTTGCGATCCGGTAGGCTGTTCGATCCAAATAGCAATGGCGTAGATTTTTAACCCGCAAAAAAAAAAAGCAATGGCATAGATTTTTAGTGACATGCCACCAGTAATGATATAGTGGTGACATACCAAATATGCCAATGCCACCACTATTAAAAAAATAGTGATGACGTGGATTGAAAATGAGGCGCCACCAACTAAATTTGTGGCTAGCCCTTTTTTCCCCTAGTGCATCACCTCACCCTCCTAAACAACCTCAAGGAGACGTTCGCCAACCTGCGCGAGTACCAGATTAACCTGAACCCGGAGAAGTACGTGTTCGGCGTGCCACCTGGCCAGCTCCGTGGCTTCCTCGTCTCAGAGCGTGGCATCGAGGCCAACCCCGAGAAGATTAAGGCGATCGAGCGCGTGCGCAAGCCAGCTTGACTGCGCGAAGCTCAGAAGTTCACCGATTGCATGGCCTCTCTCAGCCGGTTGGGCGAGAGGGCTTTGCCCTTGTACCAGCTGATGAAGAAGACGACCGCGTTCAACTGGACCCCGCAGGCGGACGAAGCCTTTCGTGACCTCAAGTGCATGCTCTCCATCGCACATGTCCTAGCCGCGCCGGCAGGGAAGGAGCCCATGCTAATGTACATTGCGGCCACCACCCGCGTGGTCAGCGTGGTGCTAGTGGTGGAGCGCCCGGAGGAGGCAAGGCGCAGCCGGTCTAGCGGCCCGTGTACTATGATACTATCTGAGCGAGATGCTCTCCCTCTCCAAGCAAAATTACCCCCACTACTAGAAGATATGCTACGGTGTGTATCTGGCCTCCAACAAGCTGAAGCAGTACTTCTAGGAGCACTCATCACCGTGGTGAGCATGGCTCCTCTCGGAGAGATCATCGGCCGCCGGGACGCCACTGGCCGGGTCACCATGTGGGCCATCGAGCTGGCTGCCCACACGATTTTCTACGAACCTCGCACGGCTGTCAAATCCCAGGCGCTGGCTGATTTCCTCGTCGACTGGCCTAAACCTTCCAACCCAGCCGGCTCCGGCCCGTGGAAGCCGCCATCCTGGCGGTGGTGGAGGCACCATCCTGCGCATAACCAATTCTCACTTTCCTCCTGAGCGGCGACCTTCTTCATGCGTGATGGGCTAATATGACACATTAGCTTAGAAGATGCTAACTGAACAGGCTGCGCGATCCGAGCTGTTCATTTTGCTTTTAGAGACCTCCAATATGTGCATGCTTGCAGCCACTCGATTCTCTTTAATTACTTTCATTCCTGGCGGGGTGCGGTGACATTTTGATAACTAATAAATGTGTACGTGCAATGCATGTTAATATGAAAGTTATATTAGGTAGGATACCAATTCACCTTATTGCATGTTTATATTTGATAGAAAATTAGTTACACATTAATTATGTGGTTAGCACAAACATTGATATTTTTATGATATTAATTGCATGTTAAACATGTTGAGTGGTTTGATGTTTAAGATTAATTGGATCTGCCCCTTTGGTCTTTTTATATTTTGATGATAAAAATGAAAATGATGATTGGTTTGATGCCAAAAATTGACATGTCAATATTCTACAATTTTGTCAACCTAACATATTTGATTCTGACAGTGATATCCTCAGCCTATCAGGGTTCAAGTCCTGGTGCATTTTTCGGTGATGCGCGTTCCGTGGGAGGAGACGTTCTCGTCAACTACGAGGCGCCTATGGTATCAAGATCATATGCCGACTCAGTCTCTCGGAGGTGCTCATAGGGATATGGTGTGCATATGTGCGTTCATAGGGATGAATATATGTACGTATATATATGAGCGTTGTGTTCAATTTATCATTTTTGGCAATTTTGTCAACCTAATATAAAGTTATCAACTTATGGCAAGTCTTGCAATTGCCAACACGTGCGAACCAACCTGTGGTTGGATGGTTAGAGGGACTGTGGTATCCCAGCCCACCATGGTTTAAGTCCTGGTGCTCGCATTTATTCCTGGATTTATTTCAGGATTTCCAGCGATGCGCATTCAGTGGGAGGAGATATTCCCGTCGACGACGAGGTCCCTTCGGTGACTTCGTAAATTTCAAGATGTTATGCCGGCTTAGTCTTTCGGAGGTGCTCATAGAGGTAGGGTGTGCGTGTATGCGTTCATAGGGATGAATGTATGCGCGTGTATATGAGCGCTTACGTTTGTACTATGTTCAAAAAAATAATTTGCCAACACGTTGGCTAGCCAAATTTTGGTTGTAAATCAATTACCCTGGGCGTATTTATGTCAACACACAAATGCAGATCGATGTGCTAAATAATCGCGTGATATTTTTGGCTTGCAGGTAAGCTCGTACACAGCTATCCTCTTTTTCAAATTAACCGAGAAAACCCCCCAAAAAACATCACGTTGATTTCACCCATTAATTTACAGCATGTATAAATACACACAAGATTGGTTGCTTACCACGATAGTTCGTTGAGACACATCGTTCCTAGCGCTCTTCTTCGATCAAATCAGGAGAGTGTGCCACAGCTGATCATATTGGTGGTACTACCAACCATGGTATGTGTAGGTTTCATCAGCTTAATATCTCAAAAGTATATATGCATGTGTAAATTTTGTTCCGATCAGCTGTGTATGTATACTCTTGATTGAAAACGGCAGAGGACTGCAGCACAACATGTCTCCTTCGTGCTGCTGCTGCTCCTTGTGTCAATGGCCGCAGTTAGATCGACCGCCGGAGTGCAGCAAGGACAATGGTACAGCGTCATGGATTTCCATGCAGCTGGGGACGGCGCGACGAGTGATGTCGAGGTAACAATTGGAACACCATAACCTTTATCTATGATTCTGAAATCGTTATCATGTATGTTGCCCATCAGATTCAGATAGTTAATCTTTTGCTTATTTGTGCGCTGGAAGGCGTTCGAGGAGACATGGAAAGTAGCCTGCAGCAGCCACAGCAGCGAGGTGATCATGTACGTACATCCCCGCAGGAAAGGAAAGACATTCTTGCTGAACCAGACGAGGTTCAACGGACCCTGCAAGTCGCCCATCACCGTACAGGTCGGTTGACTTGACGATCGGTCCACTCT
This sequence comes from Triticum dicoccoides, assembly GCF_002162155.2. Taxonomy (NCBI): domain Eukaryota; kingdom Viridiplantae; phylum Streptophyta; class Magnoliopsida; order Poales; family Poaceae; genus Triticum; species Triticum dicoccoides. The sequence goes on from NC_041386.1 coordinate 590,500,220, forward strand.
GAATAGTCTATCTTTTAATTGTGTAGTACTCCCTTCATAAAGAAATATAAGAGCATACTGGAATTGAGGTTAGTGTTTGTGCAGCTGGAGGGCGACGTGGTGGCGCCAAACTCCTTCTATTTAAAGCCATCAGACGTCCTGACCTTCTATGGCGTCGACAACCTGACGGTGAATGGGAGCGGCCAGATAGACGGGCGAGGCGCCCAGTGGTGGGATTGCTGCAACCAAAAGGTAATTAAGCCCCAAATATATAGAGTATAGCTGTTGCTTCTTCAATATATATATTTATCTCCATATATTTGCAACAATCTGATCTGATATCTCTCTCGTATTGACAAAAATGCAATGACCGGCCAAGGGTATGTAAGCGTGCACTTACAGACACACAATACTTCCTCCCATTGTCCAACTAAAATAGAGATCCCTCTCATAGTCGCTGTCGTTCGCGCACTGCAACAATCTACGGGTGACCAACATACGCCTCAAGGACGGCGCCGAAAAGAACATGATCATGTACGAGTGCACGCAGGTGCAGGTGCACAACGTCTCCATCACGGCGCCGGGCGACAGCCCCAACACGGACGGGATCAATATGGGCTCCTCCAACCATGTAAACATCTCGTCTTGCTCTATGCACACCGGTATGTACGGATCGACAACCACCCTCCTTCCTTCAGATGGTACTAGTATATATTGCACTCTGTCTGGCCTCGAACGTAGGTATTTTGTGCATGCAGGTGATGATTGTGTGTCGATTCTATCAGGAACCACCAATGTTAACGTCACCAACACCACCTGCGGGCCTGGTCATGGCATCAGGTATACAAACAAACATACATACATACATACCACACCCATGCGTATATTGTACTCCCTCCGTCCTATAATGTAAAATATTTTTTGACGGTAGTATACATTGACCGTAAAAAAGTCTTATATTATAGGACGGAGAGGGAGTAGTATATTAATGCACGCACGTGCATGCTCATAACCTTCTCTAGTGAGTAGCATACGTTGACCTTTTTGTATTCTGTATCTACGTATGTAGTGTGGGAAGTCTTGGAGGTGTTGCTGACGGCCCAACGCTGGTGGAAAAAATTACAGTGTCCAACTGCAGCTTCTTCAATACCACGACCGGTGTGAGGATCAAATCGTGGCAGGTAACATGCATCTACTGATGGTAGGCAGGTAACATGCATCTACTGATGGTCGATCCGTTTCTGTACATGTATGACTTCTTTCTTCTATAATGCAAAGGCAGAGCTTCTATTGTTCACGTCAAAAAACAAGCATCTACTAGTACGTACATGGTTGTGCCTTGCATGTGTTTAAAGATATAGTTACTGACGGTGGCATGCATACACATGCATGTTCCATGTACATATCATAGGTTACCTGCAAACCATATATAGTAGGTATATATATCCCCTAATATATACATATGGTATGATTCAATGGATACAGGGATGGCAAGGCACTAGCAACCAGATTCCTTTTCATCAAACTCAGAATGACTGCCGTCCGGTTGCCTATCGATATCGACCAGTTCTATTGCTCCCAAGGAAACTGTCCACCACAGGTGAGGGATCCTGTCCGCACCACCACTTGATCAATGGTTGCCTTAAAGAAAGAAGGGAACAATTTCTGAAATTGAACGAAACCTTGTATATTGCTTTTGCCTTTGCAGGATGGTGGTGTGGCCATAACAGACGCTCGATTCATCGACATCCAGGGGACGTCCTCAGAACGAGAGGCCATCAAGATCATGTGCAGCAAGAGTGTGCCATGCCACGACATCTACCTCAAAAACGTCAACCTCTCTTGGGCCAACCACATTGCCCCGGCACAAGCTATTGTTCAGAATGCCCATGGAAGCGTCACGGGAACGGTGAAGCCACAAACACAGTTTGCTGGCAATTGATCACAAGTCGTTAATGGACATATACGTCATCAAAATGTAACATCTTAAATATAAGTAGATATCCACCATTACATTTGACACGGAAATATACAATATTTAATAAACTAATTAATCTAAGGAGTCCTGGAAAACACCTCATTGGACACATCAGAGTGGGCAAACTCGGTGTCGGCTGGAGCAGCTGGGGCCCAAGAGGCGACTGGTGTGGCAGTGACGATCTTGGCTTTCTCGTTGGCATAGAAGCGTGCGTGGCCGCATCTCATCCTACCCACCTTCTTCTATTGGGCAGGCCGATCAAGGGTGGCACAGGTTTTGCATGCCGCGCCTTGGATCGGGCCTTGTGACAGGCCGCGAGCGCCTCCTCCTCTCCTTTGCACGGGGGATGGGACCACGCGACCCCGAGACGGAAGTGACAACGCCTGATGAGATCAAGGAAAAGATCAATGAACTTGAGAAAGTCTCCAAACCATGTGCAAATACAATTGGTCCAGAGATTGATTTTTATTGGATGATGAGCAAAGATCTCGAAGCCAAGGTGAATAGTCTCTACAGTAAGATGGATACCCTCTTTGATTTTACCACCAAGCTCTTTGCAGAAACCAACCTTCTTACGAAGTTGGCCACCGAGCAATAACGAGGAATCTCTGTGATGTGTCATTTCAAATGTATCGGTCTCGCACGCAACGTGAAGAAGGCGGAGGAATCCAAGGAAGCTAAGGAGGAAGGAACCTCGGCCAGACCCAACACCCGGTCTAAGGGCTGTGGACTTTTCTTGGCCACGCATCGGCGTTGAAGATGCCCTAGGTTCTCTTTGCTGGTCCGGCCTGCCATGCGTGACAAATGCATGCATGCAAAGTCTGACAGCTGTGGACCTTTCTTGGCCACGCATCGCAGCAACAAGGACCAACGATACGTGCCTGCAGAGTTCAAGTTCACCCCTACCTCTTCTTCAGCCAACCAGTGACTTGAGACTTGACTTGCAAACACACTCATTTCAGATTTTTCAGGCATGCGCGGACTGACCAGACCACTTACGAGGAGAGCCACGTACCGGTTTGACACCGTGCGTGCAGTTTTGTGCCTAGATCGGACAAATTAAGCTACACCAACTCGAGTTGACGATGCACCTAGCTACTAGCTAGGTTGATGAATGGTGAACGTGAGCAGCGTCTGGTCCGGTGTGTGACGCAACAGCTGCGATTTGGGACTCGGCTAGCGGCCGCTGCATGCATGTCCTGTCACGATTTCACCAGCACACGATCCACGAGACTGCATGCGCCTGGCTTTGGACTTGAGCGAGCTCCAGATGACTTGGCTACGGCGGCCGGACGAGATTGCATGCGTTTTTGCATGCGTACGTATTTGGCTACGGGTCAAATCAAGTCGGCGTGACGCGACTCTTCATCTATTGCTCCTCTATAGTCCACTAGCTAGCTGTAGCTAGGCCTCACTACCTAAGTGCCTGACTTGCTTTGCTTAAAGTTTGACTGCTGCTTTGGTTCTACTCTTCATCTCACAGTTTGCACTACCCAGCTGGTAAGTACGTACTAGATTACCTAGCTAATCAGAACGAATTTTGCGTCATGATCAGTTAGGATTCACCAGAACTCGTCAAGAAGCAACCTATAGCTGCCGTCTCCCCTAAAAAGTTAAGGTTTCCTTGCCTCCTGTCGGCGCCGCCGTCAGTTCGTCTGTCTCCGGTGGCCTTAATTAGGGCCATAAGAGCAGAGTGGATCCCGGCCCTTGCCGTGAGAGGGGCTCCATTTTTAGATATTTCTTCAAGTTTTGTTAGGGTTTGTGTCATATTCAAAAAAACAGGACGACGGCGGCTCCCTGAAGATGAAATAAAATTCTCCCCGTCTAGTCCTCGTTTCGGTGGTGCTTGCAGCATCGTCGGTGGGTGTATGGAGGTGTGTCTCCGGAGGATACGTTCATAGTTGTCGGTTTGGATACGTTCATAGTTGCCGGTTCTCCCCCATTGACGTTGTTGCCCGTTCTGAGACCATCCACATTTGCACGTGCCTGCGGCACCGCCTAATAATTATTTTCTAAGTGGGAATAAAACGTCTTTGAAATGGGTTGAAAGTTGACGTGTGGTCTTAATATATTGTAGATACACCGTTTGTCAAATTTCATCGCATTTAGAGGTCGTTTGATATCCGAATTGTTAAACTATAGCGGCACTACATAGCTAGTGAGCAAGTACAGGGATTGATCACCGAAATACATATTCTGTTGCATAATTAGGCCCCTTGTATTTCTATGATTATTAAGTTTCGTGACCTGCTTGCAAGCTAATCGATCTTGTGGCATATCCTCTTGAACTCCGCAAGGTGGTCGTCGAAGAGGGCCACGTAGGCCTCCATGCTGCCGTCGCCCAGGGTGGACGGCACCAGGAACAGGCTGCCCTCCATGGGGTAGTACGTCGGCATGACGCGGAAGGGCCCGCCGCCGCCGAAATTCAGGCCGTGGAAGTTGATCCCCAGCCACGCGTCCACCTCCAGGTCCGGGCACAGCACCGCCTGCTCGCTGTTCGCCGTTGAGACCAGCCCCTCAGCCTCCACAACGCCGGAGGAGGCAAGGTCCACGAAGGACCGGAAGTAGGCGTCGTCCACGTCCGCCACGGCGCGGTAGACGAGCTCCGCCGCGTGGCCCACCGGCCGGGACATGAGGTCGCCGGCGTCCGTGCGCGGGAACGCCCACAGGACCACGTTGCCGAAGTAGTCGCGCGGCATGGGCGGGCGCATGCGCGTCCGGCCGTTCACGGAGATGCGGACCTTGGTCGTCACGTCGGCGCCCAGGCCGCGCGCCGCGGTGATCGCGCGCCAGAGGTGCGCCACCACGCTCTGGAACGTCGTGTAGCCGCGCCGCGATGGCGGGAGCCCCGACGAGGCCCGCGCCTTGAGCCGCGCCACGAAATCCTTGCTCAGGTGCATCATGTGCACCTTCACCTTGTCGTGCCCCGCCACGCCAAAGCCGATCTCCTCCTTCTCGTCCATCGTGTTTGGTGCCGGCGCCCTGTACTCCACCTCCCGATGCGGGAACTCCACGAGCGGCGGCTCGCGCGGCGCGAACCGGGTGCCGCGGTCGCAGACCGGGAGCGGCGACACCGGGAGCTGCCGCGTAGCGAGGCCCCACGCCGCCAGGAAGTTGGCCGTGGCCTGCCCGTCGGCGATCTGGTGGTGCCCCGCGAAGCCCACGGCCAGCGACCCACAGGAGAAGCGAGTCAGCTGCACCTGCACCAGCTCCACAGGGCCGTCGTCGATCCTCGGGTGCAGCCGCCTCACCTCAGGCGACGGCCCGGACGGCACGGACACCGCCATGGGCGCGTCCACCTTGGCCTCCACAAAGCGCGCCCCGGCGTCGTTCAGCAGCACCGACCGGCGCCCGTCGGGACCGTCGCCGATCTGCCCGGCCCACTCCTGGTACACGGCGAGCGCCTTGGCCAGGCCCAGCTCGACCTCGCTGTTGGGCGGGTTCGGCGGCCGGAACGCGAAGATGATGGCGACGTGCTCCCCGTACGTCACCTTGTCGAACACGGAAAGCGGCACCCACTGCGCACGCTCCGGCGCCTCGCCGTCCTCGTACAGCGGCTTGACGATCTTGGAGCTCTCGATCTTAACCTTCATGCTGGTGCTTACACTGTCAGCCTGTCGAGATCTCTGTTTGATTTTGCTTGCACCAATGTGCATGCATGCATGACGTACGTACTCTGATCTGAGTCCGAGTGAGGAGCGTACGTGCTTCACTCCTTTGAGTCCGTGTCACTGGCTAGCTGTAGTAGCTTACAACAGAGACGATATGCTATATATGGAAGCAAGGCCAGGCTATGTAGCCTCTTTTTTGCGGACAAAAATGTGAACGTAGAACGGAAAATTGAGACGCGTATGTATCCCGTACTTACGTAGAGACATTGCTTTTGAAGACATGATCGAACTGGCCCAGCTCGATCGTCTACGTACGTCTTCGGAGTTTCACATGTTGATCTGATTAAACGTCTGGCTAATTAGTTTAATTCGATATCTCAAGTCTCAACCATATATATACTGTATTTCGCGTGCGCCATTCTCTCATTAGTTAGTTAGCTTCTCGATCGGCGACTCTCGCCTGTTTGCTTACCGCAGCAGACAACGATAGAGTTTAGTGCAGGAAATTACGTACTTTACGTAAATTTCATCTGGTGCATGCCATTGTTAACTCTCGCCAGGTAGCTTAGTACATCTCGTTCGTGGGAACGGAGTGTCCGAGGTTGGCTAGCTTGTCTTGTCTGAAAGAGTGGCGGCGTTCCGGAGTTTTCCAGGGAAACAACGATGCGATGGTGCATTGCATGCATGCCGCTGCCAGACACACACACGATCTAAAAATCGAATTCTAGTGCTAGCTAGTGCAGCAAACTGTGAGAGCATGCATGCATGCATGCATGCATGGATTCGATACGGTTACGTAGTACTAGACTACTAGTACGTACGGCCGGAGCAGCAGTCAAATTTTAAGCAAACAAGTCAAGCATTGAGGCAGTGAGGAGTTGATCGAGGATATATATACTACTCCCTCCGTTCATAAATATTTGTCTTTCTAGACATTTCAACAAATAACTACATACGAAAAAAAAAATGAATCTACATTCTAAAATATGTCTACATACATCCGTATGTGGTAGTCATTTGAAATGTCTAGAAAGACAAATATTTAGAAACGGAGGGAGTATACAGGAACAAGAAGATGAAGAGTCGCGTCGCGCCGACTTGATTTGACCTGTAGCCAAATACGTTTCTGCCAAACATTTTCTATACTTCTATACTATTATTAAAAGAGCAAACATAAACTCCTCTAAAACCACACAACAAACTGTACACGAATTAATCAGGACCCTTCGATTAAATAAAGTTAAACACATCCTACTGTCCATATTACACCGATGGTTAGCTAACCAGATCAACGTCTCAGATCGAATGTTCTGCCAAGCAGACGCTATGGTCTGTGAATCGTACGCGCTCGGCAATCCTCGATCCCCACGGCCCACCCCGCCTAATTTGCGGAAAGCAATTAGTCCGTGATCTCCCTCACACGATCCCCTTAATTGTGGAAACAACCGGATATTTTCCTTCTTTCTCTCCACCTCTTTCTTCCAAAAAGAAAATTGCTCCCTTCCCTTGCCCGCTCACCTCTCCCCACGCCCCGTCGCCTGTAGGTTGTTTGCCGCCGCCCCACGCGACGCAGGAGGGGATCTCCCATGCTTCCGTCTTCTCTCATCCCCACGACAAGCGCGCGGCAGAGGGCGGAAATGGCGACCACCATCTCTCTCCTCTCCCTCGCCCCGCTCCGACTCACCCACAGCCGCATCAACCATCTCCGTGCCCGGTGGGGGCATGGGGAGTAGGCTGCTCTTGGTGCTCGACCGGGCGCTCACCGACGAGCAAGACTATCACGAGCGCGCCCAGGTGCAGCACAAGGGCATGGAGGCGGACGTCCTGCTGCTGCCTTGGTCTCCACCCCATCGTCGTTGTCTTTCCCCTTCCTCCTCTGGCCGACATCTTGTTGTTGTGTCCACCACGTCCGGTCTTCGTCCGGCCATCCAATCTCCTCCTTCCCTATGAGGTATGCATGAGCAGCTAGATAGGTTGTTTCTTTCTCATCCACCGCGGCATCAATTCTCTGTCTTGTTAAATCAAATCTATCAATTCCACTAGGGTATGGATGGGGCCTTCACACGATTTCTTGGCCAGATCACCCCCTGGGTGTATTGTCCATGGCAGGATCATGCATGTTGTTGTGCTCCTTGATTCCATTTTCTGGATGATATGTGTACGATTGGTGCGCTATCTTATCTTGTGTGGTTACAAATTCAGGTTCTTTTACAATGGATGATGTATGATAGCTTGGTGTTTTTTATTATGGTAATAATAATTAATTAGTACTATGCATCTGAATACCCTTGTGCATACAATTGTTGTATATTTGCAGAATTTGATAGATAGATTATAACTGCTGCTCTTTGTAGATTTTGTACGAAGGAGAGAAGTCGAACCATGGGGAAGATAAAGGCGGCCGCTAAGCCACCCCCTAGGAACCGGATGCACAAATGCGATACGGTCTTTTCCTGCCTATTCTGCAGTCATGGGAGCAGCGCTGAATGTCGGATGATAGTACCATCTTCACGTATTTTTACTGTTAGTTGGTTTATACTAGATGGTTATCTATCCATTCAACATTGTAACATGCCTTCATTTTTCTTCAATGATACAAATTAAGAACTTGATTGGTGAGGCTAATTGTCAAATCTGCCAGGAAAGCTTCAGCGCCACTGCAAAATGGTATGTCCAAATCATACATAAAACTGCATACTGTACCTCCTAACATGGAAGTAGATGCCGTACTGATTGGCTCTCATCTAGAAAATTCCACACCAGGCATCTCATTTGGCTTTGTTCCATCTCAACCTAATTGATTGCAACTCTGGGAACAGAGTATAGCTTATGTATAAATTTCGTACAACCATGTCCATTTCATATACTCTTGGTGGCTTAGTCATTCTAATCAACTATATTACTCCCTCCGTTCCAAATTTCTCATCGTGGTTTTACTCACCGTGGTTTGAACTAAAACCACGATGAGTAATTTGGAACGGAGGGAGTATAATACAGCATAACTGAGGTAGTAACTCATGCAGGGTTATATACGGATTCGGTTGCCATTAAATGATGTCTGTAAGATGGAAATCAATAAATAGCGTCCATGCCATTATCTCCCCATATACACTTGCACTGAACACCAAATATGGCTGCTACTTTGATTCAGAACGGGTCTTGCCTAATTCTCTTGATCAAAGCATTGTACTACACTGCTACCCTGCGTGAAAACAAAAACTTAGATTTTGTACATTTCCTTTGCTATTTCTCAGTTCTCAAAATCCTGGTTTTTGTTTGATTAACCGGTGAGGCAAAGCTTATGCTTCCATTTCAAAATCATAGTTTTTTTGTTTTCAAAATCATAGAAAATCCATGGCATCTCTCACAAAGTCACAATGCTTGTGTGTTCGATGATTTGAAACAAATAGAACACTTTTTGGTCACAGGAGCACCCCTCCGCCTATTGTTCTTAGCACAATCAAAAATAAGGCAAAGCGTTTGGGTCACTGCGGGTGCCAAAAAATTAGGGACAATAACATGAAAGAGTAACTTTTTGGTTATAAGTGTGTCTATTTTAACACAAACTCTGTTATCTTCTCAGTTAATCGATATGGCGAAGCTTATGCCTCCTTTTGAAAAAAAATAAAAATTAACTGTTAGAGATATTACCATAATGCTATTTGATTACTATTATGGATATGTGATCATTGACTCTTTGCCTTTTGTACATTTGATGATATATTTCAATTGCATTGCATAACTTTATTTTACGATAAATACCAAGGTGCAAATTCCTGGCTCCGCCACTGCCTGCATTCATGAAAATTTATGAATGGGACAATCTTTTGTTCTGGTGTATCAAATGTCTTTGAACATCCATGCATTGAGACTGAAATGAATGCAATGATAGTTGGCATTCACGCTTCAGGTATGAGATCAGCTCAATAATTTCCAATTAGGTATCTTTCTTTGAACAAAGGGGTGGATAGGAGAACACGGTTTGAACCCCTCTGTAGAATGAAATTTTTTCATGATACATAGTTCACAATTTTCATAACTTAAATACAAGTAGGTTCCAGTTGCGATTCCAATGTATAATCCGATTAGTTTTTACTCATGTTGCTTTGTCATCCTCTTTGCAAGCATGTGATTTGATTCCGCATATTTATTTGACATGTCCGGTTGTATTTGGTAACCTATATTTTAGTATATGTACATTTAATGTTGTGATTGTATCTCCATGAAGAATTGTCAATTTCACGTGACATATTATCTTGGAAATGTTATATATGTGTGAGGTTTGGCATGCTATTGGAAATTAAAATAAAGGGTCTTGAAATTGTGTCCTTCAGTTTTACCTTATTGATGTTTTGTTTTTAATGAACATTAGTCGAGATGTGCATAGAAGAAACATGAATGTTAGCATCTTGTTACAGCATAGTTACTTTATGGGATATGATTAAGTAACTAATGTAAGACATGAAAATACGCGTCTACTCTTGCAGTCTGTTTCCTTGTATAAAATTTAATGCAAAATTTAATGCTTCAACAAGTTCATATGCTAAATATCTTTTTTTATTACTTTGTGATATAATGTATGGACATATTATCTGTTGGTAACTATCGGGAACATCGTTTCATGTATGGCAGCAGGGAAGGATAAATTTGAAGCTTTGCAGATTGTATGCCTGGGTGAGAGTGAGGAGGATAGCTGACTCTACATTGTGTAAATTATTGTGTATCCAAAGAAGTAGGAAGGATGCATTCCATGCCCTTAATGCATGGGTGAGCGAGTTAGGAGGAAAACACATTGTACATTTTTGAATTTGTGGTGTATCGAGGTCCTGAAGTTCATGCAACTATTCTACGGTATTTTCGTTGGTAAATTTGTTTCTCACACATCTTGTTTGCCTCTTTAAATTGTTTGAAATAGCCTATGATATATTTGATCTTCACATTTTTAGCACTTTATTTACTCTTGATCGACCATCTTGACATTGTTTGATTGCATTCCTTTGAACCTTCTTGACCATCTTACATCTCATAATATATAAGACAATGTGCATATGATATAGTGAACAACTATTGTGATCCTTTATATGTTATCTAAATGCGGATTTTTGACAGTTCATGTATGTGCATGATGCTTGGATAGTGCGCACTAGGTAGGGCTTGCGTTTGGTACTGATTTAGTATACCCCATAGAAGTAAGATGAGATACACATTTTGTTGTATCAACAAAGGATAAATCATCAAGATGTCAGCTCAATGAGTACAAAAATCATTGCACATCATGCTTGTAGATATACGAGGACTGAAACTATGAGCTTAGAAATTAAAATTCTGAATTATACGTGCGTTGCACGTGCACGCTTACTAGTCACAGCAAGGTCTCCCCTCGCCGAGTCCCAAATCGCAGCTGTTGCGTCACACACCGGACCAGACGCTGCACACATGCGCATTGTCAACTCTGGTTGGTGTAGCTTTGTCCGAGCTGGGCACAAAACAGAATGCATGGTGTCAAAGAATTGGGGCCACGACCGCCACCTGTACGTATCCACTATGCACCACGTGCAGCTTACTCATGCGTCGTCTCGTCAGTGCGCGCATGCATGCCTGAAAATCTGAATCAAGTGTGTGTGCAGGTCAAGTCTCAAGTGACTGGTTCGCTGAAGAAGAGGCATGCATGGGTGGTGAACTTGGACTCTCGTACTACTCCCTCCATTCCAAATTACTCGTCGCAGAAATGAATGTATCTAGAACAGCGTTGGTCGTTGTTGCTGCGATGCATGCGTGGCCAAGAAAGGTCCACAGCCCTGAGACTTTGCATGCGCTTGTTTGACAGGCAAGGCAGGGCAGGCGGCTGGGGCGAGCAAAGGGCATCTCCACGTATCTGGACGTTTTTTACTGTCCAAAACGGCGTCGTAAATCTGGGAATTCACGCAAACCTAATGCAAATTTAGAGGAGGTTTGCGGGAGGATGGAGCGGGCACGTGGTGCGCCTCATGCCTCCGATCGTTATACTAGCTCTGTTGAACATTAACCCAACAGACACGTGGGACTCAGTTTGGAACTTAACCTGTCCAGCCAAGTTGCACGTGGGACTCTGTCGTGCTATTTTGACGAACAAACATTTGAAGATAAACCCGAGCCGCCCTGCGTGCAACTTGGCCCGAATACAACAAGACACCTACTATTTGAATGCAAGGCTGACGTGGAGGTTTGGAAGCTCCTTGGGATCGATGAGATCATCAAAAAGGCCTTGCTAGTCGACAAGGCAGGTGAAGTGACTTTGGAGCATCTGTTGTGCATTCCTGAGCAAGATGTCCAAGTGCTTGCTTGGGCTACCAAAGTTGAAAGAAACAGTGGCGACACCGATGACAGCCTGCTACTTGTGGTATGAGCACTGTAAGTTGACACACAGAGAAGGAACACGAAATGCTACTGAAATTAAGATGGCAGTGAGATGTTTGGCAGCTAACTATATTATCTCATACAGTCCTAAGGCCGAAGTGAGATCAGCCGCTTGGTTGAAACAAAGATATGACTACGTTAAGGTAAACATTGATGCAGGTTTTGATGTGGACACGCTCCAGGAACGGTTCATACGAGACCATCATGAAAAGTTCATTGCAGCTGCAAATAAAAAGATTGATTTTTGCTTTGACTCATTCACGACGAAGGCAGTTGCAGTGAGGTTTTGAATGAACCTGACACGTATAGTTGGATGCAGTAAGATCGAGGGGAAAATATCTGGTGCTACCGGCTCTTAGGTGCTACCGTGAAACGGGCATCCGAGAGCCATTGGATCTCATATCCGACGACATCTAAGAAGCTATTGTATCTGCGCGTAATTTTCAAACTAGGATGACGTTGTTTGACCGAAAACTACCAAAAATTTCTGGAGTGTTTGAGAAAAAAAAACTACTAGTTTAGGGGTCGGCGTCCCACAAAACTACCACTTTTAAAATTTTGACCGAAAACTACCGAAAATTTCTTAATCTGTCCCTAGAAACTACCAGTTTCGGTTGATGATCGTTTAGACTATTTAAACAGAAAACTGACAGGACTGGCCCGGGCGTTTGAGGCTCGTTTAAGGCGCCCGTCTGGGTCGAAATTTCGTGGCCGATCAGTAACCGGCTTGTCCGCCCGGGCGTTAGAAGCAGGTTTGGGGCACCCGGCTGTAGATGCTCTTAGGGAATCTCCATGGCGGTGCCATAAAACACCCGCAACCGTTTGAACGGACGCATCGGGACGTTTTTTTACTATCCAAAGCGGTGTAAAATGTCGGATGCGTTTGCGTGTCCGAATTCCCATAAACCGAATGCAAAGTTAGAGGATGTTTGCGGGAGTATGGACCGGGCATGTGGTGCGCCTCATGCCTCCGATTGTTATACTAGCTCGGTTGAACATTAACCCAACAGACACGTGGGACTCTGTTTAAGGAAATATAGCTCGGACTAAAATCCATCCAAACAGCTTCTTCTATACATAGCAATTTTTTGTCTTTTTTGCCACAAATATGTTTTCTGGTATTCTTTTCATGAAATTTCACACGAAAGTAGATTGGAGACCCAAGTTTGATATCCCTAAATCCCCTTTTCTTTTCTTGGTATTTTTTTCAACTTAACATTCATATAGGGGCTGGAGCACCCCGGTGCTACAAAACCTCTTCCCGCTGTAGATGCTCTAATAAATTTCATAGGTTGCATATATGCTCTTCTCAATGGGTAGTAATTACTGTAAAATTATGGAGTAAAAGATGGAATTAACTGATGAGCCTAAAGGTGTTGGAAGGAGTAGGACAGGACAGCATCACATCTGTTGTTTATCACTCCCTAATTCCAAGTTTAGAGGGTGGTTTGATAATTCTGATGAGTGTTGTTAAGCCTGCACACGTGTTCCTATCCTATGTAGTCATATATCTCTTATAAATGCAAATACCTGAGGCAATAGTGGGCAGAAAAGAGTTGGCTGCCTCTGCTGTAGGTGGGAACGTCTTGTGGGCCCTATGTGCATATGGACACCACCATCGCCATCCCTCCACCTTTCAACTTTTCGTCGCATCTCTTTATTTTAACCATCCGTCCGACATAATCAATCAATAGTCAGAGACTCATAGTAACTGGTTCCTCAGGCCACCACCAGCGCCATTGATTGTCTTTGCAACGGTGTGTGTCTGCTCCTTGTGATTTCAAAAGTAAAAAAAATAAAAAATTGTTAGGTCCACATATATACTAGTGTTGAACAGAATCAAAGAAAAACAAATTTACCTCCTAGCCTCCTACTCCCTCCGTTCCAAATTACTCGTCGCAGAAATGGATGTATTTAGAACTAAAATACATATAGATACATCGATACTTGCGACAAGTAATTCGGAACGGAAGGAGTACAAAAGTTGGAGAATAACACTGTTGCTAATGAGTGAGAGAGAGGGGGGGGGGATATGTCGGTGGTCTGTAGCTAAAATCGACCCTTCAATCATAGTTCACTCACCAGAAAAGAAAATGCAGTCACAACACACGCGATCCCTTGATTTGGAATGAACTTGCCACCTTTTTACCATATATCTTAGTGACCCTACCACTGATTTGGAAGCAACCTACCAGTCTTCAGACCAAAAGTAGACAAGAGCACATGCAGGTAACTTTTAGGCGATGCCGAGCTCCTTTCCTCGACCCTCCTACTGCTCCATCTTGTAAGCAGACATGGAAGCAGCAGCAGACGAGGAGAGGCCCCTGCTACATCTGCAACCGCTGCTTAATCAGGTATACTGTCTTACACTCCACTTCTCTTCTTCTCTTACTCCTTGTCAGTCCTCCGCGAGAGATTTACAGTTTCAATTTTCCAAACTGGATGTCCTGGTACTGTGATGTAGGATGTAGGTTCAGAATACACCAGCGATGGATCTGTTGACATCAACAATCAGCCTGCTCTGAAGCACAACACAGGCAATTGGAGGGCGTGCTACATGATTTTAGGTACCAGACAAGAGCGATTCACTCATGCAAACTGCTCCTGTTTTTTCTCTTCTTCTCTTTTTGCTGCTGACCCCCTCAACGCATCTTAGGCGTCGAGTTTTGCGAATGCGTCGCCTTCTTTGCAATCGCGTCCAACTTGGTGACCTACCTCACCACGGTGCTCCACGAAAGCAAGGTCGCCGCCGCGCGGGATGTCTCTGCCTGGGTTGGCGCATGCTTCCTCGCGCCACTTATTGGGGCCTTCTTGGCTGACACATATCTGGGAAGATACTGTATGATGGTTGTTTCCCTTCCGGTCTACACCATTGTAAGTACGGCTAGCACAACACAGCTAACCCACCAGATCTCTGTAATGATAATTGTGACTCTCAACACTGCAAATTTGACAGGGGATGCTCGTGCTCACGGTCTCAGCATCAGTCCCGACATCCTACTACCATGGTGATGTTCATCATGCTGTGGTGGTGTACCTAGGACTTTATCTTGCCGGGCTTGGGAGCGCTGGCATCAAACCCTGCGCGTCGGCCTTCGGCGCCGACCAGTTCGACAGCGGGGACCTGACAGAGCTGGAGAAGAAGGGCTCCTTCTTCAACTGGTACTACTTCCTGCTCAATCTCGGCTCCCTTCTGTCGAGCACACTGCTTGTTTGGCTGCAGGACAATGGTTGGTGGGGGCTCAGTTTCGCGATCCCAACGGTGCTCATGGCTTTGGGCCTAGCAGTGTTTGTTGGTGGCTCCAGAGTGTACAGGTTCAGGAAACTGAGAGCAAGCCCATTCACGAGCATCTGTCAGGTGCTTGTTGCGGCCGTCAGGAAGTGGCATGTGCAACTGCCAGATGATATATCGTCCTTGTACGAGCCGACCAGTTCGTTATCAGCACCTGAATCAAGTCACAATATTCAGCATACGAATCAATTCAGGTACTTCAATTATTGCATTACTAAAATCAACCCATAGTCTAAATTTGACATTTAGAAACAAGTTATTTCATTGAGCTATGGCATCTTTTTGTGCAATTGTGAGGTGTGACATCTTTTTTGCAAGCACAAAAGATATCAGAAAATGAGTAGGGCGTTTTGGTGACCGAGCACCATGGAGCCCTTTATTTTTGAAAAATTCAAAATTCAAACTTTTTGACTTCAAAAAATTCTGAAAATAAATATGCAACTATACACGGATGAAATGTATGTGCATGTAAAAATTCAAGATGAAATACTTCGAAATGCGACCTACACAAAAAAGACAAATTTCTGAACTTTGAGAATGAATAGTAACATGTGTTAAAAAGCCTCAGATTTGTCTTTTTTGCACAGCCTTCATTTCAACGTATTTCGTCCTAAAAATTTACACACATGTGTGTTATGCCTCCATGTATATCTGTAATTTTTTTCAGATTTTTTTGAATTGTAAAAATATGAATTTTCATGAATTTTGTGTTTTTCAAAAACCGGCCTCCATGGAGGCCGAGCTCCAAAAGGCATTTTCGTCAGAAAATTTGCTACAAAACGATATCTAGAAACTGCATCTATGAGTAAACTTAAAGTGCGAGACCTTACCTCTTATATATAAGTTATAATTATGTGATTGCATTCTTCAGGTTTCTAGACAAGGCTGCCGCGGTGCTGCCCCCGTTAGACAAGACATGCACGGCGTTGCCGATGTGTTCATGGAGTCTCTGCACAGTGACCCAAGTTGAGGAGCTGAAGATACTGCTACGGATGTTACCCGTCTGGGCGTCATTCGTGATCTTCTACTCAGTCGCTGGGCAGAGCGCATCGACATTTATCGAGCAGGGGATGGTCATGGACAACCACGTCGGCCAGTTCGCAATCCCACCTGCCTCCCTCTCTATTGTCAGCGTGTTCAGCGTCCTTATTGGGGTTTTCATCTACGAATCCGTGCTAGTGCCACTCGTGCGGCGTTATACCGGCAAGGCGAAGGGCTTCTCGCAGACGCAGCGCCTTGGAATTGGCTTTGCACTGTCCATGCTGACCATGGTGTACTCAGCAATGCTTGAGATGAAAAGGCTGGCCATCGCGCAAGCCAGTGGCCTGGCAGACCAGAATGTGCCTGTGCCAGTGAGCATTCTGTGGCAAGTTCCTGCATATGTAATGCAAGGTACAGCTGGGGTTTTCGCAGGAATCGGAATGGTGGAGTTCTTCTACGATGAGGCCCCTTACACCATGAAGAGCCTTTGTGCAGCATTCTCGCAGCTTGCAGTTGCGTCCGCGGCTTACTTCAACGCACTCGTATTTAGTGTTGTTGCGGTGGCCACGAAGCACGGTGGTGCGCCTGGATGGATCCCGGATAATCTGAATGAAGGGCACTTGGACTATTTCTTCTGGATGATGGCTGCTCTTAGCTTACTGAATCTGGCGCAATTTGTGCACTACTCCATGAGGCATAGAGAGAAGACAACTTCTTGACACAAAATGGTGGACACTGGACAGAAGCTTATTGACTTTCCTACCATATCACAACAAAGATGGCTTCTATGCAGTATCTGTGGATGGCGCACAGCATTATCCATCAGAATGATAGATAATAAACTGAAACTTCAATTTTTATCATTGTATATATGGTTTTACTTCCGCCTATTCTCTGTACTTAGCAGCCAACTTCAAACCAAGAGAAGAATTTGAGACAAAATTAAATAAGTTCTTTGGTGTGGGCGGATGAGCTGGTTATGCCCCCACAACTTCAAGAGATCATTTGATGCAAATCAGAGTATGGTTAACTGATGAGATCATTCAAAGTGGTATTTTTCATGCAAAAAATAAAGGACCCCAAGTGGTTTTCTTTTAATAAAGATGATCCAGTTAGGGGGTTGTTGTGATAGAATATTCTGATCGTCTTTAAGGTTACTTTCATAGTCAATTGTACCAGGACAGTAGACTGAAGCTCACGAACAGGGAGGCATACTGGCCTGGATCCCCTACCTAGAACCTCTGATTCCCCTGTAATCTGAAACCTTACCACTTGTACCCCCCCTATGCAGTGGGATTTTTCTGCTGCTTTGCAGGTATGAGAAATATATTCAGGTAGGGCTTCTCGTCCGCTTATAATCTAGTAGGACAATAATTCGAGAATGTAATCTGGTACCCCTCCGATTCATATTAATCGTTAACTTTGTACTAAACCAGCGACAATTAATATGGATCGGAGGGAGCAATAAAATTGTTCTGTGCACTTCTCTGGAACTATAAACTGTAGGTATGGCTGCAGAGTTATTTGCACAAAACACAAACCTTGTAAAAAAATCTGTTGGGTTCCAAAACTACCATTAAGAAAAATGACAATTTCAGGATTTTTCTAATGAGCATATACGAGTCCTGCAGTTACCTGAGCCTCAGGTGCAACTTCTTCCAAGCATCTCAAGCGTCAGTCCGTGCGTAGGCAAATCGCCGAACACGTTGGGCGCGTTCCGTGGAAAGGGCAAAAGTAACCTGCTGGCTGCTGCCGAGAGGCGCGATGCGGCGGCGGTGATGCTCATCCAGCGACAGCAGCATGTGGCGGCTGCGGCGAAGGCCGTTGCAACGAGCGCTCCTCCACGAGGGTGGCGGCGGCGGCGGTCTGGCACGCACGCTCTCGCCATGGCGAGTGCGGAGGCCGCACGGCCGGCTTGGGCCTCTGTACGAGCACAACTGTGTCCACACGGATACAGTAATGGCTTTTTTTTCTCCCTCATCATGTAAGACGTTTTTTGGCACTAGTACACTGTCAAAAAACATCTTACATTATACTCTCTCCGTTCCGAATTATTTGTCTTGGACTTGTTTAGATACGGATGTATCTAGACTCATTTTAGTGCTAGATATTTCCGTATCTAGACAAATCTAAGACAAGTACTTTGGAACGGAGCGAGTAGGACGGAGGAGGGAGTATTATGGAGCATAAATTCATATTTATTGTAAAACAAAATGTAAAAAAAAGTAGAACAAACTGTAGACAACTCATCATGTTTATTTAAAAAATACGAAAATGATAAATCTCGAACGTTCATATTTTAAGCATGACCATCCGATCGTTTTTTATGACAATTTTAGTTCACGCGAGATTGATAAACATGACAATATTTCTGCCAAAAAACAAACTACGACAAAGTTGTCATGTTTTAACAAGTAAAGCCGCCACCTCGTGTCAACTTGCTGTCACATCCCTATAAATTCTTTGCAAATAGTTGTATCTTTATCCATGCATCATGTTAAATTCAAAGAAAATTGAGTCGACGGAATTTTCAGAAGCCTCGGAAAATATTAAATAAAGGGCAAGGACCCTGAAATTGCATTGAATGAATCCAAAATGCCTTAAAAACAGTTCTGAGAATTTTGGCAGGACTATATATCTAACCAAAATTATTTAGGCCCTGTTTGTTTAGACTTTTGCTTCTGTTTTTGCAGCTTTTCCACTTTGGCTAAAAAGCCATAAAAGCTCTAAGTAGATGCTTTTAGAGCTTTTTTGGCTTTTGATGAATCAATATAACAATATTTAGCTTCAAAAGCCATAAGAGCTATAAAAGCACCTATTTAGGAGCTTTTATGGTTTTTTGGTCAAAGTGAAAAAGGTACAAAAGCATAAGCAAAAGCTCAAACAAACAGGGGCAGTATTGGGCGCCGGTGCGCCGGCCCAACATTTCGGCCGGTCGCCTAGCACCCATCGGATTGGCACCATCTGAACCGCTTAGGCCCTATCTTCTTCGTCCAATCTGAAAACGATTCCCGCGGGTGAAGCTTCCTTCCCACGCGCATGACAGAAGACGCCTGAAAATCACCTCGTGTCCTCCAGCTTGTAGCACCTTGGGGCTCACCTTTCGTAGCAAACGACGGCACACGACCCCGTCGCCGGCCGCTTGGAGCACCGCTGCTCGCCACGCCCACACCCAAGGTCGTCGCCGCAAAAAACGTGGAGGCCGTCGATGTATCTTATCTGTCCATCGCTGTCATTGGAAGAACTTGTCCAATAGCCTCACAGCTCCACCTCCCAAAATCCTTGTAGCTCCACCTCCCATGACGAGCCCCCGTCGAAGCAATCATCGACGCCAGTCATGGCGAAAAACGGCGATGGATGCAGCAAAATGTTGTCACCGCCGTCACAGGTTGGGATCATCATCATTAATGGTTGCAGCATATGTCAACGCGGGTCATAGCAAAAAAAGACGATGGATGCAACAAAAATGGCATCTGCCGTTGCAGGTCAAAGCTGTGACATGAATGGTTGAAGCTTTTTCCATTGTCGTATGTAGCTTTTGTCACCAACAGTTGCAGCTTTCTTCGTCACCCATAATTTGCGATATCTATTGTTGGAACTTATTTCGTCGCCGGTTGAAGCTTTTCTCGTCGCTGGTTGAAGCCTTTATCATCGCCGGTTGAAGCTTTCGTGTTTGCGTAGTGCCAACACCCCCAAAAATTGGTTCCATCAATTGAAGCTTTTGGTGACGCTGGTTGTAACTTGCTCGATCACCCTATGCAGCTTTAATGTTTTGAGCAATGGCTAACCGCATATTTTGGTCGTCTTCTTCTTTTTTTGAAAAATCACCGGGGGGAGCTCCCCACCTGAATACATTTCTCAATTTTGTAACCAAACGTTTGTCTGATTACAAAGGTGAATTACATAAGCATGTGTAGACGTGATGAGAGATAGGAGCGCCATGAGGAGGCGACCTGTTTATGCTCTGGCTTCTTGATCCGGTGCGTCCAGAGTATGAGGTTGTCGATGATTCGCTTGAGGGTGAAGATGTTGTGGTGACTCTATTGCTTGAAAGTCATAGCGTTCGTGGAATCCCAAATATTCCACAGTATGATGAGGAGGACGGAGTGCCAAATTAGCACATCCACCTGGGGAGGGAGATGGCAGTCCCAAAGGTCGTCGATGGTGTCGGTTGCAGCACCATGGAGGGGTAGCTTTTAGGTTTCATGGGGGAGAGGAGATGCTTGCAGCGGAGGGGGAGGAGGTGCTTGTGCAAGCAGCAAGGGGGCACGCCCTTAACGCTGGCGAACTCGTAGCGCGGGAGGCGAGATGGAATCAGCAGGAGGCGAGAGGAAGAAGAAGCGGAGCAGAAAGAAGAATAAAAACGTGAAAAGGACGTCTAGCTTAAGGCTCACTGATAACCCACAAGTATAGGGTATCGCAACAGTTTTCGAGGGTAGAGTATTCAACCCAAATTTATTGATTCGACACAAGGGGAGCCAAAGAATATTCTCAAGTATTAGCAGCTGAGCTGTCAATTCAACCACACCTAGAAACTTAATATCTGCAGCAAAGTATTTAGTAGCAAAGTAATATGATAGTAGTGGTAATGGTAGCAAAAGATAATAGTAGCAAAAGTAGTGTTTTTGGTATTTTGTAGTGATGATAGCAATAGCAACGGAAAAGTAAAAAAGCGAAGAACAATATATGGAAAGCTCGTAGGCAATGAATCAGTGATGGAGAATTATGACGGATGCGGTTCATCATGTAACAGTCATAACCTAGGGTGACACAGAACTAGCTCCAATTCATCACTGTAATGTAGGCATGTATTCCGAATATAGTCATACGTGCTTATGAAAAAGAACTTGCATGACATCTTTTGTCCTACCCTCCCGTGGCAGCGGGGTCCTAACGGAAACTAAGGGATATTAAGGGCTCCTTTTAATAGAGTACCGGACCAAAGCATTAACACATAGTGAATACATGAACTCCTCAAACTACGGTCATCACCGGTAAGTATCCCGATTATTGTCACTTCGGGGTTAACGGATCATAACACATAATAGGTGACTATAGACTTGCAAGATAGGATCAAGAACTCTCATATATTGATGAAAACATAATAGGTTCAGATCTGAAATCATGGCACCCGGGCCCTAGTGACAAGCATTAAGCATAGCAAAGACATAGCAATATCAATCTCAAAACATAGTGGATACAAGGGATCAAACCCTAACAAAACTAACTCGATTACATGATAAATCTGATCCAACCCATCACCGTCCAGCAAGCCTACGATGGAATTACTATGCACGGCGGTGAGCATCATGAAATTGGTGATGGAGGATGGTTGATGATGACGATGGCGACAGATTCCCCTCTCCGGAGCCCCGAACGGACTCCAGATCAGCCCTCCCGAGAGGTTTTAGGGCTTGGCAGCGGCTCCGTATCGTAAAACACGATGGATCCTTCTCCTTTATTTTCCCCCGAAAGCAAATATATAGAGTTGGAGTCGCGGTCGGAGGAGCTCCAGGGGGCCCACGAGGTAGGGGCGCGCCCCCACCCTCGTGGCTAGGGTGTGGGCCCCCTGGTCTTCATCTTATGTAAGGATATTTTATTATTTCAAAAAAGACGTTCCGTGAAGTTTCAGGTCATTCCGAGAACTTTTGTTTCTGCACATAAATAACACCATGGTAATTCTGCTGAAAATAGCGTCAGTCCGGGTTAGTTCCATTCAAATCATGCAAGTTAGAGTCCAAAACAAGGGCAAAAGTGTTTGGAAAAGTAGATACGACAAAGACGTATCAACTTCCCCAAGCTTAAACCTTTGCTTGTCCTCAAACAATTCAGTTGATAAACTGAAAGTGACAAAGAAAAACTTTTACAAACTCTGTTTGCTCTTGTTGTTGTAAATATGTAAAGCCAGCATTCAAGTTTTCAGCAAAGATTATGAACTAACCATATTCACAACAACGCATAGGTCTCATGTTTACTCATATCAATGGCATAATCAACTAGCGAGCAATAATAATAAATCTCGGATGACAACACTTTCTCAAAACAATCATAATATGATATAACAAGATGGTATCTCGCTAGCCCTTTCTGAGACCGCAAAACATAAATGCAGAGCACCTTTAAAGATCAAGGACTGACTAGACATTGTAATTCATGGTAAAAGAGATCCAGTCAAGTCATACTCAATGTAAACTAACAGTAATGAATGCAAATGGCAGCGGTGCTCTCCAACTGGTGCTTTTTAATAAGAGGATGATGACTCAACATGAAAGTAAATAGATAGGCCCTTCTCAGAGGGAAACAGGGATTTGTAGAGGTGCCAGAGCTAGCTCAGTTTTGAAATAGAGGTGAATAATATTTTGAACGGTATACTTTCATTGTCAACATAACAACCAAGAGATGGCGATATCTTCCCTGCTACACACATTATTGTTGGAAATATGCCCTAGAGGCAATAATAAAAGCATTATTATTATATTTCCTTGTTCATGATAATTGTCTTTATTCATGCTATAATTGTGTTATCCGGAAATCGTAATACATGTGTGAATAACAGACACCAACATGTCCCTAGTAAGCCTCTAGTTGACTAGCTCGTTGATCAACAGATAGTCATGGTTTCCTGACTATGGACATTGGATGTCATTGATAACGAGATCACATCATTAGGAGAATGATGTGATGGACAAGACCCAATCCTAAACATAGCATAAAGATCGTATAGTTCGTTTGCTAGAGTTTTTCCAATGTCAAGTATCTTTTCCTTAGACCATGAGATCGTGTAACTCCCGGATACCGTAGGAGTGCTTTGGGTATACCAAACGTCACAACGTAACTGGGTGACTATAAAGGTAGACTATGGGTATCTCCGAAAGTATCTGTTGGGTTGACACGGATCAAGACTGGAATTTGTCACTCCGTATGACGGAGAGGTATCACTGGGCCCACTTAGTAATGCATCATCACAATGAGCTCAAAGTAACCAAGTGTCTGGTCACGGGAGCATGCATTACGGTACGAGTAAAGTGACTTGCCGGTAATGAGATTGAACGAGGTATTGGGATACCGACGATCGAATCTCGGGCAAGTAACATATCGATTGACAAAGGGAATTGCATACGGGGTTGCTTGAATCCTCGACATCGTGGTTCATCCGATGAGATCATCATGGAGCATGTGGGAGCCAACATGGGTATCCATATCCCGCTGTTGGTTATTGACCGGAGAGTCGTCTCGGTCATGTCTGCCTGTCTCCCGAACCCGTAGGGTCTACACACTTAAGGTTCAGTGAAGCTAGGGTTGTGAAGATATGTATATGCAGTAACCCGAATGTTTTTCGGAGTCCCGGATGAGATCCCGGATGTCACGAGGAGTTCCGGAATGGTCCGGAGGTAAAGAATTATATATAGGAAGTGCTATTTCGGCCATCAGGACAAGTTTCGGGGTCACCGGTATTGTACCGGGACCACCGGAAGGGTCCCGGGGGTCCACCGGGTGGGGCCACCTGCCCCGGGGGCCACATGGGCTGTAGGGGGTGCGCCTTGGCCTATATGGGCCAAGGGCACCAGCCCCAAAAGGGCCCATGCGCCTAGGGTTTGAGGGAAACCCTAAAAGGGGGCGCCCCCTTGCTTGGGGGGCAAGCCCCCCACCCCTTGGCCGCCGCCCCCCTAGGAGATCCTAGGGCCGGCTCCCCCCCTAGACACCCCTATATATAGTGGGGGAGATGGAGGACATCACACCTCAGCCTTTTGGCGCCTCCCTCTCCCCTGTTACATCTCTCTCTCGTAGTATAGGCGAAGCCCTGCTACTGTGACGCCCTGCATCCACCACCACGCCGTCGTGCTGTTGGATCTTCATCAACTTCTCCTTTCCCCTTGCTGGATCAAGAAGAAGGAGACGTTACGCTGACCGTACGTGTGTTGAATGCGGAGGTACCGTCCGTTCGGTGCTAGGATCTCCGGTGATTTGGATCACGTCGTGTTCGACTACCTCATCCCAGTTCTTTGAACGCTTCCGCTTGCGATCTGCAAAGGTATGTAGATGCATCCAATCACTCATTGCTAGATGAACTCATAGATGGATCTTGGTGAAGCCGTAGGAAAATTTTTGTTTTCTGCAACGTTTCCCAACAGTGGTATCAGAGCTAGGTCTATGCGTAGTTCTTCTTGCGCGAGTAGAACACAATTTGTTGTGGGCGTAGATGTTGTCAACTTTCTTGCCGCTACTAGTCTTATCTTGCTTCAACGGTATTGTGGGATGAAGCGGCCCGGACCAACCTTACACGTATGCTTACGTGAGACCGGTTCCACCGACTAACATGCACTAGTTGGATAAGGTGGCTGGCGGGTGTCTGTCTCTCCTACTTTAGTTGGAGCGGATTCGATGAAAAGGGTCCTTATGAAGGGTAAATAGAAGTTGACAAATCACGTTGTGGCTTTCACGTAGGTAAGAAAACGTTCTTGCTAGAGTGCGTCTAACTTGTTTTTGCAGCAAGTGCTTTGTGATATGATATGGCCAAAGTTGTGATGAATGATGAATGATCTATATATGATGTATGAGTTGTTCATGCTATTGTAATAGGAATCACGACTTGCATGTCGATGAGTATGACAACCGGCAGGAGCCATAGGAGTTGTCTTTATTTTTGTATGACCTGCATGTCATTGAGAAACGCCATGTAAATTACTTTACTTTATTGCTAAACGCATTAGCCATAGTAGTAGAAGTAATAGTTGGCGAGCAACTTCATGGAGACACGATGATGGAGATCATGATGATGGAGATCATGGTGTCAAGCCGGTGACAAGATGATCATGGAGCCCCAAGATGGAGATCAAAGGAGCTATGTGATATTGGCCATATCATGTCATGTTTATTATTTGATTGCATGTGATGTTTATCATGTTTTGCATCTTGTTTACTTAGAACGACAGTAGTAAAAAAGATGATCCCTCATAATAATTTCAAGAAGTGTTCCCCCTAACTGTGCACCGTTGCGACAGTTCGTTGTTTCAATGCACCACATGATGATCGGGCGTTTGATCCAAACGTTCACATACAACGGGTGTAAGACAGATTTACACATGCAAACACTTATGTTGACTTGATGAGCCTAGCATGTACAGACATGGCCTTGGAACACAGAAGACCGAAAGGTCGAGCATGAGTCGTATAGAAGATATGATCAACATGAAGATGTTCACCGACGTTGACTAGTCCGTCTCACGTGATGATCAGACACGGCCTAGTTGACTCGGATCATGTTATACTTAGATGACTAGAAGAGGGATGTCTATCTAAGTGGGAGTTCATTGAATAATTTGATTAGATGAACTTAATTATCATGAACTTAGTCTAAAATATTTACAATATGTCTTTTAGATCAAATGGCCAACGTAGTCCTCAACTTCAACGTGTTCCTAGAGAAAACCAAGCTGAAAGACGATGGCAGCAACTATACGGACTGGGTCCAGAACCTGAGGATCATCCTCATAGCTGCCAAGAAAGATTATGTCCTACAAGCACCGCTAGTCCCACAGAACCAAGACGTTATGAATGCTTGGCAGACACGTGCTGATGACTACTCCCTCATTCAGTGCGGCATGCTTTACAGTTTAGAGCCGGGGCTCCAAAAGCGTTTTGAGAGACATGGAGCATATGAGATGTTCGAAGAGCTGAAAATGGTTTTTCAAGCTCATGCCCGGGTCGAGAGATATGAAGTCTCCGACAAATTCTTTAGCTATAAGATGGAGGAAAATAGTTCTGTCAGTGAGCACATACTCACTATGTCTGGGTTACATAACCGCTTGACTCAGCTGGGAGTTAATCTCCCGGATGATGCGGTCATTGACAGAATCCTCCAGTCGCTTCCACCAAGCTACAAGAGCTTTGTGATGAACTTCAATATGCAGGGGATGGAAAAGACCATTCCTGAGGTATTTGCAATGCTGAAATCAGCAGAGGTAGAAGTCAAGAAGGAACATCAAGTGTTGATGGTCAATAAAACCACTAAGTTCAAGAAGGGCAAGGGTAAAAAGAACTTTAAGAAGGACGGCAAGGGAGTTGCCGCGCCCGGCAAGCAAGCTGCTAGGAAGAAGCCAAAGAATGGACCCAAGCCCGAGACTGAGTGCTTTTATTGCAAGGGAAGTGGTCACTGGAAGCGGAACTGCCCTAAATACTTAGCAGACAAGAAGGCCGGCAAAACAAAAGGTATATATGATATACATGTAATTGATGTGTACCTTACTAGTACCCGTAGTAGCTCCTGGGTATTTGATACCGATGCAGTTGCTCACATTTGTAACTCAAAGCAGGGGCTGCGGAATAAGCGGAGACTGGCAAAGAACGAGGTGACGATGTGCGTCGGGAATGGTTCCAAGGTCAATGTGATCGCCGTCGGCACGCTACCTCTATATTTGCCTTCGGGATTAGTTTTAAACCTTAATAATTGTTATTTAGTGCCAGCTTTGAGCATGAACATTGTATCGGGATCTCGTTTAATTCGAGATGGCTACTCATTTAAATCCGAGAATAATGGTTGTTCTATTTATATGAGAGATATGTTTTATGGTCATGCTCCTATGGTGAATGGTTTATTCTTAATGAATCTCGAGCGTAACGCTACACATATTCATAGTGTGAGTACCAAAAGATGTAAGGTTGATAATGATAGTCCCACATATTTGTGGCACTACCGCCTTGGTCACATAGGTGTCAAACGCATGAAGAAGCTCCATGCTGATGGACTTTTAGAGTCTCTTGATTATGAATCATTTGACACGTGCGAACCATGCCTCATGGGTAAAATGACCAAGACTCCGTTCTCAGGAACAATGGAGCGAGCAACCAACTTATTGGAAATCATACATACTGATGTGTGCGGTCCAATGAGCGTTGAGGCTCGCGGTGGCTATCGTTATGTTCTCACCCTCACTGATGACTTGAGTAGATATGGGTATATCTACTTAATGAAACACAAGTCTGAAACCTTTGAAAAGTTCAAGGAATTTCAGAGTGAGGTTGAGAATCAACGTGACAGGAAGATCAAGTTTCTACGATCAGATCGTGGAGGAGAATACTTGAGTCACGAATTTGGCACACACTTAAGAAAATGTGGAATAGTTTCACAACTCACGCCGCCTGGAACACCTCAGCGTAATGGTGTGTCCGAACATCGTAATCGCACTTTATTAGATATGGTGCGATCTATGATGTCTCTTACCAATTTACCGCTATCTTTTTGGGGCTATGCTTTAGAGACTGCCGCATTCACTTTAAATAGGGCTCCATCGAAATCCGTTGAGATGACACCGTATGAATTATGGTTTGGGAAGAAACCTAAGCTGTCGTTTCTAAAAGTTTGGGGATGTGATGCTTATGTCAAGAAACTTCAACCTGAAAAGCTCGAACCCAAGTCGGAAAAATGCGTCTTCATAGGATACCCTAAAGAAACTGTTGGGTATACCTTCTACCTCAGATCCGCAGGCAAGATCTTTGTTGCCAAGAATGGATTCTTTCTAGAGAAAGAGTTTCTCTCGAAAGAAGTAAGTGGGAGGAAAGTAGAACTTGATGAAGTATTACCTCTTGAACCGGAAAATGGCGCAACTCAAGAAAATGTTCCTGAGGTGCCTGCACCGACTAGAGAGGAAGTTAATGATAATGATCAAGATACTTCTGATCAAGCTCCTACTGAAATTCGAAGGTCCACAAGGACACGTTCCGCACCAGAGTGGTACGGCAACCCTGTCTTGGAAATCATGTTGTTAGACAACGGTGAACCTTGGAACTATGAAGAAGCGATGGCGGGCCTGGATTCCGACAAATGGCTAGAAGCCATGAAATCCGAGATAGGATCCATTTATGAAAACGAAGTATGGACTTTGACTGACTTGCCCGTTAAACAGCGAGCCATAGAAAATAAATGGATCTTTAAGAAGAAGACAAACGTGGATGGTAATGTGACCATCTATAAAGCTCAGCTTGTCGCTAAGGGTTATCGACAAGTTCAAGGTGTTGACTACGATGAGACTTTCTCACCGGTAGCGAAGCTAAAGTCCGTCCGAATCATGTTAGCAATTGCCGCATTTTACGATTATCAGATATGGAAAATGGACGTCAAAACGGCATTCCTTAATGGTTTCCTTAAGGAAGAATTGTATGTGATACAGCCGGAAGGTTTTGTCGATCCTAAGAATGCTAACAAAGTGTGCAAGCTCCAATGCTCGATTTATGGGTTGGTGCAAGCATCTCGGAGTTGGAACATTCGCTTTGATGAGATGATCAAAGCGTTTGGGTTTACGCAGACTTACGGAGAAGCCTGCGTTTACAAGAAAGTGAGTGGGAGCTCTGTAGCATTTCTCATATTATATGTAGATGACATACTTTTGATGGGAAATGATATAGAACTCTTGGACAGCATCAAGGCCTACTTGAATAAGAGTTTTTCAATGAAGGACCTTGGAGAAGCTGCTTATGTATTAGGCATCAAGATCTATAGAGATAGATCAAGACGTCTCATAGGTCTTTCACAAAGCACATAACTTGATAAGATATTGAAGAAGTTCAATATGGATCAGTCTAAGAAGGGGTTCTTGCCTGTGTTACAAGGTATGAAATTGAGCTCAGCTCAATGTCCGACCACGGCAGAAGATATAGAAGAGATGAGTGTCATCCCCTATGCCTCAGCCATAGGTTCTATTATGTATGCCATGCTGTGTACCAGACCTGATGTAAACCTTGCCGTAAGTTTGGTAGGAAGGTAACAAAGTAATCCCGGCAAGGAACACTGGACAGCGGTCAAGAATATCCTGAAGTACCTGAAAAGGACTAAGGAAATGTTTCTCGTTTATGGAGGTGACGAAGAGCTCGTCGTAAAGGGTTACGTCGACGCTAGCTTCGACACAGATCTGGATGACTCTAAGTCACAAACCGGATACGTGTATATTTTGAATGGTGGGGCAGTAAGCTGGTGCAGTTGCAAGCAGAGCGTCATGGCGGGATCTACATGTGAAGCGGAGTACATGGCAGCCTCGGAGGCAGCACATGAAGCAATATGGGTGAAGGAGTTCATCACCGACCTAGGAGTCATACCCAATGCGTCGGGGCCAATCAAACTCTTTTGTGATAACACTGGAGCTATTGCACTTGCCAAGGAGCCCAGGTTTCACAAGAAGACAAGGCACATCAAGCGTCGCTTCAACTCCATTCGTGAAAATGTTCAAGATGGAGACATAGAGATTTGTAAAGTACATACGGACCTGAATGTAGCAGATCCGTTGACTACACCTCTCCCTAGGGCAAAACATGATCAACACCAGAATTCCATGGGTGTTCGATTCATCACAATGTAACTAGATTATTGACTCTAGTGCAAGTGGGAGACTGTTGGAAATATGCCCTAGAGGCAATAATAAAAGCATTATTATTATATTTCCTTGTTCATGATAATTGTCTTTATTCATGCTAAAATTCTGTTATCCGGAAATCATAATACATGTGTGAATAACAGACACCAACATGTCCCTAGTAAGCCTCTAGTTGACTAGCTCGTTGATCAACAGATAGTCATGGTTTCCTGACTATGGACATTGGATGTCATTGATAACGAGATCACATCATTAGGAGAATGATGTGATGGACAAGACCCAATCCTAAACATAGCATAAAGATCATATAGTTTGTTTGCTAGAGTTTTTCCAATGTCAAGTATCTTTTCCTTAGACCATGAGATCGTGTAACGCCCGGATACCGTAGGAGTGCTTTGGGTATACCAAAGTCACAACTTAATTGGGTGACTATAAAGGTAGACTACGGGTATCTCCGAAAGTATCTGTTGGGTTGACACGGATCAAGACTGGGATTTGTCACTCCGTATGACGGAGAGGTATCACTGGGCCCACTCAGTAATGCATCATCACAATGAGCTCAAAGTAACCAAGTGTCTGGTCACGGGATCATGCATTACGGTATGAGTAAAGTGACTTGCCGGTAACGAGATTGAACGAGGTATTGGGATACCGACGATCGAATCTCGGGCAAGTAACATATCAATTGACAAAGGGAATTGCATACGGGGTTGCTTGAATCCTCGACATCGTGGTTCATCCGATGATATCATCGTGGAGCATGTGGGAGCCAACATGGGTATCCAGATCCTGCTGTTGGTTATTGACCGGAGAGTCGTCTCGGTCATGTCTGCCTGTCTCCCGAACCCGTAGGGTCTACACACTTAAGGTTCGGTGACGCTAGGGTTGTGAAGATATGTATATGCAGTAACCCGAATGTTGTTTGGAGTCCTGGATGAGATCCCGGACGTCACGAGGAGTTCCGGAATGGTCCGGAGGTAAAGAATTATATATAGGAAGTGCTATTTCGGCCATCGGGACAAGTTTCGGGGTCACCGGTATTGTACCGGGACCACCGGAAGGGTCCCGGGGGTCCACCGGGTGGGGCCACCTGCCCCGGGGGCCACATGGGCTGTAGGGGGTGCGCCTTGGCCTATATGGGCCAAGGGGACCAGCCCCAAAAGGGCCCATGCGCCTAGGGTTTGGGGGAAAGCCTAAAGGGGGGCGCCCCCTTGCTTGGGGGGCAAGCCCCCCACCCCTTGGCCGCTGCCCCCCCTAGGAGATTGGATCTCCTAGGGCCGGCTCCCCCCCTAGACACCCCTATATATAGTGGGGGAGATGGTGGACATCACACCTCAGCCTTTTGGCGCCTCCCTCTCCCCTGTTACATCTCTCTCTCGTAGTATAGGCGAAGCCCTGCTACTGTGACGCCCTGCATCCACCACCACGCCGTCGTGCTGTTGGATCTTCATCAACTTCTCCTTTCCCCTTGCTGGATCAAGAAGAAGGAGACGTTACGCTGACCGTACATGTGTTGAACGCGGAGGTACCGTTCGGTGCTAGGATCTCTGGTGATTTGGATCACGTCGTGTTCGACTACCTCATCCCCGTTCTTTGAACGCTTCCGCTCGCGATCTGCAAAGGTATGTAGATGCATCCGATCACTCGTTGCTAGATGAACTCATAGATGGATCTTGGTGAAGCTGTAGGAAAATTTTTGTTTTCTGCAACGTTCCCCAACAATGGTATCAGAGCTAGGTCTATGCGTAGTTCTTCTTGCGCGAGTAGAACACAATTTGTTGTGGGCGTAGATGTTGTCAACTTTCTTGCCGCTACTAGTCTTATCTTGCTTCAACGGTATTGTGGGATGAAGCGGCCCGGACCAACCTTACACGTATGCTTACGTGAGACCGGTTCCACCGACTAACATGCACTAGTTGCATAAGGTGGCTGGCGGGTGTCTGTCTCTCCTACTTTAGTTGGAGCGGATTCGATGAAAAGGGTCCTTATGAAGGGTAAATAGAAGTTGACAAATCACGTTGTGGCTTTCACGTAGGTAAGAAAACGTTCTTGCTAGAACCCTAATTCAGCCACGTAAAACTTGCAACAACAATTAGAGGACGTCTAACTTGTTTTTGCAGCAAGTGCTTTGTGATATGATATGGCCAAAGTTGTGATGAATGATGAATGATCTATATATGATGTATGAGTTGTTCATGCTATTGTAATAGGAATCACGACTTGCATGTCGATGAGTATGACAACCGACAGGAGCCATAGGAGTTGTCTTTATTTTTGTATGACCTGCGTGTCATTGAGAAACGCCATGTAAATTACTTTACTTTATTTCTAAACGCGTTAGCCATAGTAGTAGAAGTAATAGTTGGCGAGCAACTTCATGGAGACACGATGATGGAGATCATGATGATGGAGATCATGGTGTCAAGCCGGTGACAAGATGATCATGGAGCCCCAAGATGGAGATCAAAGGAGCTATGTGATATTGTCCATATCATGTCACATTTATTATTTGATTGCATGTGATGTTTATCATGTTTTGCATCTTGTTTACTTAGAACGACGGTAGTAAATAAGATGATCCCTCATAATAATTTCAAGAAGTGTTCCCGCTAACTGTGCACCGTTGCGACAGTTCGTTGTTTCAATGCACCACGTGATGATCGGGTGTTTGATCCAAACGTTCAAATACAACGGGTGTAAGACAGATTTACACATGCAAACACTTAGGTTGACTTGACGAGCCTAGCATGTACAGACACGGCCTCGGAACACAGAAGACCAAAAGGTCGAGCATGAGTCGTATAGAAGATATGATCAACATGAAGATGTTCACCGACGTTGACTAGTCCGTCTCACGTGATGATCGGACACGGCCTAGTTGACTCGGATCATGTTATACTTAGATGACTAGAAGAGGGATGTCTATCTAAGTGGGAGTTCATTGAATAATTTGATTAGATGAACTTAATTATCATGAACTTAGTCTAAAATATTTACAATATGTCTTGTAGATCAAATGGCCAACGTAGTCCTCAACTTCAACGTGTTCCTAGAGAAAACCAAGCTGAAAGACGATGGCAGCAACTATACGGACTGGGTCCGGAACCTGAGGATAATCCTCATAGCTGCCAAGAAAGATTATGTCCTACAAGCACCGCTAGGTGACCCGCCTGTCCCACAGAACCAAGACGTTATGAACGCTTGGCAGACACGTGCTGATGACTACTCCCTTGTTCAGTGCGGCATGCTTTACAGTTTAGAGCCGGGGCTCCAAAAGCATTTTGAGAGACATGGAGCATATGAGATGTTCGAAGAGCTGAAAATGGTTTTTCAAGCTCATGCCCGGGTCGAGAGATATGAAGTCTCCGACAAATTCTTTAGCTGTAACATGGAGGAAAATAGTTCTGTCAGTGAGCACATACTCACTATGTCTGGGTTACATAACCGCTTGACTCAGCTGGGAGTTAATCTCCCGGATGATGCGGTCATTGACAGAATCCTCCAGTCGCTTCCACCAAGCTACAAGAGCTTAGTGATGAACTTCAATATGCAGGGGATGGAAAAGACCATTCCTGAGGTATTTGCAATGCTGAAATCAGCAGAGGTAGAAGTCAAGAAGGAACATCAAGTGTTGATGGTCAATAAAACCACTAAGTTCAAGAAGGGCAAGGGTAAAATGAACTTCAAGAAGGATGGCAAGGGAGTTGCCGCGCCCGGCAAGCAACCTGCTGGGAAGAAGCCAAAGAATGGACCCAAGCCCGAGACTGAGTGCTTTTATTGCTAGGGAAGTGGTCACTGGAAGCGGAACTGCCCCAAATACTTAGCAGACAAGAAGGCCGGCAAAACAAAAGGTATATATGATATACATGTAATTGATGTGTACCTTACTAGTACCCGTAGTAGCTCCTGGGTATTTGATACCGGTGCAGTTGCTCACATTTGTAACTCAAAGTAGGGGCTGCGGAATAAGCGGAGACTGGCAAAGAACGAGGTGACGATGCGCGTCGGGAATGGTTCCAAGGTCAATGTGATCGCCGTCGGCACGCTACCTCTATATTTGCCTTCGGGATTAGTTTTAAACCTTAATAATTGTTATTTAGTGCCAGCTTTGAGCATGAACATTGTATCGGGATCTCGTTTAATTCGAGATGGCTACTCATTTAAATCCGAGAATAATGGTTGTTCTATTTATATGAGAGATATGTTTTATTGTCATGCTCCTATGGTGAATGGTTTATTCTTAATGAATCTCGAGCGTAACGCTACACATATTCATAGTGTGAGTACCAAAAGATGTAAGGTTGATAATGATAGTCCCACATATTTGTGGCACTGCCGCCTTGGTCACATAGGTGTCAAACGCATGAAGAAGCTCCATGCTGATGGACTTTTAGAGTCTCTTGATTATGAATCATTTGACACGTGCGAACCATGCCTCATGGGTAAAATGACCAAGACTCCGTTCTCAGGAACAATGGAGCGAGCAACCAACTTATTGGAAATCATACATACTGATGTGTGCGGTCCAATGAGCGTTGAGGCTCGCGGTGGCTATCGTTATGTTCTCACCCTCACTGATGACTTGAGTAGATATGGGTATATCTACTTAATGAAACACAAGTCTGAAACCTTTGAAAAGTTCAAGGAATTTCAGAGTGAGGTTGAGAATCAACGTGACAGGAAGATCAAGTTTCTACTATCAGATCGTGGAGGAGAATACTTGAGTCACGAATTTGGCACACACTTAAGAAAATGTGGAATAGTTTCACAACTCACGCCGCCTGGAACACCTCAGCGTAATGGTGTGTCCGAACATCGTAATCGCACTTTATTAGATATGGTGCGATCTATGATGTCTCTTACCGATTTACCGCTATCTTTTTGGGGCTATGCTTTAGAGACTGCCGCATTCACTTTAAATAGGGCTCCATCGAAATCCATTGTACCGGAACAAGTTTCGGGGTCACCGGTATTGTACCGGGACCACCGGAAGGGTCCCGGGGGTCCACCGGGTGGGGCCACCTGCCCCGGGGGCCACATGGGCTGTAGGGGGTGTGCCTTGGCCTATATGGGCCAAGGGCACCAGCCCCAAAAGGGCACATGCGCCAAGAGAAGAGGGATAGGAAGAGTCCTAAAGGGGGAAGGCACCTCCGAGGTGCCTTGGGGAGGAGGGACTCCTCCCCTGGCCGCACCCTTCCTTGGAGGAAGGGCCAAGGTTGCCCTCCCTTTCCCCACTATATATAGGGCCAAGGGAGAGGGGGGAGGCGCA
>NC_041386.1:590535411-590587087 GCF_002162155.2 Triticum dicoccoides
GGGAGGCGCAGCCTTGGCCCTTCCTCCAAGGAAGGGTGCGGCCAGGGGAGGAGTCCCTCCTCCCCAAGGCACCTCGGAGGTGCCTTCCCCCTTTAGGACTCTTCCTATCCCTCTTCTCTTGGCGCATGGGCCTCTTGGGGCTGGTGCCCTTGGCCCATATAGGCCAAGGCGCATCCTGCACAGCCCATGTGCCCCCCCGGGGCAGGTGGCCCCACCCGGTGGACCCCCCGGGACCCTTCCGGTGGTCTCGGTACAATACCGGTGACCCCGAAACTTGTCCTGATGGTCGAAATAGCACTTCCTATATATAATTCTTTACCTCCGGACCATTCCGGAACTCCTCGTGACGTCCGGGATCTCATCCGGGACTCCGAACAACTTTCAGGTTACCGCATACTAATATCTCTATAACCCTAGCGTCATCGAACCTTAAGTGTGTAGACCCTACGGGTTCGGGAGACAGGCAGACATGAACGAGACGTTCTCCGGTCAATAACAAATAGCGGGATCTGGATACCCATGTTGGCTCCCACATGTTCCACGATGATCTCATCGGATGAACCACGATGTCAAGGACTTAATCAATCCCGTATACAATTCCCTTTGTCTATCGGTACGATACTTGCCCGAGATTCGATCGTCGGTATCCCGATACCTTATTCAATCTCGTTACTGGCAAGTCTCTTTACTCGTTCCGTAACACATCATCCCGTGATCAACTCCTTGGTCACATTGTGCACAGTATGATGATGTCCTACCGAGTGGGCCCAGAGATACCTCTCCGTCACACGGAGTGACAAATCCCAGTCTCGATTCGTGCCAACCCAACATACACTTTCGGAGATACCCGTAGTGTACCTTTATAGCCACCCAGTTACGTTGTGACGTTTGGCACACCCAAAGCACTCCTACGGTATCCGGGAGTTGCACAATCTCATGGTCTAAGGAAATGATACTTGACATTAGAAAAGCTTTAGCATACGAACTACACGATCTAGTGCTATGCTTAGGATTGGGTCTTGTCCATCACATCATTCTCCTAATGATGTGATCCCGTTATCAACGACATCCAATGTCGATGGTCAGGAAATCGTAACCATCTATTGATCAATGAGCTAGTCAACTAGAGGCTTACTAGGGACATGGTGTTGTCTATGTATCCACACATGTATCTGAGTTTCCTATCAATAAAATTCTAGCATGGATAATAAACGATTATCATGAACAAGGAAATATAATAATAATAAATTTATTATTGCCTCTAGGGAATATTTCCAACAGTCTCCCACTTGCACTAGAGTCAATAATCTAGTTCACATCGATATGTGATTAACACTCAAGGTCACATCCCCATGTGACTAACACCCAAAGAGTTTACTAGAGTCAATAATCTAGTTCACATTTACCATGTGATTAACACTCGATGAATTCTGGGTTTGATCATGTTATGCTTGTGAGAGAGGTTATAGTCAACGGGTCTGAACCTTTCAGATCCGTGTGTGCTTTACAAATCTCGATGTCATCTCCTAGATGCAGCTACCGCGTTCTATTTGGAGCTATTCCAAATAACTGTTCTACTATACGAATCCAGTTTACTAGTCAGAATAATCTGGATTAGTGTCAAAGTTTGCATCGGCGTAACCCTTTACGACGAACTCTTTTACCACCTCCATAATCGAGAAAAATTCCTTAGTCCACTAGTTACTAAGGATAACTTTGACCGTTGTCCTGTGATCCATTCTTGGATCACTCTTGTACCCCTTGACTGACTCATGGCAAGGCACACTTTAGGTGCGGTACACAGCATAGCATACTGTAGAGCCTATGTCTTAAGCATAGGGGACGACCTTCGTCCTTTCTCTCTATTCTGCCATGGTCGAGCTTTAAGTCTTAACTTCATACCTTACAACTCAGGCAAGAACTCCTTCTTTGACTGATCCATCTTGAACACCTTCAAGATCATGTCAAGGAATGTGCTCATTTGAAAGTACCATTAAGTGTTTTGATCTATCCTTATAGATCTTGATGCTCAATGTTCAAATAGCTTAATCCAGGCTTTCCATTGAAAAACACTTACCAAATAACCCTATATGCTTTCCAGAAATTCTACGTCATTTCTGATCAACAATATGTCAACAACATATATTCATCAGAAATTCTATAGTGCTCCCACTCACTTCTTTGGAAATACAAGTTTCTCATAAACTTTGTATACACCCAAAATCTTTGATCATCTCATCAAAGCGTACATTCCAACTCCGAGATGCTTACTCCAGTCCTTAGAAGGATTGCTGGAGCTTTGCATATTTATTAGCATCTTTCAGGATTGACAAAACCTTCCGGTTGTATCACATACAACCTTTCCTCAAGAAAATCGTCGAGGAAACAATGTTTCGACATCCTATCTGCAATATTTCATAAATAATGCAGTAATCGCTAATATAATTCCAACAGACTCTTAGCATCGCTACGAGTGAGAAAGTCTCATCGTAGTCAACTCCTTGAACTTGTCGGGAAACATCTTAACGACAAGTCGAGCTTTCTTAATGGTGATACTTACCATCATTGTCCGTCTTCCTTTAAAAATCCATCTATACTCAATAGCCTTACGACCATCGAGCCGTTCTGCCAAAGTCTACACTTTGTTTTCATGCATGGATCCTCTCTCAGATTATATGGCCTCGAGCCATTTTGGAATCCAGGCCCACCATCGCTTCTCCATGGCTCGTAGGTTCATTGTTGTCTAGCAACATGACTTCCAAGACAGGATTACGTACCACTCTGAAGTAGTACGCATCCTTGTCATCCCACGAGGTTTGGGAGTGACTTGATCTGAAGTTTCATGATCACTATCATAAGCTTCCACTTCAATTGGTGTAGGTGCCACAGGAACAACTTCCTGTGCCCTGCCACACACTAGTTGAAGAGACGGTTCAATAACCTCATCAAGTCTCCACCATCCTCCCACTCAATTCTTTCGAGAGAAACTTTTCCTCGAGAAAGGACCCGATTCTAGAAACAATCCCTTATTGCTTTTGAATCTGAGACAGGAGGTATACCCAACTGTTTTGGGTGTCCTATGAAGATGCATTTATCCGCTTTGGGTTCGAGCTTATCAGCCTGAAACTTTTTCACATAAGTGTCGCAGCCCCAAACTTTTAAGAAATGGCAGCTTAGGTTTCTCTAAACCATAGTTCATACGGTGTCATATCATCGGAATTACGTGGTGCCCTATTTAAAGTGAATGTGGTTGTCTCTAATGCCTAACCCATAAACTATCGTGGCAATTCGATAAGAGACATCATGGTATGCATCATATCCAATAGGGTGCAGTTATGATGTTCGGACACACCATCACACTATGGTGTTCCAGGCTGTATTAGTTGTGAAACAATTTCCACAATGTCTTAATTCTGTGCCAAACTCGTAATTCAGATATTCATCTCTATGATCATATCATAGATATTTTATCCTCTTGTCACGACGATCTTTCAACTTCACCCTGAAATTACTTGAACCTTTCAATAATTTAGACTTGTGATTTATCAAGTAAATATACTCAACATCTACTCAAATCATGTGTGAAGTAAGAACATAACGATATCCACTACATGCCTCAGCACTCATTGGACTGCACACATTAAAATGTATTTCTTCCAACAAGTTGCTTTCTAGTTCCATTTTACTGAAAACGAGGCTTTCAGTCATCTTTCCCATGTGGTATGATTTGCATGTCTCAAGTGATTCAAGATCAAGTGAGTTCAAACGGTCCATTTGCATGGAGTTTCTTCATGCATATACACCAATAGACATGGTTCGCATGTCTCAAACTTTTCAAAAACGAGTGAGCCCAAAGATCCATCAACATGGAGCTTCTTCATGCGTTTTATACCGATATGACTTACGTGGCAGTGCCACAAGTAGGTGGTACTATCATTACTATCTTATATCTTTTGGCATGAACATGTGTA
Organism: Triticum dicoccoides; assembly: GCF_002162155.2. Taxonomy (NCBI): domain Eukaryota; kingdom Viridiplantae; phylum Streptophyta; class Magnoliopsida; order Poales; family Poaceae; genus Triticum; species Triticum dicoccoides. The sequence continues at coordinate 590,539,383 of NC_041386.1, forward strand.
TCACTACGATCGAGATTCAATAAACCATTCATTTTAGGTGAAGACCATTGAAGGTATTATTCAAATAAAAAGAGTAACCATTATTCTCCTTAAATGAATAACCATATCGTGATAGGCATAATCCAATCATGTCTATGCTCAACGCAAACACCAAATAACCATTATTTAGGTTTAACACCAATCTCGATGGTAGAGGGAGCATGCGATGCTTGATCATATCAACATTGGAAACACTTCCAACACATATCGCCAGCTCACCTTTAGCTAGTCTCCGTTTATTCCGTAGCTTTTATTTCGAGTTACTAACACTTAGCAACCGAACCGGTATCTAATACCCTGGTGCTACTAGGAGTACTAGTAAAGTGCACATCAACACAATGTATATCCAATATACTTCTATCGACCTTGCCAGCCTTCTCATCTACCAAGTATCTAGGGTAATTCTGCTCCAGTGGCTGTTCCCCTTATTACAGAAGCACTTAGTCTCGGGTTTGAGTTCAACCTTGGGTTTCTTCACTAGAGCAGCAGCTGATTTGCCATTTCATGAAGTATCCCTTTGTTCCCTTGCCCTTCTTGAAACTAGTGGTTTCACCAACCATCAACAATTGATGCTCCTTCTTGATTTCTACTTTCGCGGTGTCAAACATCGCGAATATCTCAAGGATCATCATATATGTCCCTGATATATCATAGTTCATCACGAAGCTCTAGCAGCTTGGTGGTAATGACTTCGGAGAACCATCACTATTTCATCTGGAAGATCAACTCCCACTCGATTCAAGTGATTGTTGTACTCAGACAATCTGAGCACAAGTTCAACAATTGAGATTTTCTCCCTTAGTTTGAGGCTAAGAAAATCGTCGGAGGTCTTATACCTCTTGACGTGGGCACGAGCCTGAAATTCCAATTTCAGCCCTCGAAACATCTCATATGTTTCACGACGTTTCAAAAACCGTCTTCGGTGCCTCAACTCTAAACCGTTTAACTGAACTATCACGTAGTTATCAAAACGTGTATGTCAGATGTTCGCAACATCCACAGACGACGTTCGAGGTTCAGCACACTGAGCGGTGCATTAAGGACATAAGCTTTCTATGAAGCAATGAGGACAATCCTAGTCCGCATAATTGCTACTATCAACTTTCAACTAAATTTTCTCTAGGAACATAACTAAACAGTAGAACTGAAGCGCGAGCTATGACATAATTTGCAAAGATCTTTTGACTATGTTCAGGATAATTAAGTTCATCTTATGAACTCCCACTCAGATAGACATCCCTCTAGTCATCTAAGTGATTACATGATCCGAGTCAACCAGGCCTTGTCCGATCATCACGTGAGACGGACTAGTCAACATCGGTGAACATCTTCATGTTGATCATATCTACCATACGACTCATGCTCGACCTTTCGGTCTTCTGTGTTCCGAGGCCATGTCTGTACACATGCTAGGCTCGTCAAGTCAACCTAAGTGTTTGCATGTGTAAATCTGTCTTACACCCGTTGTATGTGAACGTTGGAATCAAACACCCGATCATCACGTGGTGCTTTGAAACAACGAACTGTCGCAACGGTTCATAGTTAGGGGGAACACTTTCTTGAAATTTTAGTGAGGGATCATCTTATTTACTACCGTCGTTCTAAGTAAACAAGATGTATAAACATGATAAACATCACATGCAATCAAATAATAGTGACATGATATGGCCAATATCATATAGCTCCTTTGATCTCCATCTTGGGGCTCCATGATCATCTTGTCACCGGCATGACACCATGATCTCCATCATCATGATCTCTATCATCGTGTCTTCTTGAAGTTGTCACGTCATCTATTACTTCTACTACAACAGCTAACGGTTAGCAATAAAGTAAAGTAATTACATGACGTTTATGTTGACACGCAGGTCATAAATAAATTAAGACAACTCCTATGGCTCCTGCCGGTTGTCATACTCATCGACATGCAAGTCGTGATTCCTATTACAAGAACATGATCAATCTCATACATCACATATATCATTCATCACATCCTTTGGCCATATCACATTACATAGCATACCCTGCAAAAACAAGTTAGACGTCCTCTAATTGTTGTTTGCATGTTTTACGTGGCTGCTATGGGTTTCTAGCAAGAACGTTTCTTACCTACGCAAAGACCACAATGTGATATGCCAATTGCTATTTACCCTTCATAAGGACCCTTTTCATCGAATCCGATCCGACTAAAGTGGGAGAGACAGATACCCACCAGCCACCTAATGCAACTAGTGCATGTCAGTCGGTGGAACCAGTCTCACGTAAGAGTACGTGTAAGGTCGGTCCGGGCCGGTTCATCCCACAATGCCACCGAATCAAGATAAGACTAGTAACGGCAAGTATATTGAACAAAATCAACGCCCACAACTACTTTGTGTTCTACTCGTGCATAGAAACTACGCATAGACCTAGCTCATGATGCCACTGATGGGGAACGTAGCATAAATTCAAAATTTTCCTACGTGTCACCAAGATCTATCTATGGAGTCATCTAGCAACGAGGGAGGAGTGGATCTACATACCCTTGTAGATCGCGCGCGGAAGCGTTCAAGAGAACGGGGTTGATGGAGTCGTACTCGTCGTGATCCAAATCACCGATGATCCTAGCGCTGAACGGACGGTACCTCCGTGTTCAACACACGTATGGAGCAGCGACGTCTCCTCCTTCTTGATCCAGCAAGGGGGAAGGAGAGGTTGATGGAGATCCAACAACAGACGGCGTGGTGGTGGAAGTAGCGGGATTCCAACAGGGCTTCGCCAAGCGCTGCGGGAGGAGGGAGATGTGTCACGGGAGGGAGAGGGAGGCGCCAGGTCTTAGGTATGGTTGCCCTCCCTTTCCCCACTATATATAGGGCCAAGGGAGAGGGGGGATGCTCAGCCTTGGCCCTTCCTCCAAGGAAGGGTGCGGCCAGGGGAGGAGTCCCTCCTCCCCAAGGCACCTCGGAGGTGCCTTCCCCCTTTAGGACTCTTCCTATCCCTCCTCTCTTGGCGCATGGGCCTCTTGGGGCTGGTGCCCTTGGCCCATATAGGCCAAGGTGCACCCCCTACAGCCCATGTGTCCCCCCGGGGCAGGTGGCCCCACCCGGTGGACCCCCGGGACCCTTCCGGTGGTCCCGGTACAATACCGGTGACCCCGGAACTTGTCCCGATGGCCGAAATAGCACTTCCTATATATAATTCTTTACCTCCGGACCATTCCGGAACTCCTCGTGATGTCCGGGATCTCATCCGGGACTCCGAAAAACTTTCGGGTTACCGCATACTAATATCTCTATAACCCTAGCATCACCGAACCTTAAGTGTGTAGACCCTACGGGTTCGGGAGACATGCAGACATGACCGAGACGTTCTCCGGTCAATAACCAATTGCGGGATCTGGATACCCATCTTGGCTCCCACATGTTCCAGGATGATCTCGTCGTATGAACCACAATATTAAGGACTTAATCAATCCCGTATACAATTCCCTTTGTCTATCGGTACGATACTTGCCCGAGATTCGATCGTCGGTATCCCGATACCTTGTTCAATCTCGTTACCGGCAAGTCTCTTTACTCGTTCCATAACACATCATCCCGTGATCAACTCCTTGGTCACATTGTGCACAGTATGATGATGTCCTACCGAGTGGGCCCAGAGATACCTCTCCGTCACACGGAGTGACAAATCCCAGTCTCGATTCATGCCAACCCAACAGACACTTTCGGAGATACCCGTAGTGTACCTTTATAGCCACCCAGTTACGTTGTGACGTTTGGCACACCCAAAGCACTCCTACGGTATCCGGGAGTTGCACAATCTCATGGTCTAAGGAAATGATACTTGACATTAGAAAAGCTTTAGCATACGAACTACACGATCTAGTGCTATGCTTAGGATTGGGTCTTGTCCATCACATCATTCTCCTAATGATGTGTTCCCGTTATCAACGACATCCAATGTCCATGGTCAGGAAACTGTAACCATCTATTGATCAACGAGCTAGTCAACTAGAGGCTTACTAGGGACATGGTGTTGTCTATGTATCCACACATGTATCTGAGTTTCCTATCAATACAATTCTAGCATGGATAATAAACGATTATCATGAACAAGGAAATATAATAATAATCAATTTATTATTGCCTCTAGGGCATATTTCCAACAGCAAGAAGGATTTCTAGCACCATTGCCGGGGAGTCTACGCAAAATTCAGTATACCAAGTACCCATCACAATCCTTATCTCCCGCATTACATTATTTGCCATTTGCCTCTCGTTTTCCTCTCCCGCACTTCACCCTTGCCGTTTTATTTGCCCTCTCTTCTCGCTCGCCTTTCTTCCGCCATGTCTGAATCAAAATGGGATGGGAGTTCTCTCCAGAGTTTTAGTACTTTGGACAACCATTCTATTCTCGATAAGCTCATAAATATGGATACTATGGAAAAACCTACCAAATTATCAATGAGAATCTTAATAATTTTGATGAAGATGATTCTGGAATTTTTCGTTATTTACTTGATGAATCTTTGAAAGATGCTTGGTATAGACTATTAAGGATCAGGGCTAGCTACGTGCCTCAATACCAAATTGAAGTTTACTTAAAAAGCTTTTATATTGCCCTTCCTTCTTCTTTTAAGCATGTCTTAGATTCTACATTTGAAGAAGGTTTTCTTGAAGGCGATGTTGTAGACACTTATGAAAAAATGAAAACCATATTTGGGCACCCCATGAATGAGAAAGTTGAATCTACATCTCTTTTGCTCTCTTACCAAAATGAATCTATTAAAGAGATAAAGGCTAGCCTAGATACAAATTTCCGTAACGTACTTAATCTTTCCTCTACCATTAATAGCCATGTGCTTTATCAAAATAGAAGGATCAATTCTATAGATAGCAAGTTTGCTCTTTTCTTTCCTAATACTAAAGATGGCAATACCTAGATCTATCCTTGCTTTTTATGCTTAGCTAGGGGCGTTAAACGATAGCGCTTGTTGGGAGGCAACCCAATTTTATTTTTATTCCTTGCTTTTTGCTCCTGTTTAGTAATAAATAATTTATCTAGCCTCTGTTTAGGTTGTGTTTTTTGTGTTTAATTAGTGTTTGTGCTAAGTAGAACCGTTGGGAAGACTTGGGGAAAGTCTTGATATCTTGCTGTAAAAAACAGAAACTTTAGTGCTCACGAGAACTGCCGCCATTTTTATTTGGAAAGTGTTATTTAGTTAATTATTTTTGAAGATGATTAATAGATAAATTACTCACGTCCAGAAATTTATTTTAGAATTTTTGGGGTTCCAGATTTGCGCTAGCTACAGATTACTACAGACTGTTCTGTTTTTGACAGATTCTGTTTTTGTGTGTTGTTTGCTTATTTTGATGAATCTATGGCTAGTAAAATAGTTTATGAACCATAGAGAAGTTGAAATACAGTAGGTTTAACACCAATATAAATAAATAATGAGTTCATTACATTACCTTGAAGTGGTCTTTTGTTTTCTTTCGCTAACGGAGCTCACGAGATTTTCTACTTTAAGTTTTGTGTTGTGAAGTTTTCAAGTTTTGGGTAGAGATTTGATGGATTATGGAGCAAGGAGTGGCAAGAGCCTAAGCTTGGGGATGCCCATGGCACCTCCAAGATAATCTAAGGACACCTAAAAGCCAAAGCTTGGGGATGCCCCGGAAGGCATCCCCTCTTTTCGTCTACTTCTATCGGTAACTTTACTTGGAGCTATATTTTTTTCACCACATGATATGTGTTTTGCTTGGAGCGTCTTGTATGATTTGAGTCTTTGCTTTTTAGTTTATCACAATCATCCTTGCTGTACACACCTTTTGAGAGAGCCATACATGATTTGGAATTTGTTAGAATACTCTATGTGCTTCACTTATATCATTTGAGTTATATAGTTTTGCTATAGTACTTCACTTATATCTTTTAGAGCACGGTGGTGGATTTGTTTTATAGAAACTATTGATATCACATGCTTCACTTAGATTATTTTGAGAGTCTTAAATAACATGGTAATTTGCTTAAATAATCCTAATATGCTAGGTGTTCAAGATTAATAAAATTTTTCTTATGAGTGTTTTGAATACTAAGAGAAGTTTGATGCTTGATGTTTGTTTTGAGATATGGAGGTAATAATACCAAAGTCGTGCTAGTTGAGTAGTTGTGAATTTGAGAAATGCTTGTGTTGAAGTTTGCAAGTCCCGTAGCATGCACATATGGTAAACGTTATGTAACAAATTTGAAACATGAGGTATTATTTGATTGTCTTCCTTATGAGTGGCGGTCGGGGACGAGCAATGGTCTTTTCCTACCAATCTATCCCCCTAGGAGCATGCCCGTAGTGCTTTGGTTTTTGATGACTTGTAGATTTTTGCAATAAGTATGTGAGTTCTTTATGACTAATGTTGAGTCCATGGATTATAAGCACTCTCACCCTTCCATCATTGCTAGCCTCTTCGGTACCGTGCATTGCCCTTCTCACATTGAGAGTTGGTGCAAACTTCGCCGGTGCATCCAAACCCCGTGATATGATACGCTCTTTCACACATAAACCTCCTTATATCTTCCTCAAAACAGCCACCATACCTACCTATTATGGCATTGCCATAGCCATTCTGAGATATATTGCCATGCAACTTTCCACCATTCCGTTCATCATGACACATTCATCATTGTCATATTGCTTAGCATGATCATGTAGTTGACATAGTATCTGTGGCAAAGCCACCGTTCATAATTCGTTCATACATGTCACTCTTGGTTCATTGCATAACCCGGTACACCGCTGGAGGCATTCATATAGAGTCATATCTTGTTCTAAGTATCGAGTTGTAATCATTGAGTTGTAAATAAATAGAAGTGTGATGATCATCATTAATAGAGCATTGTCCCAAATAAAAAAAGAGAAAGGCCAAATAAAAAAAGAAAGGCCAAATAAAAAAATAAAAAATAAATAAAGAAGGGACAATGCTACTATCCTTTTTCCACACTTGTGCTTCAAAGTAGCACCATAATCTTCATGATAGAGAGTCTTTTGTTTTGTCACTTTCATATACTAGTGGGAATTTTCCATTATAGAACTTGGCTTGTATATTCCAACAGTGCGTCTCCTCAAGTGCCCTAGGTATTCGTGAGCAAGCAAGTTGGATGCACACCCACTTAGTTTCTTTTGTTGAGCTTTCATACATTTATAGCTCTAGTGCATCCGTTGCATGGCAATCCCTACTCCTTGCATTAACATCAATCGATGGGCATCTTCATAGCCCATTGATTAGCCTCGTTGATGTGAGACTTTCTCCTTTTTTTGTCTTCTCCACATAACCCCCATCATCGTATTCTATTCCACCCATAGTGCTATATCCATGGCTCGCGCTCATGTATTGCGTGAAAGTTTATAGGTTTGAGATTACTAAAGTATGAAACAATTGCTTGGCTTGTCATCGGGGTTGTGCATGATGAGAGCATTCTTGTGTGACGAAAATGGAGCATGACTAACTATATGATTTTGTAGGGATGAACTTTCTTTGGCCATGTTATTTTGAGAGGACATAATTGCTTAGTTAGTATGCTTGAAGTATTATTATTTTTATGTCAATATGAACTTTTATCTTGAATCTTTCGGATCTGAATATTCATACCACAATTAAGAAGAATTACATTAAAATTATGCCAAGTAGCACTCCGCATCAAAAATTCTGTTTTTATCATTTACCCACTCGAGGAAGAGCAGGAATTAAGCTTGGGGATGCTTGATATGTCTCCAACGTATCTATAATTTTTGATTGCTCCATGCTATATTATCTACTATTTTGGACATTATTGGGCTTTATTATCCACTTTTATCTTATTTTTGGGACTAACCTATTAACCGGAGGCCCAACCCAAAATTGTTGTTTTTTTGCCTATTTTAGGGTTTCGAAGAAAAGGAATATCAAACGGAGTCCAAACGGAATGAAACCTTCGGGAACATGATTTTCTCATCGAACATGATCCAGGAGACTTGGACCCTACGTCAAGACACAAAGGAGGAGGCCACGAGGTAGGGGGCGCGCCTACCCCCCCAGGCGCGCCCTCCACCCTCGTGGGCCCCCTGTTGCTCCACCGACGCACTCCTTCCTCCTATATATACCTACGTACCCCCAAACAATCAGATACGGAGCCAAAACCCTAATTCCACCGCCACAACTTTTTGTATTTCGGAGCTCCGCCAGAGGGGGTATCCATCACGAAGGGCTTCTACATCATCACCATAGCCCCTCCGATGAAGTGTTAGTAGTTTACCTCAGACCTATGGGTCCATAGTTATTAGCTAGATGGCTTCTTCTCTCTTTTTGGATCTCAATACAATGTTCTCCCCCTCTCTTGTGGAGAACTATTCGATGTAATCTTCTTTTTGCGGTGTGTTTGTTGAGACCGATGAATTGTAGGTTTATGATCAAGTCTATTTATGAACAATATTTGAATCTTCTCTGAATTCTTTTATGTATGATTGGTTATCTTTGCAAGTCTCTTCGAATTATCATTTTGGTTTGGCCTACTAGATTGATCTTTCTTGCAATGGGAGAAGTGCTTAGCTTTGGGTTCAATCTTGCGGTGTCCTTTCCCAGTGACAGTAGGGGCAGCAAGGCACGTATTGTATTGTTTCCATCGAGGATAACAAGATGGGGTTTTCATCATATTGCATGAGTTTATCCCTCTACATCATGTCATCTTGCTTAAGACATTACTCTATTTTCATAAACTTAATACTCTAGATGCATGCTAGATAGCGGTCGATGAGTGGAGTAATAGTCGTAGATGCAGGCAGGAGTCGGTCTACTTGTCTCGGACGTGATCCCTATATACATGATCATGCCTAGATATTCTCATAACTATGCTCAGTTCTGTCAATTGCTCAACAATAATTCATTCACCCACAGTAGAATACTTATGCTCTTGAGAGAAGCCACTAGTGAAACCTATGGCCCCCGGGTCTATCTTCATCGTATTAATCCTCCAATACTTAGTTATTTCCTTTGCTTTTTACTTTTCTTTTATTTTACTTTGCATCTTTATCATAAAAATACCAAAAATATTATCTTATCATATCTATCAGATCTCACTCTCGTAAGTGGCCGTGTAGGGATTGACAACCCCTTATTGCGTTCATTGCAAGGATTTATTTGTTTTGTGCAGGTACGAGGGACTCGCGCGTAGCCTCCTACTGGATTGATACCTTGGTTCTCAAAACTGAGGGAAATACTTACGCTACTTTGCTGCATCATCCTTTCCTGTTCCGGGAAAACCCAACGCAGTGCTCAAGAGGTAGAACATATAAGAGCCACTTCAACAATTTAATTGTGGTCTTCTCCTATCGACCCCCAAAGAAAAGAAAAGAAATAAAACTATTTACATAGGAAAGCTCCCAACAAGCAAAAGAAGAACATGAAATCTTTTTGGGTTTTATTTTTAATTACTACTACAAGCATGGAAAGTAAACTAATTAAAAGCTACAACTAATTTTTTTGGTTTTTCTTAAGGTTTATTAAACACACAAGAAGAAAGCATAAAAAGGGAATAAACTAGCATGGATGATACAATGAAAAAGTATGAGCACCTACATCCAGCAATGAGTGTGTGAACATAAATTTAATGTCGATGGGAAATATGTACTCCCCCAAACTTAGGCTTTTGGCCTAAGTTGGTCTATGGCCACGGCCGGCCTGGCGGATATCCATAATAATAGTTGGGGTCGTACTGCGAAGAAGAAGATTCTGATTGCCACTGGTTGGCAATCATCTCCGGATCCCAGAGATAATTAGACTGTCGTGGAGGATCAATTTGTCGTTCCGACTCTGGCTCTGCGGCCGATGCAGGGTTTCGATAGGCGTGAATATCCTCCAGCGAGATGAGGTACTGGCCTGCAGATAAATCAAACAAGGAAGGAGCAGGCAAGGTAATAGTCTCCGGATGATGTTTATCAAAGAACAATTTGTATTTAAGCCCCCCTTCCATATTCTTTATAATGAAATCATGTGCTACCATACTCTTATAATCTAAATAAACAGTAGGCAACAATTTTCTTCTTTTTCATAGTGCCTAATAGGTATGTTATAATATGCAGCAAGGCGTGAAGCACAGATACCACCAAAGATGAGTCCTTTTGTACGGTTCAGACTTAACCATTTAGCAATAATACCGCCCATACTCACCGAGTTATCACGAAATAAACTGTGGAACAAAATAATAATATCAGGAACACTAAGGTTGCCACAATTTCCGCGACCAATTAAGCGATGACTAGCAAATATTGCAAAGTAGCGTAAAACAGGAAAATGTATGTTAGTGATTCGTGCATCAAAAACCTTCCTCGTTTCCCCTACAGTGATGGTATCAATAAACCCATCCACATCGTCACATTTCCTCTATTTTGCCCTCGAAAGGGATCAAACAAACCCGACAAAAATCATAAAGTGACATCTTCTTAACCACATCATATAAATAAAACTCTACTGAAGGAGGTGATTCCCTAGGATAATAGTAGAAGTTTTGCACAAAAGTATTGGTGAGTAAGAGATATTGTTCGCGTTGGTCGCGGAGGAAGTCGGTGAGGCCTGCATTCTTAGCCAATTCATAAAAATCCTCATAAATCCCGGTTTCTCTCAAGAATTCATCGGAGGGCCTTTCACACGGCCTAACCTCCGCGGTGCGAGGCAAATTATATTTGGGCTTCATTGCTTCTTCATTTTGCTTTTCCTTCGAGCTTCGGCTCGATGAGCCCCTCAAAAATCTCTTCATTATTCTCTGAAAAATTCTGAAATATTTAGTAACTTCAAAATAAAAGTGAACCAAACTCAAAAAAATTGATAGCAACTACTCATACAAGTGCCTAGAGCCTATATCATGCATCAAAACTACCTGGAACCATATAAATTTGACATGCAAGCTCAAGAACATGGTCACCTAGGCAGCACAAATTTGCAATGAATAAAGCACTAGAACAAAACTAATTGGACCAATGGAGGAGTCACATACCAAGGAACAAGCCCCCCAAGAAGTTTTGTGAGAGGTGCTTTGAGCAAGGAGATCGAAAATGGCAGTAAAAATAAGCTTGGACTCGGGTTTGAACTAGATAATCCTGTTTGTGGGAGGAAGAAGTAGTGTGTGGGTTCAGGAATAAGTGGAGGAGGGCCACCATGGGCCCACGAGGCAGGGGGAGCACCCTGGGGGGTAGGGCACGCCCCTGACCCTCGTGGCCAGGTGCCAGCTCCTCCTGCTGTGTTCTCAATGCCAAATATTCTCAAATATTCCAGAAAAAATCATATTTAAATTTCAGGGCATTTGGAGAACTTTTATTTTCACGGTATTTTTATATTGCATGGATAATTCAGATAACAGACAGAAAATACTATTTTTATTTTATTTAATATAAATAACAGAAAGTAAAAGTGGGGTATAGAAGGTTCTGCCTTCTAGTTTCATCCATCTCATGCTCATCAAAAGGAATCCACTAACAAGGTTGATCAAGTCTTGTTAACGAACTCATTCCGAATAACATGGAACCGGAGAAAATTCGAATAACACTATGTTACCTCAACGGGGATATGCACATCCCCAACAATAAGAATATCATATTTCTTCTTAACAGTAGGAAGAGGAAATTCAAAACCTCCAAAAATAATCGATGGAATTTTTCCAATAGAATTGATACTGTGGACTTGAGGTTATTTCCTCGGAAAGTTTACCATATGCTCATTACCATTAACATGAAAAGTGACATTGCCTTTGGTGCAATCAATAACAGCCCCTGCAGTATTCAAAAAGGGTCTTCCAAGAATAATAGACATACTATCGTCCTCGGGAATATCAAGAATAACAAAGTGCGTTAAAATAGTAACGTTTGCAACCACAACAGGCACATCCTCACAAATACCGACAGGTATAGCAGTTGATTTATCAGCCATTTGCAAAGATATTTCAGTAGGTGTCAACTTATTCAAATCAAGTCTATGATATAAAGAGAGAGGCATAACACTAACACTAGCTCCAAGATCACATAAAGCAGTTTAACATAGTTTCTTTTAATGGAGCATGATATAGTGGGTACTCCTGGATCTCCAAGTTTCTTTGGTATTCCACCCCTAAAAGTATAATTAGCAAGCATGGTGGAGATTTTAGCTTCTAGTATCTTTCTTTTATTAGTGACAATTTCTTTCATGTAGTTAGCATAAGGATTCATTTTGAGCATATCAGTTAACCACATACGCAAAAAGATAGGTCTAATCATTTAAGCAAAGCGCTCAAAATCCTCATCATCCTTTTTCTTGGATGGTTTGGGAGGAAAAGGCATGGGTTTCTGAACCCAAGACTCTCTTTCCTTTCCGTATTTCCTAGCAACAAAGTCTTTCTTATCATAACGTTGATTCTTTGATTGTGGGTTATCAAGATCAACAACAGGTTCAATTTCTACATCATTATCATTACTAGGTTGGGTATCATCATGAACATTTTTATTAACATTATCACTAGTTTCAGGTTCATTACCAGATTGTGTTTCAATATCAGAAATAGAAATATCATTTGGATTCTCAGGTGTTTCAGTAATAGGTTCACTAGAAGCATGCAAAGTCCTATCATTTTTCTTTTTCTTCCTTTTAGAAGGACTAGGTGCATCTATATTATTTCTCTGAGAATCTTGCTCAATTCTCTTAGGGTGGCCTTTAGGATACAAAGGTTCATGAGTCATTCTACCAGTTTTAGTAGCCACTCTAACAGCATAATCATTATTCTTACTATTCAATTCATTGAGAAAATCATTTTGAGCTTTAAGTACTTGTTCTACTTGAGTGGTAACCATAGAAGCATGTTTACTAATAAGTTTAAGTTCACCTTTAACATTAGCCATATAATCACCCAAGTGTTCAAGCATATTTGAATTGTATTTCGATTGTCTACCAAAATAAGCATTAAAATCTTCTTGCTTAACCATAAATTTATCAAACTCATCTAAGCATGGGCTAGCAAACTTAGTAATGGGATTTCAGCTTTATCATATCTATAGAGAGAATTTACCTTTACTACCTGTGTCGGGTTATCAAGACCATGTGTTTCTTCAATAGGTGAAGGATTAAGATCATATGTTTCTTCAACATGCGGTAAATTAAGACCGTGTATTTCTTCAATAGGAGGTAAATTCTTAACATCTTCAGCTTTAATACCTTTTTCTTTCATAGATTTCTTTGCCTCTTGCATATCTTCAGGACTGAGAAATAGAACACCTCTCTTCTTCGGAGTTGGTTTAGGAATAGGCTTAGGAGGTGTCCAATTATTTTCATTTGTCAACATATTATTCAATAGAATTTCAGCTTCATCTGGTGTTCTTTCCCTGAAAACAGAACCAGCACAACTATCCAGGTAATATCTGGAAGCATCGGTTAGTCCATTATAAAAGATATCAAGTATTTCATTTTTCTTAAGAGGATGATCAGGCAAAGCATTAAGTAATTGGAGAAGCCTCCCCCAAGCTTGTGGGAGACTCTCTTCTTCAATTTGCACAAAATTATATATATATATCCCTTGAAGCAGCTTGTTTCTTATGAGCAGGGAAATATTTAGTAGAGAAGTAATAAATCATATCCTGGGGACTACGCACACAACCAGGATCAAGAGAATTAAACCAATTCTTAGCATCACCCTTTAATGAGAACGGAAATATTTTAAGGATATAAAAGTAGCGAGTTCTCTCATCTTTAGTGAATAGGGTGGCAATATCATTTAATTTAGTAAGGTGTGCCACAACAGTTTCAGATTCATAGCCATGAAAAGGATCAGATTCAACCAAAGTAATTATATCAGGATCAACCGAGAATTCATACTCCTTATCGGTAACACAGATAGGTGAAGTAGCAAAAGCAGGGTCGGGTTTCATTCTAGCATTAAGGGATTGTTGCTTCCATTTAGCTAATAATTTCTTAAGATCACTTCTATCATTACAAGCAAGAATAGCTCTAGCAGATTCTTCATCCAGAACATAACCCTCAGGAACAACAGGCAATTCGTAAGTATTAGAGGGAGAGTCTTCATCATCACTATCTTCAATATAATCAGTTTCAATAATTTCATACTCTCTAACCCTAGCAAGTTGTTCATCAAGAAATTCACCAAGTGGCACAGTAGTATCAAGCATAGAAGTAGTTTCATCATAAGTATCATGCATAGCAGAAGTGGCATCATCAATAACATGCGACATATCAGAACGAATAGCAGAAGCAGGTTTAGGTGTCGCAAGCTTACTCAAAACAGAAGGTGAATCAAGTGCAGAGCTAGATGGCAGTGTTGGAAATATGCCCTAGAGGCAATAAGAAATTGGTTATTATTATATATCCTTGTTCATGATAATCGTTTATTGTCCATGCTAGAATTGTATTGATAGGAAACTCAGATACATGTGTGGATAAATAGACAACACCAAGTCCCTAGTAAGCCTCTAGTTGACTAGCTCGTTGATCAATAGATGGTTACGGTTTCCTGACCATGGACATTGAATGTCATTGATAACGGGATCACATCATTAGAAGAATGATGTGATGGACAAGACCCAATCCTAAGCCTAGCACAAAGATCATGTAGTTCGTATGCTAAAGCTTTTCTAATGTCAAGTATCATTTCCTTAGACCATGAGATTGTGCAACTCCCGGATACCGTAGGAGTGCTTTGGGTATGCCAAATGTCACAACGTAACTGGGTGGCTATAAAGGTACACTACAGGTATCTCCGAAAGTGTCTGTTGGGTTGGCACGAATCGAGACTGGGATTTGTCACTCCGTGTAAATGGAGAGGTATCTCTGGGCCCACTCGGTAGGACATCATCATAATGTGCACAATGTGATCAAGGAGTTGATCACGGGATGATGTGTTACGGAATGAGTAAAAGAGACTTGCCGGTAACGAGATTGAACAAGGTATCGGGATACCGACGATCGAATCTCGGGCAAGTATCGTACCGCTAGACAAAGGGAATTTTATACGGGATTGATTAAGTCCTTGACATCGTGGTTCATCCGATGAGATCATCGTGGAACATGTGGGAGCCAACATGGGTATCCAGATCCCGCTGTTGGTTATTGGCCGGAGAGTCGTCTCGGTCATGTCTACGTGTCTCCCGAACCCGTAGGGTCTACACACTTAAGGTTCGGTGATGCTAGGGTTATAGAGATATTAGTATGCGGTAACCCGAAAGTTGTTCGGAGTCCCGGATGAAATCCCGGACGTCACGAGGAGTTCCGGAATGGTCCGGAGGTAAAGATTTATATATGGGAAGTCTTGTTTTGGTCGCCGGAAAAGTTTCTCGCATTATTGGTATTGTACCGGGAGTGCCGAAAGGGGTCCGGGGGTCCACCAAAGGGGTCCACCTGCCCCGGGGGGGCACATGGGTTGTAGGGGTGTGCGCCTTGGCCTATATGGGCCAAGGGCACCAGCCCCAAGAGGCCCATGCGCCAAGAGATAAGGGAAAGGAAGAGTCCTAAAGGGGGAAGGCACCTCCTAGGTGCCTTGGGGAGGATGGACTCCTCCCTGGCCGCACCCTTCCTTGGAGGAAGGGCCAAGGCTGCGCCCCCCCTCTCCCTTGGCCCTATATATAGTGGGGGGAAGGGAGGGCAGCCGCACCTAAGCCCTGGCGCCTCCCTCTCCCTCCCATGACACATCTCCCTCCTCCCGCAGCGCTTGGCGAAGCCCTGTTGGAATCCCGCTACTTCCACCACCACGCCATCGTGCTGCTCGATCTCCATCAACCTCTCCTCCCCCCTTGCTGGATCAAGAAGGAGGATACGTCGCTGCTCCGTACGTGTGTTGAACGCAGAGGTGCCGTCCGTTCGGTGCTAGGATCATCGGTGATTTGGATCACGACGAGTATGACTCCATCAACCCCGTTCTCTTGAACGCTTCCGCGCGCGATCTACAAGGGTATGTAGATCCACTCCTCCCTCGTTGCTAGATGACTCCATAGATTGATCTTGGTGACACGTAGGAAAATTTTGGATTATTGCTACGTTCGCCAACAGTGGCATCATGAGCTAGGTCTATGCGTAGTTTCTATGCACGAGTAGAACACAAAGTAGTTGTGGGCGTTGATATTGTTCAATATGCTTACCGTTACTAGTCCAATCTTGATTCAGCGGCATTGTGGGATGAAGCGGCCCGGACCGACCTTACACGTACTCTTACGTGAGACTGGTTCCACCGACTGACATGCACTAGGTGCATAAGGTGGCTAGCGGGTGTCTGTCTCTCCCACTTTAGTCGGATCGGGTTCGATGAAAAGGGTCCTTATGAAGGGTAAATAGGAATTGGAGGACGTCTAACTTGTTTTTGCAGGGTATGCTATGTGATGTGATATGGCCAAGAAGAATGTGATGAATGATATGTGATGTATGAGATTGATCATGTTCTTGTAATAGGAATCACGACTTTCATGTCGATGAGTATGACAACCGGCAGGAGCCATAGGAGTTGTCTTAATTTATTTATGACCTGCATGTCAACATAAACGTCATGTAATTACTTTACTTTATTGCTAACCGGTAGCCATAGAAGTAGAAGTAATAGTTGGCGAGACAACTTCATGAAGATACGATGATGGAGATCATGATGATGGAGATCATGGTGTCATGCCGGTGACGATGATGATCATGGATCCCCGAAGATGGAGATCAAAAGGAGCAATATGATATTGGCCATATCATGTCACTATTTGATTGCATGTGATGTTTATCATGTTTATACATCTTATTTGCTTAGAATGACGGTAGTAAATAAGATGATCCCTCATTAAAATTTCAAGAAAGTGTTCCCCCTAACTGTGCACCGTTGCGAAAGTTCGTCGTTTTGAAGAACCACATGATGATCGGGTGTGATAGATTCTTACTTCGAATACAACGGGTGTTGACGAGCCTAGCATGTAAAGACATGGCCTCGGAACACATGCAAAACACTTAGGTTGACTTGATGAGCCTAGCATGTATAGACATGGCCTCAGAACACAAGAGACCGAAAGGTCGAGCATGAGTCGTATGGCAGATACGATCAACATGAAGATGTTCACCGATGTTGACTAGTCCGTCTCACGTGATGATCGGACACGGCCTAGTTGACTCGGATCATGTAATCACTTAGATGACTAGAGGGATGTCTATCTGAGTGGGAGTTCATGAACTTAATTATCTTGAACATAGTCAAAAGGATTTCGCAAATTATGTCATAGCTCGCGCTTCAGTTCTACTGTTTAGATATGTTCCTAGATTAAATTTAGTTGAAAGTTGATAGTAGCAATTATGCGGACTAGGTCCGTAAACTGAGGATTGTCCTCATTGCTTCATAGAAGGCTTATGTCCTTAATGCACCGCTCAGTGTGCTGAACCCCGAACGTCGTCTGTGGATGTTGCGAACATCTGACATACACATTTTGATAACTACGTGATAGTTCAGTTAAACGGTTTAGAGTGGAGGCACCGAAGACGTTTTAAAACGTCGCGAAACATATGAGATGTTTCGAGGGCTGAAATTGGGATTTCAGGCTCGTGCCCACGTCAAGAGGTATAAGACCTCCGACGATTTTCTTAGCCTGCAAACTAAGGGAGAAAAGCTCAATTGTTGAGCTTGTGCTCAGATTGTCTGAGTACAACAATCATTTGAATCGAGTGGGAGTTGATCTTTCAGATGAGAAAGTGATGTTTCTCCGAAGTCATTACCACCAAGATGCTAGAGCTTCGTGATGAACTATAATATATCAGGGACATATATGATGATCCTTGAGATATTCGCGATGTTTGACATCACAAAAGTAGAAATCAAGGAGCATCAATTGTTGATGGTTGTTGAAACCACTAGTTTCAAGAAGGGCAAGGGCACGAAGGGATACTTCATGAAACGGCAATTTAGCTGCTGCTCTAGTGAAGAAACCCAAGGTTGAACCCAAACCCGAGACTAAGTGCTTCTGTAATAAGGGGAACAGCCACTGGAGAAGAATTACCCTAGATACTTGGTAGATGAGAAGGCTGGCAAGGTCGATAGAAGTATATTGGATATACATTGTGTTGATGTGTACTTTACTAGTACTCCTAGTAGCACCAGGGTATTAGATACCGGTTCGGTTGCTAAGTGTTAGTAACTCGAAATAAAAGCTACGGAATAAACAGAGACTAGCTAAAAGGTGAGATGAAGATATGTGTTGGAAGTATTTCCAAGGTCGATCAAATATCGTACGCTCCCTCTACCATCGAGATTGGTATTAAAACCTAAATAATTGTTATTTGGTGTTTGCGTTGAGCATAGACATGATTGGATTACGTCTATC
The DNA here is from genome assembly GCF_002162155.2 of Triticum dicoccoides. Taxonomy (NCBI): domain Eukaryota; kingdom Viridiplantae; phylum Streptophyta; class Magnoliopsida; order Poales; family Poaceae; genus Triticum; species Triticum dicoccoides. The sequence goes on from NC_041386.1 coordinate 590,557,738, forward strand.
GCAATACGGTTATTCATTTAAGGAGAATAATGGTTACTCTATTTATTTGAATAATACCTTCAATGGTCTTACACCTAAAATGAATGGTTTATTGAATCTCGATCGTAGTGATACACATGTTCATGCCAAAAGATATAAGATAGTAATGATAGTACCACCTACTTGTGGCACTGCCACTTAAGTCATATCGGTATAAAACGCATGAAGAAGCTCCATGTTGATGGATCTTTGGACTCACTCATTTTTGAAAGGATTGAGACATGCGAACCATGTTTGTTGGTAGATATGCATGAAGAAACTCTATACAGATGGATCGTTTGGACTCACTTGATTTTGAATCACTTGAGACATACAAATCATACCACATGGGCAAGATGACTGAAAGCCTCGTTTTCAGTAAAATGGAACTAGAAAGCAACTTGTTGGAAGTAATACATTTTGATGTGTGCAGTACAATGAGTGCTGAGGCGTGTAGTGGATATCGTTATGTTCTTACTTCACAGATCATTTGAGTAGATGTTGAGTATATTTACTTGATGAATCACGAGTCTGAATTATTGAAAGGTTCAAGTAGTTTCAGGGTGAAGTTGAAAGATCGTCGTGACAAGAATATCTATGATATGATCATAGAGATGAATATCTGAATTACGAGTTTGGCATAGAATTAAGACATTGTGGAAATTGTTTCACAACTAATACAGCCAGGAACACCATGGTGTGATGGTGTGTCCGTACATCATAACGGCACCCTATTGGATATGATGCATACCATGATGTCTCTTATCGAATTACCACGATAGTTTATGGTTTAGGCATTAGAGACAACCACATTCACTTTAAATAGGGCATCACGTAATTCCGATGAGATGACACCGTATGAACTATGGTTTAGAGAAACCTAAGCTGTCATTTCTTAAAAGTCTTGGGGCTGCGACGCATATGTGAAAAGTTTCATGCTGATAAGCTCGAACCCAAAGCGGATAAATGCATCTTAATAGGACACCCAAAATAGTTGGGTATACCCCCTGTCTCAGATTTGAAAGCAATAAGGGATTGTTTCTAGAATCGGGTCCTTTCTCGAGGAAAAGTTTCTCTCGAAAGAATTGAGTGGGAGGACGGTGGAGACTTGATGAGGTTATTGAACCGTCTCTTCAACTAGTGTGTGGCAGGGCACAGGAAGTTGTTCCTGTGGCACCTACACCAATTGAAGTGGAAGCTTATGATAGTGATCATGAAACTTCAGATCAAGTCACTACCAAACCTCGTAGGATGACAATGATGCGTACTACTTCAGAGTGGTACGTAATCCTGTCTTGGAAGTCATGTTGCTAGACAACAATGAACCTACGAGCTATGGAGAAGCGATGGTGGGCCTAGATTCCAAAATGGCTCAAGGCCATATAAAATTCGAGAGAGGATCCATGTATGGAAACAAAGTGTAGACTTTGACAGAACAGCTCGATGGTCGTGAGGCTGTTGAGTACAGATGGATTTTAAAAGGAAGACGGACAATGATGGTAAATGTCACCATTAAGAAAGCTCGACTTGTCGTTAAGATGTTTTCCGACAAGTTCAAGGAGTTGACTACGATGAGACTTTTTCACTCGTAGCGATGCTAAGAGTCTGTTGGAATTATATTAGCGATTACTGCATTATTTATGAAATCTTGCAGATAGGATGTCAAAACATTGTTTCCTCGACGTTTTTTTTGAGGAAAGGTTGTATGTGATACAAACTGGAAGGTTTTGTCAATCCTGAAAGATGCTAATAAGTATGCAAAGCTCCAACAATCCTTCTAGGGACTGGAGTAAGCATCTCAGAGTTGGAATGTATGCTTTGATGATGATCAAAGATTTTGGGTTTATACAAAGTTTATGAGAAACTTGTATTTCCAAAGAAGTGAGTGGGAGCACTATAGAACTTCTGATGAATATATGTTGTTGACATATTGTTGATCAAAAATGACGTAGAATTTCTGGAAAGCATATAGGGTCATTTGAAAGGTGTTTTTCAATGGAAAACCTGGATTAAGCTACTTGAACATTAAGCATCAAGATCTATAAGGATAGATCAAAAACGCTTAATGGTACTTTCAAATGAGCACATACCTTGACATGATCTTGAAGGTGTTCAAGATGGATCAGTCAAAGAAGGAGTTCTTGCCTGAGTTGTAAGGTATGAAGTTAAGACTTAAAGCTCAACCACGGTAGAATAGAGAGAAAGGACGAAGGTCGTCCCCTATGCTTAAGACATAGGCTCTACAGTATGCTATGCTATGTACCGCACCTGAAGTATGCCTTGCCATGAGTCAGTCAAGGGGTACAAGAGTGATCCAAGAATGGATCACAGGACAGCGGTCAAAGTTATCCTTAGTAACTAGTGAACTAAGGAATTTTCTCGATTATGGAGGTTATAAAAGAGTTCGTCGTAAAGGGTTACGCCGATGCAAACTTTGACACTAATCCAGATTATTCTGAGTAGTAAACTGGATTCGTATAGTAGAACAGTTATTTGGAATAGCTCCAAATAGAACGTGGTAGCTGCATCTGGGAGATGACATAGAGATTTGCGAAGTACATACGGATCTGAAAGATTCATACCCGTTGACTATAACATCTCTCACAAGCATAACATGATCAAACCCGGAACTCATCGAGTGTTAATCACATGGTAATGTGAACTAGATTATTGACTCTAGTAAACTCAATGGTGTTAGTCACATGGGGATGTGACCTTGAGTGTTAATCACATAGCGATGTGAACTGGATTATTGACTCTAGTGCAAGTGGGAGACTGTTGGAAATATGCCCTAGAGGCAATAATAAATTGGTTATTATTATATTTCCTTGTTCATGATAATCGTTTATTGTCCATGCTAGAATTTTATTTATAGGAAACTTAGATACATGTGTGGATAAATAGACAACACCATGTCCCTAGTAAGCCTCTAGTTGACTAGCTCGTTGATCAATAGATGGTTACGGTTTCCTGACCATGGACATTGAATGTCATTGATAACGGGATCACATCATTAGAAGAATGATGTGATGGACAAGACCCAATCCTAAGCCTAGCACAAAGATCATGTAGTTCGTATGCTAAAGCTTTTCTAATGTCAAGTATCATTTCCTTAGACCATGAGATTGTGCAACTCCCGGATACCGTAGGAGTGCTTTGGGTATGCCAAACGTCACAACGTAACTGGGTGGCTATAAAGGTACACTACAGGTATCTCCGAAAGTGTCTATTGGGTTGGCACGAATCGAGACTGGGATTTGTCACTCCGTGTAAATGGAGAGGTATCTCTGGGCCCACTCGGTAGGACATCATCATAATGTGTACAATGTGATCAAGGAGTTGATCACGGGATGATGTGTTACGGAATGAGTAAAAGAGACTTGCCGGTAACGAGATTGAACAAGGTATCGGGATACCGACGATCGAGTCTCGGGCAAGTATCGTAGCGCTAGACAAAGGGAATTGTATACGGGATTGATTAAGTCCTTGACATCGTGGTTCATCCGATGAGATCACCGTGGAACATGTGGGAGCCAACATGGGTATCCAGATCCCGCTGTTGGTTATTGGCCAGAGAGTCGTCTCGGTCATGTCTACGTGTCTCCCGAACCCGTAGGGTCTACACACTTAAGGTTCGGTGACGCTAGGGTTATAGAGATATTAGTATGCAGTAACCCGAAAGTTGTTCGGAGTCCCGGATGAGATCCCGGACGTCACAAGGAGTTCCGGAATGGTCCGGAGGTAAAGATTTATATATGGGAAGTCTTGTTTTGGTCGCCGAAAAAGTTTCGCGCATTATCGGTATTGTACCGGGAGTGTTGAAAGGGGTCCGGGGGTCCACCAAAGGGGTCCACCTGCCCCGGGGGGCCACATGGGTTGTAGGGGTGTGCGCCTTGGCCTATATGGGCCAAGGGCACTAGCCCCAAGAGGCCCATGCGCCAAGATATAAGGGAAATGAAGAGTCCTAAAGGGGGAAGGCACCTCCTAGGTGCCTTGGGGAGGATGGACTCCTTCATGGCCGCACCCTTCCTTGGAGGAAGGGCCAAGGTTGCGCCCCCCTCTCCCTTGGCCCTATATATAGTGGGGGTAAGGGAGGGCAGCCGCACCTAAGCCCTGTCGCCTCCCTCTCCCTCCCATGACACATCTCCCTCCTCCCGCAGCGCTTGGCGAAGCCCTGTTGGAATCCTGCTACTTCCACCACCACGCCGTCGTGCTACTGGATCTCCATCAACCTCTCCTCCCCCCTTGATGGATCAAGAAGGAGGAGACATTGCTGCTCCGTACGTGTGTTGAACGCGGAGGTGCCGTCCGTTCGGCGCTAGGATCACCGGTGATTTGGATCACGACGAGTATGACTCCATCAACCCCGTTCTCTTGAACGCTTCCACGCACGATCTACAAGGGTATGTAGATCCACTCCTCCCTCGTTGCTAGATGACTCCATAGATTGATCTTGGTGACACGTAGGAAAATTTTGAATTATTGCTACGTTCCCCAACAGGCAGTTCTTTACCTCCCCTCGTAGTTGAGGGATAGATCCTGGTTTTTGGATCTCTCAAGTTCTTCATAATGATAAGCAGATATAAATCTCAAGTGACTCAAAGAATAGAGCTATGCTCCTCGGCAACGGCTCCAGAAATTAGTCTTGATAACCCACAAGTATAGGGGATCGCAACAGTTTTCAAGGGTAGAGTATTCAACCCAAATTTATTGATTCGACACAAGGGGAGCCAAAGAATATTCTCAAGTATTAGCAGCTGAGTTGTCAATTCAACCACACTTGGAAACTTAATATCAACAACAAAGTATTTAGTAGCAAAGTAATATGATAGTAGTGGTAATGGTAGCAAAAGGTAATAGTAGCAAAAGTAGTGTTTTTAATATTTTGTAGTGATGAGAGTAATAGCAACGGAAAAGTAAATAAGCAAAGAACAATATATGGAAAGCTCGTAGGCAATGGATCAGTGATGGAGAGTTATGCTGGATGCGGTTCATCATGTAATAGTCATAACCTAGGGTGACACAGAACTAGCTCCAATTCATCAATGTAATGTAGGCATGTATTCAGAATATAGTCATACGTGCTTATGGAAAAGAACTTGCATGACATCTTTTGTCCTACCCTCCCGTGGCAGCGGGGTCCTAACGGAAACTAAGGGATATTAAGGACTCCTTTTAATAGAGTACCGGACCAAAGCATTAACACATAGTGAATACATGAACTCCTCAAACTACGGTCATCACCGGCAAGTATCCCGATTATTGTCACTTCGGGGTTAATGGATCATAACACATAATAGGTGACTATAGACTTGCAAGATAGGATCAAGAACTCTCATATATTGATGAAAACACAATAGGTTCAGATCTGAAATCATGGCACTCGGGCCCTAGTGACAAGCGTTAAGCATAGCAAAGTCATGGCAACATCAATCTCAGAATATAGTGGATACTATGTATCAAACCCTAACAAAACTAACTCGATTACATGATAAATCTCATCCAACCCATCACCGTCCAGTAAGCCTACGATGGAATTACTCACACACGACGGTGAGCATCATGAAATTGGTGATGGAGGATGGTTGATGATGATGATGGCGACGGATTCCTTTCGGAGCCCCGAACGGACTCCAGATCAGCCCTCCCGAGAGGTTTTAGGGCTTGGCGGCGGCTCCGTATCGTAAAATGTGATGAATCCTTCTCCTTTATTTTTTTCTCCCCAAAAGAAAATATATAGAGTTGGAGTCGAGGTCGAAGGAGCTCCAGGGGGCCCACGAGGTAGGGGACGCGCCCTAGGGGGGCAGGCGCGCCCCCACCCTCGTGGCTAGCGTGTGGGCCCCCTGGTCTTCATCTTTTGTAGGGATTTTTTATTATTTCCGAAAAGATGTTCCGTGAAGTTTAAGGTCATTCTGAGAACTTTTGTTTCGGCACATAAATAAGACCATGGTAATTTTGCTGAAAACAGCGTCAGTCCGGGTTAGTTCCATTCAAATCATGCAAGTTAGAGTCCAAAACAAGGGCTAAAGTGTTTGAAAAAGTAGATACGACGGAGACGTATCACCCACCTAGTGCCAGCCTGTCTCCGCGTGAAAAGAATGAAGCCAGCGAGAGGGACCGGTCGAACGCTCGACCGGTCTGCCGGCGCAAAGGGTTTTACAACAAACAGGGCCTTCTGCAATTTACTTTGTGATAGCCATAGTGTTTTATTTGACATAATCCCTAAGCTCGGGTTTTTGACTTGTGAATGGGGTATTGAATAGAACAAGATGCTTGCAGATTATGTGGTGATGATATGTATTTTAGGATTTACCATGCTAGTATCTTGTAGCATTTTTATATCTTTTCTTGGAACCAATCAAGTGTATGTTCGAGTGTTAGCTATCAATCATGTGTATGTGTAGTGCAAAAGTGAAACTAATAAGAAGCGATTTTTTTGTATATGTGCCAGTGTAATTCTATTGTTGAATATGCTGCTACGGGCATTGTGGATTGCCAAAAATGAAGTCATCTTTCAGCTTGGAACCATCAAGCATGTTTCTGACCCCTTGTAATGTGTCATGTTTCTACTGCATAAAGCAATGGAGGAAGCTTATGAGGATGCGTCTGAATGCAAAAGGCTACGCCCAAAGTGGGCAAAGGAGCAATATCGGCAAGGAGAATGTTCACGGAGGTGTGAAAGGATCGAGAAGAGGTGTCTAGAGGGGGGGTGAATAGACTCTTAGCAAGAAAAGTTGCAGTTTTTAATTTTTTAAGTTGAAGTGGAGTGTTGGCATAAGTTTAAACATTTACAATACATATCAAGTAAGCATGACAAGAGTATATGAGCAGCGGAAAGTAAATCATGCAAGTTGCAAGAATGTAAAGGGATGGGATTGAAGTGTGCAAACGCAATTCGAGACACGAAGATTTTTGGCATGGTTCCGATAGGTGGTGCTATCGTACATCCACGTTGACAGAGAATTCAACCCACAAAGGGTAACGGTCGCACGAGTCCATGGAGGGCTCCACCCATGAAGGGTCCACGAAGCAACCTTGTCTATCCCACCATGGCCATCGCCCATGAAGGACTGCCTCATTAGGGTAGATATTCACGAAGTAGGCGATCTCCTTGCCCGTACAAACTCCTTGGTTCAACTCCACAATCTTGACGGAGGCTCCCAAGTGACACCTAGCCAATCTAGGAGACACCACTCTCCAAAAGGTAATAGATGGTGTGTTGACACCACTCTCCATAATTTTTGGAGAAGTATGCTCGACCAGTTCATGATTCCACTATCAATGGTGATGGCACGGTTCTGCTTTGGGTAAAACATTGAAGGTGAGTCCTCTCGGCTTCTCTTCCTCCGCCTCTATTCTTATCCCTTTATGCCATGGCTACTTACGTTTTGGCCTTGATGGCCTGAATTGGCTTGGTAAATAATGCACTACTGGTTTTCAAAGTTCCTGATAGCTAGTTAGGTGACTCGATGTTCCTCTGGCTATAGAAGAACTCATTTGTTGAGTCTGTTCTAGTATGTTTTAGTTTTACAAAAGGGCTCTGTTCTAGGTAGGTTACTTGGCATTTGATTTTCCTTGCTTTCTTTGAGGAAATTGTTGGGTTGCTGGGTTGATGACTGCTGTGATGTTGTAGTAATTTTGTGGCCACCATTTTGGCAAAGATGATGCTATGGCGGCTGCCAACCGTTGATTTCCGTGACCGACGGTCCTTAACTTTTGTTAGCTACTGTACATTGGATGGGTGTCTCAGTTTTGTCATCTTTTTGGTTTTGAGAAAAGCATGTTGTTTTTGAAGTCTCCTGGCAGTGCCTTCCAATATTTAGTGTGAGATTGATTGTATAGTGTCTTTTTTGGTCACTCACAAAAGGCTTGCAGATTGTGTAGTGATGATATGTATTGTAGGATTTAGATGCTAGTGTCTTGTAGCATTTTGATATCTTTTCTTGGAACCAATCACTGTGCTAGTCAATTTGTGGCAGCAACCTCCAGCCTTCTGCTGGGAAGCTTTTGGAGCTTGTGTTGGCTGTAGTTTCTTCACGACTGTTTGTCAGGTTTGCTGGGTGCCAATGATGTTGTTTATATTAGTTTTCTACTCTTTGATTTTGGCTTTGTTGCTAATTCAGAGTGTCATTGAATTCAGATTGTACTGTAAGTGTTTGATGGCACTATATTGACTTGTGTCATATATTGCATATGCTTGACAACTCATCATCAAACTTGTGACATATATTTAGAAGTATGCTCCAATAGCTACCTTGTGAATTTGTAGTTGATATTGATGACAATTACTCCTTGTTTATCTGTTGTCCCCAGCCAGGGACTTTGCAATGAAAGGAGTTGTTTTTCTGCTGGAGCGATATGCTGAAGACGCCTATCCTGGTGGACTTGCAGTTCTGTTGGGGTTTTCAGCTGGAGCGATATGCTGAAGATGCCTATCTTGGTGACATGCCGAAGGATCTCAATGGTGTCGAGTGTCATTGAAGACGTGAAGTTGCAATTCTGAACATGGTTTTCGTAGTGCGGAGTGCTGGATGTAGGCCTATCTGTTTGGCTAATGCGCCTCTCTCTTTGGTGGTTTCCTAGGGCGGGTTACTGTTGCGGATGACTTGTCAATGAGCATCTACAGCAGCTCTCGCCTTGTGCGATGACAACGAGTTCACCGTGCTGCAACCGCCTCTCGACGGCCTGTACATGGTATTATGCTCGGCCAGCTCTCATCTCCACTGTCAACACGGCATGGCGTGGTTTTGGCCTTGGCTACAAACATTGAAGGTGAGTCCTCTTGGCTTCTCTTCCTCCTCTATTCCTTTCCCTTGCTCGGGGCATGTCGAGCCGGGGCCTTTTTGCCATGGCTACCTAGGTTTTGGGCTTGATGGCCTCGATTGACTCGGTAAATGATGCGCTACTGGTTGTCGAAGTTCTTGATAGCTAGTTAAGCGACTCAATGTTTCTCGCTACGGAAGGAACATTGTTGCCTTGCTAGGTTGATGGCTGCTGTGACTGGTTGGTTTGATCCATTCTTGCTGTATGTTCCTAGTATTGATCTGATGAAATAGTTGTAATTAAGAAATGATCATGACCTTTTTAGTCAACCCAGAGACACCTGGAATGTACTCTAAAAGCTTGTGCCGTCTGAAAGTTTTAGTCAATGCTTGACACATTGTTACACTTAACTTTATAGAAGACACCCATTTTGTTGTACGTAACCTATTATGTCCACTTCATCATCTTAAAGTAAGCAGCAAGATGTTTCAGTTATCATGAGGTGGTATAGACACCACACGTACGCTAAAATGGCATATGATGTGTTTGACATCACTATATTGACTTGTGACATATATATTGCATATGCTAGACAGCTCCTTATCAAACTTGTGACATATATTTAGAAGTCTGCTCCAGTAGCTATCTTGTGAAGTTACTGTTGATATTGATGGCATTTACTCCTTATTTATCTGTTGTCCCCAGCCATGGACTTTTCAATGAAATGAGTTTTTTTTCTGCTGGAGCGATATGCTGAAGATGCCTATCTATTTCGACTTGTAGTTTTGTCGGGGTTTTCTTTGAGAAGCCACCCGGTTGAACCGAAGGCTCTCGACGGTGCCGAGTGTCATTGAAGACATGAAGTTGCAGTTATGAACCTAGTTTTCCTCGTGCGGAGTGCTGGATGCAGGCCTATCTATTTGGCCAAGGAGCCTCTTTCCCTAGTGATTTCCCAAGATGTACACAGTTTCTTGCACTAGCAACTACTACATTTGCTTGTTGGGATGAATTTCTGTACATTATTTCTTCTTTTTTGGTAGACCTATGCTGGGCAGTGTAAATTTGTAGGGAAGTTCCTCCTATTGGTATGGAATGGGTTGTAATTTTGGAATGAACAAGGCACATTCATTTTTTGTTGAATAAATTTGTATTGCCATTGTGTATGTGATTCTTCCCAACGCGTTATGCTGCCAAAATTTCTGTTGAAATTTCCCCCGGACTTGTCAAAATCTAGGCCCTTTTTTGTCAAGTTCTCAAACTCACAGGGGCTTGTGGTAAATAAGTAGGCCCTTCTGTGTGAAGTTTTCAAACTCAAGGGGTTTTTGGGTAAATAAATAGGCCCTTTTGTGTCAAGTTTTCAAACTCAAGGAGGGTCTTGGTAAAGAAAACGTTTGTCGCGGAGTGACATTCTTTTTGTGCTTATTTGTTCCTTCTAAGTATGATTAAATGTAGAACTCGTACAAAAAACCATTCCTGATAAGGACGCCGTAGTAAAGTTTAATTTGTACCTCTTGATTCATTTCATGGCTATTTGCACGTTTCTTGCCATTGGGCATTGGTAATGTAGTTTAGTCACAAAACAGGGCATCAGTCTCTTCACAAGGCCATAGGGAAGAAATTATTGCCGACCTTTACACAGAAACAATGGATCCATAAAAGGGACGTGTTGGTGGTGGCATGATAAGGTAATGCAAGATACATACGGAAGTATTTGCCTAGTATTTGCACTCTGTCTGGCCTCGAATATGTACACACATAAAATGGACCCTTGAGTGAGTGCACGTGATGATTGTGTGTCGATGGGGGAATATGACACATTAGCTTAGAAGATGCTAATGAACAGGACTCGCCATTCAAGCTGTGCATTTTACCTTTAGAGACCTCCAAGATGTGCATGCATGCAGTCACTCGATCCTCTTCACTTAAGCCATGTCACGGGAACGGTGAAGCCACAAACACAGCTCGGTGGCAATTGATCACAAGTCGTTAATGGACATATAGGACCAGCAGTGGCGGAGCTACAAAGAAATTGTTGGGCGGGCCAGTCTAAAGGAGAAAAAAAAAACGAATTCTGAACCATACCACAATTACTGGTACTAGGCAAGTAGGCATTATTCGTTATCTTGAAAACATCTGAACCATCTCATTTCCTTTGAAAACTAAACAAATTCTTCGCTGACTAACCTTACCCATGGCCAGTTAGTATTTACTACATAAATTACAATCTGTGAAACTTTGAAAACAATTGAATAATTCATGCTACCAAATCGATAACTGAGAATTTCAGACAAATATAGCTTTCTTATTTGAAAGGAGCCTATAGAAAAATTGGTCTTGGAAATTTGAGTTGATGCCATGAACTACAATTAGAAGAAATAAAGGAAATTATTATGTGCACAATCCATGTGCAACGGTGCAGCTGTGCCATGGTGTGGCCGTCCTAGCTTGGCTGAATCGGGAATGAATGTACGAGCGAAGCAGTGCTGGATGTCTCTGAATCTGGTCAGCTGGTGGACTTGGCTGCAGACCTGCATTGGGCTGGGCATTCACACGCAAGCTAACCAGAGGAAAGCCTCTCGTGAGCAACCAGGTTGCTGATGCCTCACAGACGGAGTGCACTGGGCATATGTAGTTTACTTTTTTCTTATGGGCAAGGCGGGCCATGGCACGCTTTTGCCTGCACGTAACTCCACCATTGACGACCAGGGAGCGGTGCTATGCTTACCTTACATGGCGCCATGCAAGGCAGGCTAGAGCCAAAATTATATTTGTTCAAATGATGGTCAACACCATCTCATATCGTCATGACTACATTTTCTCGATATATTTTATTACCAACTAATAGTACTTCTTCCGTCTGAAAAAACTTGTCCCAAACTTGTCCCTTAAATGGACGTATCTAACACTAACTTAATGCTAGATATATCCGTTTGAGGGACAAACTTTTTTGGACGGAGAGAGTACTATATAAAAAGTGTTGTCTATGGCAGCAATTCAGATTTTAGAGTATCTCGCATGATTCTCATTCCGATGACCGGCAAAACACCACGTACGGGTTTTTTGCCACGTTGGCGTAGGCGAAGTCCCACATAAACCTAGCCATGGAAACAGAATCATTATGAGCAAAATGCCTTGTACAGCTGCTAGCTCCAGCACATGGTGCATGTGGGTTGTGTTGTCGTTGTGGATGGGAAAGAGAGTGGGCTTAGGGCATATCCAACGGTAAACCCTCCAAGGCTAACACTCAAGTATCATCATTTTCTCATCAAAATGTAACATCTTTAATATAAGTAGATGTCCAACATTATATTTGACTTGGAAATATACAAATTTTAATAAACTTACTAATCGATCACCACGACGGCAGAGTCCTGGAAAACACCTCGTTGGACACATCAGAGCGGGCAAACTCTGTGTCGGTAGGAGCGACTTGGGCCTGAGAGGAGACTGGTGTGAGAGCGACGATCTTGGCTTTCTCGTTGGCATAGAAGTGTGTGTGACTATTTCTCATCCTACCCACCTTCTTCTATTGGGCAGCCCGATCAAGAAAATCAGTGATTCAACTAATATGCCATGTCAGTCGACTGAGACTTACATAATAAAGTCTTAGTCGATTGAGATGTAGATGAATCCTTATTTAATTTTATTTCACCTCAACGCCTCGTCAAAATTGTCTAGTCGACATGACCAACCTAAGGTCAGTACTTGCATTTCTACAACTCATTCATTTCAGAGAGGGCACGTAAAAAGTAAGTACTGACAGGATAATCTGTGTGTCGCATAAAGCACGTCCAATGGAGAGTTGGTATGCGTCGCCAACGTCGCACTCACGTGCTTCGCCGAGAATGCCCTCACCGACGAGGTTACCTCATGCTTCGGGGAAATATCTAGTACTCCCATCCTTAAGGTGCTCCCATGCTCCAATCCTTGAGGTACTAGTATATATTGCACTCTGTCTGGCCTCGAATACGTAGGTATTTTGTGCATGCAGGTGATGATTGTGTGTCGATTCTATCGGGAACCACCGATGTTAACGTCACCAACACCAACTGCGGGCCTGGTCATGGCATCTGGTATACAAACAAACATACGTACATACATACCACATCCATGCGTATATTGTACTCCCTCCGTCCCATAATGTAATACGTTTTTTGTGTCAATGATGTTGTTATATTAGTTTTCTACTCTTTGATTTTGGCTTTGTTGCTAGTTCAGAGTGTCATTGAATTCAGATTGTACTGTAAGTGTTTGATGGCACTATATTGACTTGTGTCATATATTGCATATGCTTGACAACTCATCATCAAACTTGTGACATATATTTAGAAGTCCGCTCCAGTAGCTACCTTGTGAATTTGTTGTTGATATTGATGACATTTACTCCTTGTTTATCTGTTGTCCCCAGCCAGGGACTTTGCAATGAAAGGAGTTTTTTTTCTACTGAAGCGATATGCTGAAGACTCCTATCTTGGTGGACTTGCAGTTCTGTTGGGGTTTTCAGCTGGAGCGATATGATGAAGATGCCTATCTTTGTGACTTGCCGAAGGATCTCGATTGTGCCGAGTGTCATTGAAGACGTGAAGTTGCAGTTCTGACATGGTCTTCCTAGTGCGGAGTGCTGGATGTAGGCCTATCTGTTTCGCCAATGAGCCTCTCTCTCTCTGGTGAGATGAATCTTGATGAGTGCTGGATATGGGCCTACTACGTTTGCTTGTTGGGACGAACTTCTGTACATTCTTTCTTCTTTTTTGGTAGACATATGCTGGCTGTGTACATTTGTAGGGAAGTTCCTTTGGTTCGTATGGTATGGGTTAAGCTTCATGAATGTAACTTTGGAATGAACAAGCCAGCATGATTTTAATAAATTTGTTCTACCATTGTGCATGCGTTCTTCCCAACGTGTTATGCTGCCGAAATTTCTAGCGAAGATTTCCCCGACTTGTCAAAATCTAGGCCCTTTTTTGTCAACATTTCAAACCATGGGGTGGTTTTCTGCAATAACTAGACCCTTTCTTGTGAAGATCTCAAACTCTAGGGGTGCTCTCGGCATGGCAAAAAAGTACGGCGGAAAAGGATCTGGATCGCCAGAGTCGGAATTGGAGGCTTGTGTCGTCTGTCTGTCCCTCCCGTTGTTTAGAAAGAATAGTTTTCCTGTGATTCGTTTATGATATTTGGTATGTAGGACAACAGCGGGTGTATTTTTTGGATGAAAAAGTGATAGCAAATGCTCCTATAATCTTTTCCATGCCCTTGATACATTGCTCCAAAAACACTCAACCACACCCCCACAATCGTGTCTGTCGAAACCCTAAAGTTATTCTTGGTCCCACAATGATATTTGCTAGTAGCGTTGATTACATCTCGTGGATAATGCTAGTTGGTTTATTCAGTGGAAGATCGTATGTTAATGATGGGACTGGAGATGAGTCAACTTTAATTAGAAGGCGTCCCAAAAATTCGGAGTTTTTAGATCTTGATGCAAAAATTGATAAAAGTGGGATTGGAGAGGTCAAAACTTTAGATAGCAACAAACTCTGGAAAAATAGGTATTTATGGAGTTGGAATCAGGGTCTGCGGGGCCACCAGGTGGGGACAACCCACCTGGGCGTGCCAGGAGAGGGATGCCCTGGTGGGTTGTGCCCACCCAGGTGCCACCCTCCGATGGTTCTTGGCTCCAGAAATTCTTGTTTATTGTATAAAAATTCCTCGCAAAATTCCATTCCATTCCGAGAACTAGTTTTGCACAAAAACAACACCATGATAGTTCTACTGAAAACAGCATCAGTACGGGGTTAGTTTCATTCAAATCATGCAAATTAGAGTCCAAAACAAGAGGAAAAACATTAGAAAAAGTAGATACGTTGGAGAAGTATCAATGAGGGACTAGACAAAGGAAGTTAAAATAAGTTACGATGAACGGTTAAGATTGACTCACTAAAACAATTCCCTCCCAACTTCCCTATTAATAAAACAGTGGGAGTTGGAGTATCAAGTCCCATGACTATTCCATTATGAATTCCCAATCCCTCCAACCAAACAATAGATTTAAAGTCTCGTACCCCTTCAATTCCCATTCCCTAGCTCTAATTACCCCCAACCAAACACGCTGGTAGGGAATGGATCCAGTCTTCCCGTCACCTCTACTGGCGGATGAATCACCGCCATCTCGAGGTGGAACCTGAGCAGGAGCATTTTTGCTCTTCGGTGGAGCGATTCCGCCGGTGATACTTCCCTTCAAGAGGGGGAAATCAAAGCCTTCGTCATCACCAACGATCCACTCATCGTGGGAGGACCCATCTCCATCAACATATTCATCGGCACCATGTCATCTCAAACCCCGGTTCATCTCTTGTAATCAATATTTGTCTCAAAACCTCATATTGGTACCCGTGGGTTGCTAGTAGCGTTGATTACATCTCTTAGATAATGCTAGTTGGTTTATTCAGTGGAAGATCATATGTTCAGCTAGTTAATCATATATTATTCTCCTCTGATCATGAACGTGAATATGATTGTGACTAGTTCATTTTGTTCTTGAGGACATGAGATAAGTCTTGTTATAATTAATCATGTGAAGTCGGTATTCGTTCGATATTATGATATGTCCAAATGTATCAGCTGGCTACATGCGTGTACAAATATATTATAGGAAATTCCCCTTGTATATGATCTAAGTATATCACAACAATAAACCACTGGCCAAAATAAGTGTTGTCTAGACGCGTCCAACTGTATTTATGTGCAAATATAATTTATAGGATGGTCTATAAGCATTTGGGGGGTATCAAAAAATAAAAACCCATTGGCCAACTCATTTTCGCTGGCTATATAGTGTAAGGGTAAATTATAGGATGATCTATATGTAATGTAATAAAGATGTCACAAAAGTGAATTATTGTCCAACAAATAACAACTGGCTAGACATGCTCAATGAAATTATGGGGGACGTGTGCCTCAGATGATGCAACACTCTTAGCGGGAAGCAATCACCAGAGCCTGCTAGAAATTTTTGGGTGGATGAGAGATGCAGAAGATAATCGGGAGGGACCGGCCAGGTGTGGCGGGTGGGGACGAAGGGAATGGCACAAACCATGCGAGGCATTTTGCAATCGTGGCACGCGTGTGGCACGGGGCATGAGTGGGCGAAGATCAGACTTGAGTGAGAGAGGGGACCAAGTGTTTTGAGATTTTCCTTTTCATCATACACGTCAAAAAGTAGACAAAACCTTCCTTTTACACATGTGTCTAGGCCACTAGGCAGCAAATATAGTTGGCTAGACACATGCAAAGATAAAAATATAAGATGGACACTATATGATCCGAGGGTATCACAAGACTGGTCAGCCGGTATTTGCTCGGTAGACGCGTGCAAGCATAAACCATTGGACTATCGAGTGATCGCAAAGGGTGAACCAACCTTTAGCCAGCTGTCAGCTGAATACGTCCAAATGTATCGGTTGGCCAGAAGCGTGTAAAAATAAATCATGAAATGAATTGTATGTGATCTGAGGGTATCATATAATTAAACGACTGGCCAGCAAAAATGTGTTGACCGAACGAGCATCCAAAAAATATTTGCTGATGGGCGTGAACATAATTAAATTATAGGATGATCTATATACGACCTAGCTAAAGGGTATCACAAGATAAAAACCCCGCTACCCATTAAAGTTGCACCCTATATATATGCGTCGAAATGTAATGGCTAAACGCGCGCGGAATGATCGGTTGGCAATTTTCTACCCAGCAATGAATGGTTTATATGTGATCTAAAGATACCGCAAAAGTGAAGTATTGGGCAGCGAATATTTACGGTTATACGCGTTTAAATTAAATTTCTCCTTTATATTCATATTAATTGTCGATGATTTAGTAAAAAGGGAGTACATATTATATATTATATTCTTTAATTGGACTAAATTATTGTAGGCTGAAAATGTGGTGCATGCATACTCTGGCTAGACCAAACATCAGCCGCCCATTGGTCTTCACGCACGCATCACTAAACTTTTCGGCCCCCATACGGCGCCAACGCGTGTGAACGTCTTACCCGTGAAGTGTCACTGACCTGTGGGGCCGAGCGGTCCCCTGGTTCACATGTCAGTGAGCGATATAGGATGTTTAGGCGTCGAAGTCCATGTGAAACGACACATCCATCTGCGAAACCATGTGAGGCATTTTGCAATCGTGGCACGCGTGTGGCATGGGGCATGAGTGGGCGAAAACCAGACTTGAGTGAGATGTTGGGGAATGTAGTAGAATTTTAAAATTTTCTATGCATCACCAAGATCAATCTATGGAGTCATCTAGCAACGAGGGAGATAGGAGTGCATCTACATACCCTTCTAAATCGCGCGCGGAAGTGTTCAAGAGAACGGGGCTGATGGAGTCGTACTCGTCGTGATCCAATCACCGATGACCTAGCGTCGAACGGACGGCACCTCCGTGTTCAACACACGTACGGTTGGGAAAATGTCTCCTCCAACTTGATCCAGCAAGGGGGAAGGAGAGGTTGATGGAGATCCAGCAACACGACGGCGTGGTGGCGGAAACTACGGCGATCTCGGCAGGGCTTCGCCAAGCACAGGGAGATGGAGGAGTGTCACGGGAGGGAGAGGGAGAGGCCAGGGGCTAGGGTGCGGCTGCCCTCCCTCCCCCCACTACTTATAGGATCCCTAGGGGGGCGCCGGCCCTAGGAGATGCCATCTCCAAGGGGGGGCGGCGGCCAAGGGGGTGGCTTGCCCCCCAAGGCAAGTGGGGCGCCCCCACCCCTAGGGTTTCCAACCCTAGACGCAGGGGGAGGCCCATGGGGGGCGCACCAGCCCATTAGGGGCTGGTTCCCCTCCCACTTCAGCCCATGGGGCCCTCCGGGATAGGTGGCCCCATCCGGTGGACCCCCAGGACCCTTCCGGTGGTCCCGATACAATACCGATTACCCCCGAAACTTTCCCGATGGCCGAAACTTGACTTCCTATATATAAATCTTCACCTCCGGACCATTCCGGAACTCCTCGTGACGTCCGGGATCTCATACGAGACTCCGAACAACTTTCAGGTTACCGTATACTAATATCTCAACAATCCTAGCGTCACGGAACCTTAAGTGTGTAGACCCTACGGGTTCGGGAGACACGCAGACATGACCGAGACGACTCTCCGGTCAATAACCAACGGCGGGATCTGGATACCCATGTTGGCTCCCACATGCTCCTTGATGATCTCATCGTATGAACCATGTTGTCGAGGATTCAATCAATCCGTATACAATTCCCTTTGTCAATCGGTACGTTACTTGCCCGAGACTCGATCGTCGGTATCCCAATACCTCGTTCAATCTCGTTACCGTCAAGTCACTTTACTCGTACTGTAATGCATGATCCCGTGATCAACCACTTGGTCACATTGAGCTCATTATGATGATGCATTACCGAGTGGGCCCAGAGATACCTCTCCATCATACGGAGTGACAAATCCCGGTCTCGATTCGTGCCAACCCAACAGACACTTTCGGAGATACCTGTAATGTACCTTTATAGTCACCCAGTTACGTTTTGACGTTTGACACACCCAAAGCACTCATACGGTATCCGGGAGTTGCAAGGGGGGCGGTGGGAGTGCCTTGGGTGTGACAAATGTCACAACGTAACTGGGTGACTATAAAGGTACACTACAGGTATCTCCGAAAGTGTCTGTTGGGTTGGCACGAATCGAGACTGGGATTTTTCACTCCGTATGACGGAGAGGTATCTCTGGGCCCACTCGGTAATGCATCATCATAATGAGCTCAATGTGACCAAGTGGTTGATCACGGGATCATGCATTACGACACGAGTAAAGTGACTTGACGGTAACAAGATTGAACGAGGTATTGGGATACCGACGATCGAGTCTCGGGCAAGTAACGTACCGATTGACAAAGGGAATTGTATACGGATTGATTGAATCCTCGACATCGTGGTTCATCCGATGAGATCATCGTGGAGCATGTGGGAGCCAACATGGGTATCCAGATCTCGCTGTTGGTTATTGACCGGAGAGTCGTCTCGGTCATGTCTGCATGTCTCCCGAACCCGTAGGGTCTACACACTTAAGGTTCGGTGACGCTAGGGTTGTAGAGATATTAGTATGCAGTAACCCAAAAGTTGTTCGGAGTCCCGGATGAGATCCCGGACGTCACGAGGAGTTCCGGAATGGTCCGGAGGTAAAGATTTATATATATGAAGTCCAGTTTTGGCCATCGGGATGGTTTCGGGGGTCGCCGGTATTGTACCGGGACCACCGGAAGGGTCCCGGGGGTCCATCGGGTGGGGCCACCTATCCCGGAGGGCCCCATGGGCTGAATTGGGAGGGGAACCAGCCCCTAGTGGGCTGGTGCGCCCCCCCTTGGGCCTCCCCTGCGCCTAGGGTTGGGAAACCCTAGGAATGGGGGCGCCCCCCACTTGGCTTGGGGGGGAAGCCACCCCTTGGCTGCCGCCCCCTTGGAGATCCATCTCCCTAGGGCCGGCCCCTCCAAGGCCCCTATATAAAGAGGGGGGGGGGAGGGAAGCCGCACCCTTTGCTCTTGGCGCCTCCCTCTCCCTCCGTAACACCTCTCCTCCCCGCTTGCGCTTGGCGATGCCCTGCCGGGATCCTGCTGCATCCACCACCACACCGTCGTTCTGCTGGATCTTCATCAACCACTCCTTCTCCCTTGCTAGATCGAGAAGAAGGAGACGTCTTCCAACCATACGTGTGTTGAACGCGGAGGTGCTGTCCGTTCGGCACTTGGTCATCGATGATTTGGATCACGACGAGTACGACTCCATCAACTCCGTTCTCTTGAACGCTTCCGCGCGCGATCTACAAGGGTATGTAGATGCACTCCTCTCTCCCTCGTTGCTACATGACTCCATAGATTGATCTTGGTGATGCATAGAAAATTTTAAAATTCTGCTACGTACCCCAACAGCAACTTGATCTGAAGTTTCATGATCATCATCATTAACTTCCTCTCTAGTCGGTGCAGGCACCTCAGGAACATTTTCTTGAGTTGCGCCACTTACAGGTTCAAGAGGTAATACTTCATCAAGTTCTACTTTTCTCCCACTTATTTCTTTCGAGAGAAACTCTTTCTCTAGAAAGGATCCATTCTTGGCAACAAAGATCTTGCCTTCGGATCTGAGGTAGAAGGTATACCCAATAGTTTCTTTAGGGTATCCTATGAAGACGCATTTTTGTGATTTGGGTTCAAGCTTTTCAGGTTGAAGTTTCTTGACATAAGCATCGCATCCCCAAACTTTTAGAAACGACAGCTTAGGTTTCTTCCCAAACCATAATTCATACGGTGTCGTCTCAACGTATTTCGACGGAGCCCTATTTAAAGTGAATGCGGCAGTCTCTAAAGCATATCCCCAAAATGACAGCGGTAAATCAGTAAGAGACATCATAGATCGCACATATCCAATAGAGTGCGATTACGACGTTCGGACACACCATTATGCTGAGGTGTTCCAGGCGGCGTGAGTTGTGAAACTATTCCACATTTTCTTAAATGTGTGCCAAATTCGTGACTCAAGTATTCTCCCCCACGATCTGATCGCAAGAACTTGATTTTCCTATCACGTTGATTCTCAACCTCACTCTGAAATTCCTTGAACTTTTCAAAGGTCTCAGACTTGTGTTTCATTAAGTAGATATACCCATATCTACTCAAGTCATCAGTGAGGGTGAGAACATAACGATAGCCACCGCGAGCATCAACACTCATTGGACCACACACATCAGTATGTATGATTTCCAATAAGTTGGTTGCTCGCTCCATTGTTCATGAGAACGGAGTCTTGGTCATTTTACCAATGAGGCATGGTTCGCACGTGTCAAATGATTCGTAATCAAGAGACTCCAAAAGTCCATATGCATGGAGCTTCTTCATGCGTTTGACACCTATGTGACCAAGGCGGCAGTGCCACAAGTATGTGGGACTATCATTATCAACCTTACATCTTTTGGTATTCACACTATGAATATGTGTAACATTACGCTCGAGATTCATTAAGAATAAACCATTCACCAACGGAGCATGACCATAAAACATATCTCTCATATAAATAGAACAACCATTATTCTTGGATTTAAATGAGTAGCCATCTCGAATTAAACGAGATCCTGATACAATGTTCACGCTCAATGTTGGGGAACATTGCAGAAAACAAAAAATTTCCTTCGATTTCACCAAGATCCATCTAGGAGTTCATATAGCAATGAGTGATTGGATTGCATCTACATACCTTTGTAGATCACGCGCGGAAGCGTTCAAAGAACGGGGATGAGGAAGGCGTACTCGACGTGATCCAAATCACCGGAGATCCTAGCACCGAACGGACGGCACCTCCGCATTCAACACATGTACGGTCAGCGTAATGTCTCCTTCTTGATCCAGCAAGGGGAAGGAGAGGTTGAGGAAGATGGCTCCAGCAGCAGCACGACGGCGTGGTGTTGATGGAGCTGCAGTACTCCGGTAGGGCTTCGCCAAGCACTATGGAGGAGGAGGATGTGTTGGAGAGGGAGAGGGAGGCACCAAAGATGTGTTGTCAAAGGTCGTCCTTCCCCCACTATATATAGGGAGTCCAAGGGGGGGGGGGCGGCCCTAGGAGATCCAATCTCCTAAGGGGGCGCCGACCAAGGGAGGAATCCCTCCCCCCCAAGGCACCTAGGGGGTGCCTTCCCCCTTTGGGACTCTTCCCTTCTTGAACCCTAGGCGCATGGTGAAGGAAATATGCCCTAGAGGCAATAATAAAGTTATTATTTATTTCCTTATAATCATGATAAATGTTTATTATTCATGCTAGAATTGTATTAACCGGAAACATAATACATGTGTGAATACATAGACAAACAAAGTGTCACTAGTATGCCTCTACTTGACTAGCTCATTAATCAAAGATGGTTATGTTTCCTAACCATGAACAATGAGTTGTTATTTGATTAACGGGATCACATCATTAAGAGAATGATCTTATTGACATGACCCATTCCATTAGCTTAGCAACCGATCGTTTAGTATGTTGCTATTGCTTTCTTCATGACTTATACATGTTCCTATAACTATCAGATTATGCAACCCCCGTTTACCGGAGGAACACTTTGGGTACTACCAAACGTCACAACGTAACTGGGTGATTATAAAGGAGTACTACAGGTGTCTCCAAAGGTACATGTTGGGTTGGCGTATTTCGAGATTAGGTTTTGTCACTCCGATTGTTGGAGAGGTATCTCTGGGCCCTCTCGGTAATGCACATCACTTAAGCCTTGCAAGCATTCAACTTAATGAGTTAGTTGCGGGATGATGCATTACAAGAACGAGTAAAGAGACTTGCTGGTAACGAGATTGAACTAGGTATTGGAATACCGACGATCGAATCTCGGGCAAGTAACATACCAATGACAAAGGGAACAATGTATGTTGTTATGCGGTCTGACCGATAAAGATCTTCGTAGAATATGTAGGAGCCAATATGGGCATCCAGGTACCGCTATTGGTTATTGACCGGAGACGTGTCTCGGTCATGTCTACATTGTTCTCAACCCGTAGGGTCCGCACGCTTAAGGTTACGATGACAGTTATATTATGACTTTATGCATTTTGATGTACCGAAGGTTGTCCGGAGTCCCGGATGTGATCACGGACATGATGAGGAGTCTCGAAATGGTCGAGACATAAAGATTGATATATTGGAAGCTTATATTTGGACATCGGAAGTGTTTCGGGTGAAATCGGGATTTTACCGGAGTACCGGGAGGTTACCGGAACCCCCCGGGAACCATATGGGCCTTAATGGGCTTTAGTGGAAAGGAGAAAGGGGAAGCCCAAGGTGGCCACGCGCCTCCCCCCTCCCCTAGTCCTATTAGGACTAGGAGAGGTGGTTGGCCCCCCTCTCTCTCTTTCCCCCTCGGGGAATCCTAGTCCAACTAGGATTGGGGGGGGGGGAGTCCTACTCCCGGGAGGAGTAGGACTCCTCCTGCGCCCTCCTCCTGGCCGGCGGCCCCCTCCCCCTTGGCTCCTTTATATACTGAGGCAGAGGCACCCCAGAGACACACAAGTTGATCCACGTGATCTATTCCTTAACCGTGTGCGGTGCCCCCAGCCACCATATTCCTCGATAATACTGTATCGGAGTTTAGGCGTAGCCCTGCTGCTGTAGTACATCAAGATCGTCACCACGCCGTCGTGCTGACGGAACTCTTCCCTGACACTTTGCTGGATCGGAGTCCGGGGATCGTCATCGAGCTGAACGTGTGCTCGAACTGGGAGGTGCCGTAGTTTCGGTGCTTGATCGGTTGGATCGTGAAGACGTACGACTACTTCCTCTACATTGTGTCAACGCTTCCGCAGTCGGTCTGCGTGGGTACGTAGACAACACTCTCCCCTCTCGTTGCTATACATCACATGATCTTGCGTGTGCGTTGAAATTACTACGAAACCCATTAGTGGCATCCGAGCCTAGGTTATTTATGTTGATGTTATATGCACGAGTAGAACACAAATGAGTTGTGGGTGATATAAGTCATATTGCCTACCAGCATGTCATACTTTGGTTCGGCGGTATTGCTGGATGAAGCGGCCCAGACCGACATTACGCATACGCTTACGCGAGACCGGTTCTCCCGACGTGCTTTGCACATAGGTGGCTTGTGGGTGACAGTTTCTCCAACTTTAGTTGAACCAAGCATGGCTACGCCCGGTCCTTGCGAAGGTTAAAACGGAGTCTATTTGACAAACTATCGTTGTGGTTTTGATGCATAGGTGAGATTGGTTCTTGCTTAAGCCCGTAGCAGCCACGTAAAACTTGCAACGACAAAGTAGAGGACGTCTAACTTGTTTTTGCAGGGCATGATGTGATGTAATATGGTCAAGACATGATGCTGAATTTTATTGTATGAGATGATCATGTTTTGTAACCGAGTTATCGGCAACTGGCAGGAGCCTTATGGTTGTCGTTTTATTGTATGCAATGCAATCGCGATGTAATGCTTTACTTTTATCACTAAGCGGTAGCGATAGTCGTATAAGCACAAGCTTGGCGAGACGACAACGATGCTACGATGGAGATCATGGTGTCACGCCGGTGACGATGGTGATCACGACGGTGCTTCGGAGATGGAGATCACAAGCACAAGATGATTATGGCCATATCATATCACTTATATTGATTGCATGTGATGTTTATCCTTTTATGCATCTTATCTTGCTTTGATTGACGGTAGCATTATAAGATGATCTCTCACTAAATTATCAAGAAGTGTTCTCCCTGAGTATGCACCGTTGCGAAAGTTCTTCGTGCTGAGACACCACGTGATGATCGGGTGTGATAGGTTCTACGTTCAAATACAACGGGTGCAAAACAGTTGCACACGCGGAATACTCAGGTTATACTTAACGAGCCAAGCATATATAGATATGGCCTCGGAACACGGAGACCGAAAGGTCGAGCGTGAATCATATAGTAGATATGATCAACATAACGATGTTCACCATTGAAAACTACTCCATCTCACGTGATGATCGGTTATGGTTTAGTTGATTTGGATCACGTGATCACTTAGAGGATTAGAGGGATGTCTATCTAAGTGGGAGTTCTTTAATTAATTTGATTAACTGAACTTAAATTTATCATGAAACTTAGTACCTGATTAGTATCTTGCTTGTTTATGTTTGATTGTAGATAGATGGCTCGTGCTGTTGTTCCGTTGAATTTTAATGCGTTCCTTGAGAAAGCAAAGTTGAAAGATGATGGTAGCAATTACACGGACTGGGTCCGTAACTTGAGGATTATCCTCATTGCTGCACAGAAGAATTACGTCCTGGAAGCACCGCTGGGTGCCAGGCCTACTGCAGGAGCAACGCCGGATGTTATGAACGTCTGGCAGAGCAAAGTTGATGACTACTCGATAGTTCAGTGTGCCTTGCTTTACAGCTTAGAATCGGGACTTCAACGACGTTTTGAACGTCATGGAGCATATGAGATGTTCCAGGAGTTGAAGTTAATATTTCAAGCAAATGCCCGGATTGGGAGATATAAAGTCTCCAATAAGTTCTATAGCTGCAAGATGGAGGAGAACAGTTCTGTCAGTGAGCATATACTCAAAATGTCTGGGTATAATAATCACTTGATTCAATTGGGAGTTAATCTTCCAGATGATTGCGTCATTGACAGAATTCTTCAATCACTGCCACCAAGCTACAAGAGCTTCGTGATGAACTATAATATGCAAGGGATGAACAAGACTATTCCCGAGCTCTTCACGATGCAGAAAGCTGCAGAGGTAGAAATCAAGAAGGAGCATCAAGTGTTGATGGTCAACAAGACCACTAGTTTCAAGAAAAAGGGCAAAGGGAAGAAGAAGGGGAACTTAAAAAGAACGGTAAGCAAGTTGCTACTCAAGAGAAGAAACCCAAACCTGGACCTAAGCCTGAAACTGAGTGCTTCTATTGCAAGCAGACTGGTCACTGGAAGCAGAACTGCCCCAAGTATTTGGCAGATAAGAAGGATGGCAAGGTGAACAAAGGTATATGTGATATACATGTTACTGATGTGTACCTTACTAATGCTCGCAGTAGCACCTGGGTATTTGATACTGGTTCTGTTGCTAATATTTGCAACTCGAAACAGGGACTACAGATCAAGCGAAGATTGGTTAAGGACGAGGCGACGATGCGCGTGGGAAACGGTTCCAAAGTCGATGTGATCGCAGTCGGCACACTACCTCTACATCTACCTTCGGGATTAGTATTAGACCTAAATAATTGTTATTTGGTGCCACCGTTAAGCATGAACATTATATCTGGATCTTGTTTGATGCGAGACGGTTATTCATTTAAATCGGAGAATAATGGTTGTTCTATTTATATGAGTAATATCTTTTATGGTCATGCACCCTTGAAGAGTGGTCTATTCTTGTTGGATCTCGATAGTAGTAACACACATATTCATAATGTTGAAGCCAAAAGATGCAGAGTTGATAATGATAGTGCAACTTATTTGTGGCACTGCCGTTTAGGTCATATCGGTGTAAAGCGCATGAAGAAACTCCATTCTGATGGACTTTTGGAACCACTTGATTATGAATCACTTGGTACTTGCGAACCGTGCCTCATGGGCAAGATGACCAAAACACCGTTCTCCGGTACTATGGAGAGAGCAACAGATTTGTTGGAAATCATACATACAGATGTATGTGGTCCAATGAATATTGAGGCTCGTGGCGGATATCGTTATTTTCTCACCTTCACAGATGATTTAAGCAGATATGGGTATATCTACTTAATTAAACATAAGTCTGAAACATTTGAAAAGTTCAAAGAATTTCAGAGTGAAGTTGAAAATCATCGTAACAAGAAAATAAAGTTTCTACAATCTGATCGTGGAGGAGAATATTTGAGTTACGAGTTTGGTGTACATTTGAAAAATTGTGGAATAGTTTCGCAACTCACGCCACCCGGAACACCTCAGCGTAATGGTGTGTCCGAACATCGTAATCGTACTTTACTGGATATGGTGCGATCTATGATGTCTCTTACTGATTTACCGCTATCGTTTTGGGGATACGCTCTAGAGACGGCCGCATTCACGTTAAATAGGTCACCATCAAAATCCGTTGAGACGATGCCTTATGAATTGTGGTTTGGCAAGAAACCAAAGTTGTCGTTTCTGAAAGTTTGGGGCTGCGATGCTTATGTGAAAAAGCTTCAACCTGATAAGCTCGAACCCAAATCGGAGAAATGTGTCTTCATAAGATATCCAAAGGAAACTATTGGATACACCTTCTATCATAGATCCAAAGGCAAGACTTTTGTTGCTAAATTCGGAAACTTTCTGGCGAAGGAGTTTCTCTCGAAAGAAGTGAGTGGGAGGAAAGTAGAACTTGACGAGGTAACTGTACCTGCTCCCTTATTGGAAAATAGTACATCACAGAAAACCGTTTCTGTGACACCTACACCAGTTAGTGAGGAAGTCAATGATAATGATCATGAAACTTCAGAACAAGATACTACTGAACCTCGTAGATCAACCAGAATAAGATCCGCGCTAGAGTGGTACGGTAATCCTGTTCTGGAAGTTATGATGCTAGATCATGATGAACCTACGAACTATGAAGAAGCAATGGTGAGCCCAGATTCCGCAAAGTGGCTTGAAGCCATGAAATCTGAGATGGGATCCATGTATGAGAACAAAGTATGGACTTTGGTTGACTTGCCCGATGATCGGCAAGCAATTGAGAGTAAATGGATCTATTTAGGTGGGTAGCGGCATCTTCACTAGGAAGGCCGGAAAACGGATCTTTCATGACAAGATTCAGCAAGGCATCATTAATTTCACAAGATTCAGCATCGGTAAGAGAAGCAATCAGAGTGCTAATAAAATCATTGTTGTTGGTATTGGTAAAGTCACACAATTTAGTGTTATGTTGAGGCATCGTGACAAGCAAGCAATCCAACACACAAGCAAACAAGAAATGGGCAAAAAGAGGCAAATAGAGAAAGAGAGGGAGGATAGAGAGAGAGAGAGAGGGCGAATAAAACGACAAGGGTGAAGTGGGGGAGAGGAAAACGAGAGACAAATGGAAAATAATGTAATGCGTGAGATAAGGGTTGTGATTGGTACTTGGTATGTTGACTTTTGCGTAGACCTCCCCGGCAACGGCGCCAGAAATCCTTCTTGCTACCTCTTGAGCACTAGCCTTGGTTTTCCCTTGAAGAGGAAAGGGTAGTGCAGCAAAGTAGCGTAAGTATTTCCCTTAGTTTTTGAGAACCAAGGTATCAATCCAGTAGGAGGCCACGCACGAGTCCCTCGCACCTACACAAACAAATAAATCATCGCAACCAACACGATAAGGGGTTGACAATCCCTACACGGTCACTTACGAGAGTGAGATCTGATAGATATGATAAGATAATATTTTTGGTATTTTTATGATAAAGATGCAAAGTAAAGTAAAAGGCAATAAAAATAACTAAGTATTGGAAGATTAATATGATGGAAGATAGACCCAGGGGCCATAGGTTTCACTAGTGGCTTCTCTTGAGAGCGTAAGTATTCACGGTGGGTAAACAAATTACTGTTGAGCAATTGACAGAATTGAGCATAGTTATGAGAATATCTAGGTATGATCATGTATATAGGCATCACATCCGAGACAAGCAGGCTGACTCCTGCCTGCATCTACTACTATTACTCCACACACCGACCGCTATCCAGCATGCATCTAGAGTATTAAGTTCAAGAGAACAGAGTAACGCTTAAGCAAGATGACATGATGTAGAGGGATAAACTCATGCAATATGAAATAAACCCCATCTTGTTATCCTCGATGGCAACAATACAATACGTGCCTTGCTGCCCCTACTGTCACTGGGAAAGGACACCACAAGATTGAACCCAAAGCTAAGCACTTCTCCCATTGCAAGAAAGATCAATCTAGTAGGCCAAACCAAACTGATAGAGCGACCAACTGAGAGAGCGACAACAGCCATAAACATGCATTAAAATTAATTCACACCGAATATAAGCATGAGTAGGATATAATCCACCATGAACATAAATATCATGAAGGCTATGTTGATTTGATTCAACTACATGCGTGAACATGTGCCAAGTCGAGTCACTCAATTCATTTAAAGGAGGATACCATCCTATCATACCACATCATAATCATCCCAATAGCATGTTGGCACGCAAGGTTAACCATTATAACTCATAGCTAATCAAGCATGGCACAAGCAACTATAATCTCTAAATGTCATTGCAAATATGTTTACTTCATAATAGCTGAATCAGGAACGATGAATCATCATATTTACAAAAACAAGAGAGGTCGAGTTCATACCAGCTTTTCTCATCCCAATGAGTCCATCATATATCATCATTATTGCCTTTCACTTGCACGACCGAACGGTGTGTATAATAATAAGAGTGCACGTGCATTGGACTAAGCTGGAATTTGCAAGCATTCAACTCAAGAGAGAAGACAAGTAATATGGGCTCTAAGTTAAATAAACAATCTTGCATATAAGAGCCACTTAGCATTTTCAATATAGTCTTCTCGACCCCCAAAGAAAGGAAAAGAAAAATAAAAACTATTTACACGGGAAAGCTCCCAACAAGCAAAAGAAGGACGGGAAATATTTTTGGGTTTTCTTTTTAATTCTACTACAAGCATGGAAAGTAGACTAACACTAATTTTTTTTGTTTTTCTTAAGGTTTATTAAACACACAAGAAGAAAGCAGGAAAAAGGAAAATAAACTAGAATGGATATTACAGTGAAAGAGTATGAGCACCGACATCTAGCAATGAGTGTGTGTGAACATGAATGTAATGTCGGTGGGAAATACGTACTCCCCCAAGCTTAGGCTTTTGGCCTAAGTTGGTCTATTGCCAGGGATAACCTGGCTGATATCCGTAGGTGAAGCTGGGGTCGTACTGCGATGAAGAATAGTTGGGATCATAATGTGATGAAGAGGACTCTGACTGCCACTGGCTGGCAACCGCCTCAGGATCCCAAGAATAAACAGACATTCGTGGAGGCTCC